>NC_141604.1:48367292-48691292 GCF_047967505.1 Dipteris shenzhenensis
GTGCAGTCTCTGGCCTGACCACTTGTCATCATGCAACGTTTTGTTGCATCTTTGCCTGCAGCCTATACAAATTATAGGTTGGCTTGGAGAGACCACCATGCTGGTTTTTAGCGTAATGAGACGCAATCTATCAATGGTTTTTAGCCTGTCATCGTAGAGAATTTAAGGTTGTCTTGGAGAAACCATCGCATTGGTTCTTGGAATTATAGCTCCATTACTTATTTTTACGTCTATGACGGCCAGCGCGCTAACAAATAGAAGGAGATCTATGAAAGATATCGCACTGGTTCTTTGAGTTATATATTTGTGTACCAAGGAAATGGTATTCTTTGCGCGATATGGTCCTTGAGGGGTCCCCTCTAGCGACAAGGGCCATATCGATATGTCAATTCTGTTCCATGGCATCTTGGATATTGTATAATGCACGTCAATATGGCCCTTGCCCCTAGAGGGGACCCTTCAAGGGTCATATTATCAATTGCATTTTAATTGTATTTTTCTAAATGTAACTCCATGTAACCACAACGGTGGGATCGTCGAAGTTAGTTTAGCACTATTTTGGTCATAAACCGAGCATATACCAAGGAAATTATAGTCCTTTCCTTGTATTTTAGTCCTTGTTGCAGTAAATATAAATGAGGACAAAAGTATAATTTATCGAGTGAAAATGGAGCAAAAGAGATTACTATGTATATCTACGTCCAATAACAGGTTATATGAAAATTATCAACTTATACTAAGCAAAAATTGAACAGAGTAAAGATTACAGGCAATTGCTGAGAGCCTTAAAGCTAAAAGATTACAGGCAGATTGCTGAGAGCCTTAAAGCTAAAAGATTACAGGCAATTGCTGAGAGCCTTGCATCGCGACCTTCCCGCCTCCCTGCTACTGCAGCCCCGTCGCCCACGGCCCCTCGCTGCCTGCGCGCCGCTTCACCCCCCCACCCCCCGTCTTCCTCCACTTCCCCTCCCTTGCCCTCCTCCACCTCGCCTCGCACCCCTCTTCGATCTGATGGCAGCAACGGCTGGAGTTCAATGAAACCTCCCTCGCCTGGGCCTCCGTAGACCTCACTTGAGCAACCTCGATCGAGTGATGGTGGGTTCACCTCTAGCGACAGAGCTGGCCAGTGGCGGGTTGGGTGGTCTGCACCCTTTGCCCTCTTGTTGGGGCATGCTTCGTTCGCGTAGGGCTTGCAGGTGCAAGTTGCTTTCTCGTGCCACCCGTGGCTTGGGGCATTGCACCTCCTCGGAGGGGAGCATTGTTGGCTGTAGCCTGCTCCTCCGCTCCAGCGGCTTGCATCACCTGCACCTTCATCGCAGCAACAGGAACATCTTTCAGGAAGCGTCGTGTGTGCTCAGGACCTTTTGTCGAGGAAAGGTTTGGTACTACCTCGAGCTCAAGGAGATAGAGATGCGAGATGCCTGCCCCCATGGTGGTCAAGAGCTCTTCTTGATGGTCAAGCTCTACAATAGGGATCCTGGGGCTTCCGATCTCGGAGCTACACCGGCTCGTGGAACCTTGCTACCTCGACGTGGCTTCACTGCTTTCCTCCTAGCAGGGGTTCTTGATCGTGGTTGGCACCTTGGTCATGGTCGGCCTCGATTGCTAGATGTTGACTCAGAGGAGTCATATCAGTTGATGGTTCACTGTCTCGAAGACTTTTTCATTTTTTATGCTTAGCCCTGTGTGGCTTGTAGTTTCGCGGGTGGGAGTTATCCCTGTGCTCCAGCACTACCGTTGAGTCTCTTGTAATCCTTGTTTCGAAAGTAATATAATAAGCCCTTCTAAAAATAAAATAAAAAAAAATTGCTGAGAGCCTTAAAGCTAAAAGATTACAGATAAAAACTTGGCAATTGCTGAGAGCCTTAAAGCTAAAAGATTACAGGTAGTGACCATTATCATTCAAATATAAATATAAAAGTTAATAACAGTGCATATTGAGAGCCTCAAATTAAACAAAAAGAGATTACATAAATGCCTTAAAGACCAAAACATTACATCTAATGAGCCAAAAGATCGCTGAGAGCCCAAAAGATTACATCAAGCTATTGCTGAAAGCCTCTTCTGAGCAAGAGGGAATTTGTACAACTCAGTTTTCCGCTAGTCTAGCTTGTTGCATTAAAAATTTTTGGGGAGCCAAAGGAGGACATGATGGAGAGGCCGAAGACCATGCACATTGCCACGACTCAGATTACGGTCGTCCTTGCAAGTCGAGAGTACTCTGCTCTAAAAATACTGAGGCCTTTGTTGACATCTAGAGGGAACCCATATAGCACAACCATAAAGAGGCCCTCTGTGAGCATGTCATCTAAGGTGATGACATTCACTTGTGTGGGGAATCGACTATGGGAACCAAGGATCTCCACTAGTGCTAGGATTTCTACTCCAGGTGAGTGCAACGCAATCACCTTATATGAGAAGGCAGATAACATTGGGATCACATAGCATCAAGGGGGAGTGGTAGTAGGCACGCTGAAGATGAGTGGGTGAGCAGTAGATGAGTGACGAGAGTTGGAGGAGGGAGCGTAGAGCAAAGTAGAGCTGGGGCGGAAAAGAGCTAGAGGAGGGGTGTGGAGCAAAGTAGCAGAGCATGTGGAGCAAAAGAGCGGAGCATAGGCAGATGAGAGCAATGTAGTAAAATGCCAAATGCCATGAATCTTATATAATATATTATTAAGTTCGAGCCACCGTGGTGGCTGGGAGCCCGGGGTTCCATCCATATTAATTGTAAGCCACCACAATGGAATCCCCCAGACGGGTTGGTGATCCTGAAGAGGATGCCATGTGGTGTCACTCTGGTAGCTGGTAATTAACTGCCATCCTGGTGGAATCTTAGCCACGACAGAAGTGCCTGATGAGAGCCACCACAAACGGGCAATAATTTCAAACAAAGGTAAATCATGAAGCTGTAATCAGTTCTCTACTGAGCATGTGAGCCCGATGACTGGTAATTTTTACTGCACTCATAGTGATCATGCATGCTTAAGCGCAGTGGTGGGTGAGCAGTGGCATGGTGGAATCGTAGACAGACGTGGCTAATGACAATCACCACCATCGGGCAGTAATTCCCATAAAAGTAAATCATGAAGCCAAATCACCTCTAATCCCTCATTGCCATGCACTCTAGTACTCTCCTGAGCATGCAAGCCTGGTGATTGGTAAATCATAGTAATCATGCATGCAAGCCCGGTGGTGGTAACTGGAAGCTGAGTAATTGCGGACTACTGCAGTGGTTGGCAATTACTCGACAATTAACTGCCAGCTCGGTGAGTCTTAGCTGCCACCATAGACATGGTTGGGAATCTTAGATGCCACCACCTCTAATCATTCATTACCATGCAAGTCAGTACTGCCACATTAAATTATTCAAAATTTGGGTCAACCACTACGGTGGCTCTCACCTTAATAGTAGTCAGGCTACAACCACCATGGTGGCTCTCACCATAATAGTGTAGTCGAGCTACAAACTGCTATTCCATTTTCTTAATTGTTTCGTCTTCTATCCCTCTTCAACATTTTCCCTCTTCCAGACAGTGAGGTCATCGATATATAATGAAGCAAAACAATTTTCAACCACTGCGCTAGTTTAGGACAATCAATTTCAATCACCGGGCTAGTTTAGGACACATTAGGATAGTCAACCATCGGGCTGGTTTAGGACACATTTAGGATAGTTATAATTTCAACCACCGAGATGGTTTAAGACACTATCACAGTTTCAACCACCGGGATGGTTTAGCGGGACGGTCTCTCAACTTCACATATTAGATAATAACAAGTATATTGCTTTTCATTTCTGACTTTCACCATTAGAAAATAACAATGTATTGCTTTTTATTTCTGAATTCCACAATTTAACAATGGTATATGATCCGAATAGCAAGAACTTAAATTTAATGAATTTAAGTACCAAGAAGCACAATAATATCAACCACTAGGCTGGTCAATAACTAATGTCTGTTCAACCACGCTGGTTTAGGACAATCACATAGCTGGTGATTAAGCTAAACCAGCCTACAATTGTGTGGTGTTCCAACCATCAGGATGGTTTACAACAATCACATTTAGTCCAAGTCTGGTTTAAGAAATGAAACAAGTAAACTATCCCAAAGCTCAATTACAAACAACCACCGGGCTAGTCTAGGCACCATTGACTTGCATTATATCTAGCATGTCTATGATTTGCTCCTCAAACACCTTGCATCATGTCCGCTTCTTACATATGTCCTTTCTATTTAGAGAAACTCTTGTATTTTCATGCCAAAATGTCGTCACTATAGCAATGACTTCTACACTTAGGATGTCTCTCCTTTTCTTGCATTATGTTGAAGCCCACAAACTTCTCAAATCGGGATGATCGTGCATTGCTTCTGGTCTACATTCAACCACTGGAGCCACGTTGGTCCTTTTGATTTGATAACATCTTCAACATTGTGTGCCCAAGCCATTTCTTCTTTGTTTCAAGGGACACCAACATAGCTAATGTTGCCCTCTTTGCACCTAGTTGATCTAAGTTGTGCACCCCTTTAACTTTCTATAGACCATTTCTCAAGTTAGAGAGCATCACCTCTTGGGCGTGCATCTCCCGAGGTGTTGGTAGGGTTGTTACTCTATGAACTTTAGGGTGCAGGCTAAAAGCTTATGAAGACTCGAGACTGGTAATCACTTGAATGGCCTGATGTTGTTGCCCCAAATGCTCCCACCAATCGTGACACTGCAGCTCGTGTTCTTCGCTCCAATGGCAATGATTGAATGTGTGCATTTGCAACCGCTTCTTGTTGCTGCTATGCAAGGAGTCTTCTTTCTTCCCATTGTTTCTCCCTTCGTAGATGTTGCAAAAGTGACTTTTGTTGCTGATTCGATACTGTGCCAGTGCTTTGCTTGACCCACACTCTGTTCCTTGTGCCTTGACTTGGCTTTTCAACTTTCCTGTCTCACAGCCTCTGTCTGCTTCTCTTGCAAGCCATGGCAAGCTGCATGTTGCCATTGACGCCATGGCCATGATTAGTTCATAATAAACCGAGAGAGGCTAGGTGGTGAGGCAAGCAAAGAATAGAAGATAACTTACCCGAAAGAAAACAATGGCAAACCAAAGTCTGCACAAGGTCACATCAAGGTGCATGCAGGTTGCAGGTACTTAACCTTCCAAGATTTGATGGGTGCGAGGTGTGAAAATTTAAAATTCGTCGGAGTAGTGAAATTTCAGCTGTCGGTTTTTTCCCCCTTTGGCGATACACATCATCAGATTTGAATATCCCAAACACGTGCAATGTGGCCTAAAATGGTTTAAAACACAAATAGGCCAAAGGGCACGCTATCGAGTTTGATGATGTGTATTATTAAATGCAATGACCTTTGGCATTCTTATGAGCCATATAGCAATCAAGTGCATGGAAAAAGAAACAATTTAAAAGTATAAATAGTGTTGGATTTATTAAAATATCTTTGCACATGCACAAATTGCACTTTTCCAACTTCTTCCATTTTAGGGTGAATCTAGACACTAATATCAACAACTATCAATGTTTTAAGACCACCATGCACTAGTCCCAATATTTTGGATTCCAAATTGTCAATCCATTTTGGTTTTCAACAAATCAAAAAAAATTTATGGAGCATGCCCTCAAATGGGTAACAATCACTTTAGCACAACATGGCCCGTTAACCCATGCATAATAATCTCATTTAGGTGTGTCCTTGGGTTGAGGAGAAGCTCACATAGTTTACTTTAGAATGATTTCTTAGTTGCATGTGTGTATAGAATTAAATTTTGATGTTTTTAAATAAATTGCTATATCCTATAGTCTTCATGATGCATGCTTCAAATGCAACATAGCACTTGTAATGCTTTAACGGTCTCGTCCCAAATACTTATTCCATAATTTTTTGCTCTCATGTTCAAGTTTTGTGTACTACAACTTGAAGACAAAGTTTTTGGAATTCCATTGAGCAATGCATAAGCTATAGGTCATGCAAGATACCTATATACAGAAAAGTCCCTGAACCTCACCAAAAATGGCTACACCCAAGCAAACAATGACCCACTATATATTATATGTTATATACATGCAATACACACACACACACACAATGTCTTTTTTTTAAGGGGTGACAATACACATCGCTCTCTCTCTCTCTCTCTCTCTCTCTCTCTCTCTCTCTCTCTCTCTCTATATATATATATATATATATATATATGTATGTATGTATGTATGTATGAATGTATGTATGTATGTATGTATGTATGTATGTATGTATGTATGTATGTATGTATGTATGGATGTATATTATCTTACTACTTTAAGGAGAGGTTTCCAAGTGGCACTCAAAGGAGAGTCCTCTTCTTACCAAAGAGGTCTCCAAGTGATAGCACAAGGTGGAGTGAGGAGATGTGCCATGTGTTTCTCTAACCCCGTTTTGCATTCCCTCTTCCTTGCCTTCTTGCCGAGTGGGTAGCAGAGGAGAGCTGGGCACATGAAGTGTCAATGAAGGTGAGTTTAGCACAAGCTACCACCAATGAAGGGTGAGGCTATTGCAAGCATCCAACTAGAGGTCCAATCTAAGGCCCAATACAACCATTAGCCTCTTTTTGATGTTGTTCATCGACGCTTTTTACTTTAAAAACAACATCCATTGATATAAGCAGAGATAAAGCACTACATTGATATAAGTGTCGATATTTCCATCCATATAAGCATAAAGTTTTGGAAGAAGTGTCAAAAAAGTGTTGCTCTTGAAGGTCTCTAAGGCATGCAAATGGGACCCGATGACCATGATACTTTGCACGGGCCTTAAATCCACCTATCTTGAAGCTCGTGCAAAGTATCATGGTGCCTCTCCATTGCATGCCTAGAAGACCTTCAAGGCCTTTTCTTCTTGAGAGCTTATTTACTATTTGCTTTGACTATTATTGAGTCCGACATTGTTTCACCTTATTTTCGGCTTCATTCTTGAGGTATTGGCCCAAGATACTCCTTAGCACCTTCGTAGGTCTTTCGGCTTGTCCATTTTGCATTGGGTACCTTGTGGCAACATTCTCAATCTCCAGTCTTGCTTCTATTATTGGCTCTGCATATTTTGTCATGGTCTTGCTTTGTCATGCACCAACTGCTGTCAAAAACAATTATCAGAGTATTGCCGATTTATTTCACGATCTTCTTGACTTTGGATTTTCTTCTTGGCTCTAGAAGTTGAGCTCGCACAATTTTTTTGTGATTGTTTGTCATTCTTTGGGGGCAGGCTGAATCGTATATTTGATTATCAACTCCTCCTCTATTGTTGAAGATAACTTTTTGCCATTGTAGTAGGCTAATTGCTCTACAAGAAGACATGGGCCGCTTTTCAAAACCAATACTGATGCTAAATATGAAGATTTTTTTTTCAACAACTAAAAAGTGTTAGAAAGTCCATCGGTGTGGATGTCACAAAGAAATCGCTGGTGCGGGAGTCGGTGTCACCGTCAATAAAATATGCCCGACAGTGTCAGTATGGACATCGGTATATACCAACATTTTTACAGAAGCTTTAAAAAAAATTTGTGGGGCAGGATGGGTCCCATTCTGCCCCACATAATTTTTTTTCCATTAAAATCACGATTAAATGTTACAAATGCAAAGGTGTACATTACAATTTTGCAAAGAAAGTTTATAAAGTAATGGCAAATGTGTTGAATCAATTTGTGCTACAAAATGGCAAATCCGCCGAAGTAATGTGCTAAGCCATAAGGACAGCAAGAAGAGGAAAAGAGCAGGTCCTCTTCCCAAGAAGAAAAAGGCGAAGCATCATCACGGTTCATCTAGTTCATCTTCTTCTTCTAGCTTTACCTCTTCATCCTCAACATCATCTTCTTCTTCTAGATCTTTAGAGCTAAAGCATGAGAAGAAGAAGAAGAAGAAGTCCAGCAAGAAGGTAGAGACTAAAGAGTTCAAAGATGGTGGGAAGTCAGTGAGATTTTCCACTTACAATGGCCAGTAGGGCCAAGCTAAAAAGGCAATGCAGTTCATAAGGCAGTTTGATGCTACCTTTAGTCTGGAAATTTTCAATGAGTCCTCAAAGCTCCGCATGGCTGGTTTGCACTTGACTGCTATAGCCAATGCATGGTGGATAGCTAAAACAGCCAACTATGTAGCCCTCAGGAAATGGAAGGGCTTCAAGAAAGCTTTCTATAAATAGTTTATTCCCAAACAATTTCGGGATCATGTCCTCCTTGGTTGGGAGAGTATACATATGGAAGCACAAGATACAGTTGAGTCTTACAACCAGAAATTTTGGGACTCACTTGCAGGTTTTGCCTTTCAAGAAAAATTTTTGACAAGACTCAACTCAGGCACTACCAGGCAGGACTGACTCCAAAGATAGATGCCCAAGTGAACACTAAAGATATTAAAGAAATATCAATGGCACAAGTGCCAAACTCCAAAATGGCAAATCCACTGAGGCAATCTACTACAAAAGTGCTGAAGTGCCAAAATACTGAACCACAAAATGTCCTATCCTACTATTGCGCTCCTCCTTGTCCCCTTTGCCCTCAAGTTCTCTGCATGCATCCTTCTTGTCCTCCTTGCTCTCCTTGCCATCAATCTCTCTGTGTGTGTTTGATCCCTCATCCTCCTTTTTTTCGTACCTTTTCGCTTCTTCAGATTTTGTCTCTCCGTCCGAATCTCCGGATGGGTCGAACGTGCCTCCCTAAGAATGAAACAAGTTAGAAAAACTAGAGCATTGATTGTAAGACAATGGTGATAGTCAAACGATAACAAAGAGGAATAGGATACACACTCACATGATGTGCCTCCACCCTTTCCCAATTGATGTGGACTCCTCTCTCCTTCTCCTTAAACCATGCCCTGGCTCTAATCACATGAATGCCCTTTTGCACTCCTCGTTGTCAAGAGCCCTTCCAATCACAGATTCCTATGGATCCAAATTCAATTATTTGGATATCATTAGGAAAAAAGGAAACTCATTTTGGGGCCTTGTAAGAAATTCACTTTTTCTCTCTTTTTTTGCTCCAAAATCTACAAAAATGAACTAGCATTAAATGTTCCTATCATAGTCTCTCTAAAGTGGGTTGCGCCTCATCCTACAATAGATTTTTGTGTCAAAATCCCATAATTGAGGCATAAAACCTTTTTTTTGCTTACATAATGCCATTTTCACAAAAGACAAAGATAAAAATTTTCTAATGTTTGTCAACACATTTGTCAATATGGCCCTTGAGGGGTTCCCTTTAGGGGCAAGGGCCATATTTGACAATTTTGACAAACACAATATGTTGATATAGTATTGATACTGACATGGTTTTGATTACTATTAATATGTTGATATGTTGATTAGTTTTGATGTTAATTATGTTGATTTAATACTAATAGCACTATAGTAGTACTACCGTAGGACTAATTTAGTACTAATGCTAAAATGTTGATATAGTACTAAACGAAGTACTGATCAACACTAATAGATCAAAACTAAATTAGTACTACAAAAGGTATTAACACCGTACTATCTTGTCTCAGGATGTGGACCTTCTTTGAGATCGCTATATGGAGTAGCATGACCAAGAGGAATGACTGATATAGTATTAATATTGACATAGTACTGATTATTGATATGTTGATATGTTGATTACTACTAATGTTAATATGATGATTTAGTACTAATTCAATACTACAATAGTACTAAATATACACTAATATATCAATACTAAAATAGTACTAAATTAATCATGAAAAGGATGGTTCCTCGCAAAACTGATGGACACAAAGGCACTTGAAGTGTATAGTACTAACAAAGAAAGGTGATGCAACTGGTCGGCTAATAGGTTCTAAGTTCTAACTTCTCAGGCTCGATTCACTAGCACTAGCTAGAAGTACAAGTGGTGTGGGACACAAAATGAGCAGTGCCATAGTGGCATGGAATATTCATTTATCATAGGAGTTAAAAAACTTGCATTGGGTGAAGAGACCTCCACGTGAGCTTCTCCTTATTTTTGGAAGATACACTAAACGGTTGAAAGAGAGCCAAGATTCTCACTCCTAGCAGTTTAACCAAGAGAGCCAAATTTTTCACTCCCAGCCCTCTAGAACTCAGAGTCAACTTTTATGGCATCTTTGGAAAGTTGCACATACTGCAAGTGCACTCAAAAATACTAGACTCCCTGCAAGGCATGCCTTTGATGGAAAGAGAGGAATTTTACTCATGAGTCCTCATCATCAGCAGGTTCCTCTACCGCAAAGAAAAAAATATGCTTCTTCCCTACATGCAAGCGTGGTTCAATTCCAAAGCCACCAATGGAAAATGCCAGCATTCCTCTCATGGAATGTATGCTCAAGATGATCAAAGAGAGAGGGTGGGTCTATCAGGTACCAACACGTGTTTTGAATCATAGTAATTGGGCTCTAATTTCCCACTTGCTCTATTCCTAGACCTCGTTGTGTTTGCCTCTATGTTGTGTTTTTGTGCTATTCCTATCAACACATATCTTTTGAATGATAGTAATTGGGCTCTAATCTCCTACATGCTTTGTCCCCAAACCTCATTGTGTTTCCCTCTATGCCAATTTTTGGTATTAGCACAAGATTTTGGTTTCATTTCTCTTTAATCATAAAGTAGTTGATGAACCTGAGCTAATTGTTCATTGGTTGATGCATACAAGCCAAAATTTTATATCAAAGTAGCAAATTCCTTTATTGATAAGGGTTGTGACAACCTCAGCAAGGACGTTACTCTTGCAAGTGAGCATTTGGCTATTACACATTAAATTTGGAATATATTGCTCAAGTTGCATGCTGTTGTGCCCCCCTCTCAAGATGGAGTGAAGGACGACTAAAGAATCTAGTTACATACCCTAGTTTACTTACCTCGAGCTACATGCTACTATGCCCCCCTCTAGAATTCGGTTTACTTATCCTAGTTGCACTCGCCTCAACTTTTGTTTTGCTCCTTTAAAAGGAGATGTACATACGATGAACTCATTTTGGTTATGTAATAAAATAGTCCTCTTTTTGGTTGAAAAAATCATTGAACTTTCTCTCGGCCCTCTTCTAGAATGGAGATCTATAGATTAAAACTTTAAACTGGTGTGAGGGGACATGATATGCTCAGATACCATGTTGGGAATGGGGGAGAATCTTGTGGTTTGCTTTATTTTTCTAAATGGGGAATACCTAATATAATGAGCTTAGAACAAATCCTCATGATGAAAGCCTCTCTTTGCTCCGACAATTAACTAAGTATCCAAATTTTGAAATGATGGACACATAGATATGAATGCAGCAACTCTATAATGGGTTAACTAAAAGGATTGCATCTTTCTCAAATTTAGAAGTAGACATTGTTATGACAGGGTTATGACTTGATCAACACCTCTTTTGTATAAAACACTAGCAATCCTATAAAACAATACTAAATCATGGCAAAATTAGTACTAATCAGTGACATAGGAAGTACTAAAAGGGAAGTGTTTGATCTCTAAGTTGCATTTGCATATAGTTCTCTTCACTATCATGCAAACCTCACAATGAAATGTTTGCCAAGATTTCTTCAAGCACCTCTTGGGGGACATGATACACTATTATATGGCCTTTAACCTTGTGCTTTACTTTTATAGAGCTTGATTGCCAACACTACATCAGCATGCACTATAACCGGTGGTTCCTCATTACATACGAAATAACTGCTTCTTCGAGTAGGGAGTCTTGCATAGAAGATTCCATATACCACTTTATTTCCAATGTTGAACACATTACCCCATCCATCCTTGACTTGCTTTGACTGTCTTGGATTGCTTGCATAGCATCACGTGATAATCCTCACAATTGTCATTTAGAGGGAAAATGATCAATGCAAAATGGTCATCCATATCAAGCATGTCTTCCACCTAGTCTCTATCCATTGAGTATGATATATCATCATCTATGGCTCTTGCATTCAGTCCATTGATGGGCTCTAGCCTGTGCAAGGTCCACATATCTACATGAGATAAATTGGTACACTTGTCCCATGCTTCATCCATGCAAAATGAACAAACCATGATAAAGTTTAGATCAAGGATTGTGCAATATCTTTGCAACTAAAACCCAATATTGTTAACAGATTGGTTAACAATATGCCACTACTAGTTAAGTGATGTGATTTAATGGATAGTGGCAAGTCCGTAGAGCCAAGATTGTGGCTTGGAGCTAGATGGGCCCAAGAGGATGGTAAAAGAATGAGAAGGGAGAGTGGTATAAAGAGATTAGGGTTGGCCCTCCCTTCAACAGGTGACTTGTATAAAAGGCCAAATGGTTGACTTTGGTCTTCATTATTGTATGCACAAGTTTGGAATACAAGCCCCCTCTTCTCTTTAAGAGTGTCTTTGGGTGTTCTCTTGTTTCCTTTGTAGTACTCAAGGACATTAAAATCAAAACCTTTGATCTCACATATCGGGTGTGCCTTGTTGTAATGGATTTCCAAAATAACTCTGGGTATGAGGCTATTCTAGGGAGAACTTTCTTGCGTATGGCAGGATTGATCCTTGATTGGCACTCCAACAACATTTATCTAAGGAAAATCAGCAAGTCATGAGGGTTGCCAAACATGGAAGGATCACACTAGGTCCGAAAATCTATTTGCAACTGAATCGAATACCATCGATAGGTCTGAAGATGGTTTAAAAATATGAGAAAGAGGATAGTGAGAAGAGTCTTGATGAACCTTAGTGAGCTCCTTTACCAAAACTAGAAGACTCACTTGATTAGATGCATACACTGGCAGTAATAGATCTACCAACTGCTAAGGGCACTCAAAAGATGTACCTTAATGATGAACTTAAATCCATTACACTTTTTTACACCATAAGAGCGGTACTACCTAATTAAATTGAATTAGGAATTGACAATCCCCTTGATCCTAATGAGACAGATATGACTCCATCTCAACTTTGGGTAGAGTTGACATCAGTAGCAGCAACAGGTGCAACATGCCAAATACAAGCCATGGTAGATGGGTGAGCAAGCCACAACCTCATCTCCTAGGAGACATTAAAGCATCTTGGCCACGTACGCCCTCAAGTATGTGATTCTGAAATTCAATCCATAGAGGGTACCTTATTAAGGTTATTGGTTCTTTAATGTTGAATGTTTCCTTGGACAATTAGATTGTGCCTTGCAAGTTTTTTGTAGCTCCTATAGGTACCTTAACGAAAGCTGCCATTCTTGGTAAAAGCTGGATCCAAGACACTTACAAAAGGTTATTTGGTGATGAATCATCCCATCAAGATGCACCAATTGCTAGCCAAGGATCAACATCAGCAACTACTTCCACCTCCCCACCTCGACAAGGATGCCACCAAGGAAGAAGATGAAGACAAAAGGCAACCAAGAAAATATGGGTTTGAAAGGATCGGTGAATCATATTTTTGGATTCCAAAGAAACCTCAACATATGAAGGCACCTCCTCATCTAAACATCAAGCCTCATGGCATCACCAGCCACTCCGTCATGTAAACAACAAACCTCAATCTCAAAGAAGAAGACGACACCATCCAACAAGGAAGGTACATTACTAATGGGTTCCCATAAGACTACTCAAGGCACAGGGATATTACCTTGGCAACTCTTATATATGGGTACCCAAGCCTCACAAAAGCAATCAACAGCCCATCCATGTTTGCCCTAAGCCTAAATGTACACCATCTCCATTGCAAAAGTAGGAGCAAAGCCCCAAATCTATCAATATAGAAGCATCAATGAGTGCAAATGCACCAATAGTAGTCACACAGAACCTACTCTGCAAAGATGCCAAGAATAGCGAGAACCTGCTTGCAAGGACAAGGGAAAAGCACCAATGTAGGAGGATCGTACGCAAAGGAATTCATCTACCTCCTCTCAAGTAGTTACACAAGAACCTATCTCAAAAAGGGAGACAGTAACACAAGAACTTGCTTGATTACAAGTCTATCAAAAGGGATGTCAATTTATTGCATCATCTTCAAGGCAACTGGTAGGAGACTGGCAGTGACACAAGAACTTGCCAAGATAAAAGCTGAATCCATGTTGCACTCTCACAAGAACCTTCCTTACTAAGAAATTTGGCATCTATCATTAGGAAAGCTACGCAAGAATCGGCCACACAAGTAATGCCCTCCATAGTGAAAGCCCCACAAGAACCTTCCAATGTGAGCAATGAATTATCATTATCCCTGGCAACTTTGTCAACTGAAACTTGGGCTCAACAAAAGCAAAAGATCTCTAAGACATTGCAATCCTACTCACATTTGATATGTAGAACATATATCCTACTCACATTTGATATGTAGAACATATATCACCTTATTACGATGAGTACTATAGAAATGGTACATGTGGGATATCGCAATGCTCAATGATGCAACATCGACAATAAGAAACATGCCAATAGTAGATCCACAAGAACCTACTCCTAAAAATGAAGTAGCTCCACAAGAACCTATTTCTACAATCAAGGATCTCAAAGTACTTCAAGCAACGTTGCTATTAATGGGATGACAACTGCTCACCAAGAAAGATCTCTAGTGATGTCTTAGTGACTCTCCTTCAAAGTTATTATCAGACTTACACCATGTCCCAAATAGCTATACAATTCATATTCCTCTGTTGGTATATAGAATGATGTTCTTGCTAGGTCTGGGTCACAATTGGTCAATATGTCACATGTGGAAGTCCTAGGTGAAAATAGGCAGTCAATCCTCTTCAAGTTCTCAGCATGGCGCACTCAGCAAATCACAAGTACATCATCCCAAGGGCTCCTTGGTCAAGAAGATAAGCTACAAACACTATGGAAATTCAATACACCAATCAGCATCAACACCAAATCCCATCAGTAGAGCCAGAACACAATAGGGAATTGACTTATGCCTAAGTCATCAAGGTCTTGGATTTGAGTTCACACATGGAATGACAAGTGGTTCTCCACAAGCAGCTCTTGAGGATCAACTCCAGGGTGAAGGTGATTACACCAATATGGGTTTGGATGAGTTTCTTGTGACCCTCAAAGCTTTTTTTTCATATTTCTTTACTAACATCACCAACTATCTAACTTCTACTCATCCTCTTTTCTTTATTTTTTTTTTCTTTCAGTTCTAGCTTAGAAGCCTTTCCTAGAATCCCCCTTCTATAAACCTCTTTAGCCATAGTCCTCATTTTAGGGGTTTGTATGGTGTAATTTCGGACTCCTCTCAATTTAATGACTCAGACAAATAAAGCTCCAGACACAACCTTATTGGGCTCAAATACTTCCAAGCAAAGCCCTCATTGAAATGGATTTTAAAGAAAGTTCAATATAGAGAAGCAAGACAAAATGTCATGCACAAGTCTAGACATTCAAACATGGCATGACAAAGATATAGTCAAATGAGAATCCATTAGAAGTCCTACTCAAATCAAATACGGGACTTAAGAGGAGCATAAGAATGCACTTTACTTACTCTGCTAACACAAACACCACTAGGATATACACTCCCTACTAACAACTTCTTCCTAATAACTTACCCCTTAGGTTTTTCTTTTCTTTTTCTTATTCCTTCTTTGAATGGTCATAAGTACTCAACTCAACTCACTCAAACCCTGAAGTGCTAGCTCCAAACAAACCACTCATCCATACTTCCAGCAAGTATTCCATAACAAGGAGCCACTACATCACTCTACTGCAATGGATGAAAAAAATTCAGCCCAGTGCACAAGAAAGACTACTTTGCATGATCTTCATTGACAACACTCCAACAACCATGAATGTTTCATGATCCAGAGGACTGGATCGAGATCAAGAAGGGGGGCATGTTAATAGATTGGTTAACAATATGCCACCACTAGTTAAGTGATGTGATTTGATGGACAGTGGCAAGTTCATAGAGCCAAGATTGTGTCTTGGAGCTAGATGGGCCCAAGAGGATGGTAAAAGAATGAGAAGGGAGAGTGGTATAAAGAGATTAGGGTTGGTCCTCCCTTCAAAAGGTGACTTGTATAAAAGGCCAAATGGTTGACTTTGGTCTTCATTGTTGTATGCACAAGTTTGGAATACAAGCTCCCTCTTCTTTTTAAGAGTGTCTTTGCATGTTCTCTTGTTTCCTTTGTAGTGCCTTTGTGTTTGCCACTCCATCCCCCTTCACTCTCCTCTTCCCTTCCCCTTCTCTCCCCCTTCTCCCCTCTCTTCTCCCCTCTCCCCCTTCCCCCTTTCTCTCAAGGAAACACATTGCAACAATCTAGGAGCCACTTGAGTGACACATGCAGATGGCTCGTGCCTTGCATTGCTCTCACAAAGAGTAGCTTGGAGTGGAGGCTCCATCGACATTCCTTCAAGATCCCCACGACACGTGAGTCACCATCAAGACTACACAAATATGCAGTGTCTTGACTAAGTTCCTTTGATAGTCTAGCAATCCCATGCTTTAGTCCTGTCAAGATCACCCACCTTTACTTCCATGAAGAGTCTTTTCTTCACATCATCTCCCATCTTCTAAGTCAACCAGTCCACAACTTGATGAGAATTCTACAAAGCACATCCATGCACATCTTTAGACCTATAGATACACTTAGCCTATGGTAAGTGACTCAACAGACCCTTGCTACAAGTGACTCAATGGACGGACGCCAAGCCTCACAACCAACAATTGACACAGCTTCCCTTCTCACACAATGAGTGCAGTGTTTTGGCTTTAGCTACCCAGGGAAGTTGGCCCGTGTTTCAAATGGATGTAAAATCCACCTTTCTAAATGGAGATCTCAAGGAGGAGGTATACATGGAACAACCACCAGGTTTTGAGATCCTCGGTTCAGAAGGTAAAGTCTGTAAACTGAAGAAGGCACTTTACGAGATGAAACAAGCCCGATGAGCATGGTACCAGTGGATTGATGCCTACTTTCTACAATACGGGTCCAAGAGGAGCCCATCTGATGCAAATTTGTATATCTTCAGAGAAGGAGGCAGGTGTATGATCGTGGTCCTTTATGTGGACGACCTTGTCATAACAGGGAACCATGAAGAGAAGATCTTGCAGACAAAGCATTTGCTAGGAAGAGAGTTTGAAATGATAGACCTCGGACTAATGCATTTCTGTTTGGGGATTGAAGTTTGGCAAGAGCCAAAATAGATCATCTCACAGCTAAAGTATGCTGGAGAGATACTGAAGGCATTTGGCATGGCTGAGTGCAAGACAATTGGCACCCCTATGGAGGTTGATGTGAAGCTCTCAAACGAGGATCCATCACCACTGGTGGACGAAGCAAAGTATAGAAGGCTTATGGGCAGCTTGATTTACTTGTGCAACATGCAACCGGACATCAGCTTTGTGACTGGTGTACTAAGCAAGTTTTCCAATAAGCCCCAAGAGAACCATTAGAGGGCAGGGATGCGAGTGCTGAAATACATCAAAGGCACACTTGATTATGGCATCACCTATACCAAGGTCAACATCTTGACCAGATTCTGTGACTCGGATTGGGCAGGAGACGTGGACAACAGGAGATCAATAATAGGGTACTATTTCTCACTTGGATCTAGAGCTAGGTCATGGGTCAGTAAGAAGCAATCCATAGTTGCTCTTTCTTCTACCGAGGCTGAGTACAAATCAGCATGCTTTGCTTCTTGCGAGGCAGTATGGTTGAGGAGGATTTTAGGGGACATTGGTGCAGTGCAAAGCCTACGCAGTTATCATGTAACAATCACAGTTGCATGGCGATTGCAAAGAACCCTGTGTTCCACGCTCGCACAAAGCACATTGAGATTCAATATCACTTTGTAAGCGAGCTCATCATCAATGGAGAGGTCGACTTGGTGTACTATCCGACTACAGAGAATGTTGCGGACATCTTCATGAAGGCTCTTGGAAGAGACTTGTTGGAGAGGAATCTTCATTGACTTGGCATTAGGCCGAAAAAGTAAGTTCACTTGCGAGTGGACATTGAGAGGGGGTGTTAGATATCAATTCTCCACTCTCGTGTAACTATGCGGGAACCAGCTAACTCTACTTGTAAGCCCCCCATATGAGGAGAAGGCATTTAAGTAGCTCGGTTATCCAGTAGGTCCTGGTTTAGACACTAGATGGGGGCCATGTGTGGCCTGATGGCTGGACGGAGTTGGCACACTGCCAACTAGGCTACATGCAAGTGCGAGAAGCATTTCCTGGGGCAGCCCACTCTCGGGTTACGGGGCCCGTTTGGAGCCTCAGATGATCTCAGATGGCTCTGGGCCGAACGGAGTCTGTAGGTTAGTTGCTCTATTTTGCACACCGATTTTATCGTGTGGTCAGTGGCCTATTTCGGGACCGACCCCTAGTCAGCCATTTTGGGCAGACTCGATCGGTCACCCAATTGGGTCTAACTGACTACGACTGGTGGCTATATAAGAGCAAGCCCATGAAGCCCATTTCATCACTGGCTATAGCAACCCTGATTCCTTAGCATCTAGCCTCCATTCTCTACTATTTCCAGCACGCCATCGAAGCTCCTCACACAGGAGTGCACGATTGGGATGCAGCACCATCTATTGTATCAGTTTTACAGTAATCAAATTTTACTGATTCTCCATACTATCTGTTTTTCTCTCTTGCATACGAGATCCTATTATCTGTTGAGCACATACATATTATTTTCTTACAAAAAAAACCACCATCAATGTAGAAACAAGAACTGATAACAACTTAATAAGCAACAACAGGAGGGAAAAGTTGATCCTTGGTAAGGAGGGGATAACTTGAGCCCGAAGGTTCTCGATAGGGATAGTGTTTCTACAACTATTGAAGATCATGTAATGTTCATCCACTTCCTTCTATAACTGGGCCAACATAGTATTGTAGTTAAAGTGTCCTAGTCAAGTAACCATTTAGCCTAAAGCAGTAGAGTAATAGAATATAAATACCTATCATTTCAAGAAAAGAGAGACATTCCTTAAAAAACCAATGAGAAACAAGATCTTTAGTACTAGTAGACTCATCATTAAACTATAATGCATTTCTAGCAATCTAGATTAACCATAAAGCATGTGCTCTCTAATCAGGGCCCATGAGGCATAAGGAAGCTTCAGTGCATCCCCTAGCAAGAGAGATTTCTAGCTTATGGGTTCTCCTAGGTGGAAATGCACAAACTTCCACACTTTTTTAGCACCAGAGAAGGTGACCAAACAATGAAAAACATCTTCTTTAAAATTAGGGCATCTTTTATATATGTCATTGCCTTTACCAATTCTTTCACTTCTACAATTCTTCCATACTATTTTTTGCATGATGAGCCAAAGTAAAGTAGACATTCTTTAGTGATTTTCTTGTCCCAAATCAAAAGGAACTTGCTTCTCTATTTGCAGAAGTTGTCAACAACTTTCCATCGAGTATTAAGAGTTATGACTCTCTCTTCTATTCCTTCCACAGGAGTTGTAATTGGCAGAAGATGGGACTACCCAGCCAACTAAACTGCTTGGCAAAAATGAAAACATGACCCCCTTTCCAATTTAAGTCATTGGTTTCACAATAATATCTTGCTCATAATCAATCTCTAGCCCTAGTTTGTTAATCTAAATTCCCTTCTTATTTCCAACCAAGTTTTCCATATAAGATTCCTTTTGTGCCAATCCTAGTCCCATGTCTGAAGTTCTTTTTTGAATATGTGCTAGGATCTCAAGAAATGAGTGTTCATTCAGGGAGAAGTTTTTAAAGAAGATATAGACCCAAATAGATTCTAAGCACATAAAGGAGACTTTCCTTGAGAAAATTTTGAGGACTCACTTGTTCAAAGGTAGACCATACAGTTGGATTTCCTTACTTCGGCATGACTCAAGATTACAAATTGATGATAATTTAGAGTAATTCTCCCATTTTGGCACCCTTAAGGGTCTGACATACTTGAAGTTTCGAAGAAGAAGGTTAGCATAGTCCATGTCAGGATGAAGAATTTCTTTAACAATCCAAGTGGCTACTAGTTTTTAAAATGTTTGTTGAATGTCTACTACTCCCAGACCTACAACAAAATATTAGAACAACAAGGCCTACTCAAGAACAAGCTAAAAACCTAAAGAGAAAAAGAACAATATTATCTCATGCTCAAAAATATGCAAAGAAGATTCTTGATACACCAAGTTTCCCATGCATTTGTTGTGGAATTTTAACATTTCGAGCAAAATTACAAATACTAAAACAGGACGGCTATTTTTCTTGTATCTAATGGAACACACGAATCAACAACTCAATCAAGCAAAGCTTTTCTATGCAATGTATACTACAAAGACATCAAGAATGATAAAATACCGATGCTCTCTACCAAAAATATGAAAATGGTAGAAGTCAAGAGTTGCACAATAAAACTAAATGATATTGAAGCACCTTTGGTTGCTATTAGAATACCATTTGGTCAAATAAGAGAATTATCATATGAAGGACAATTTGGGCTTCATGGAAGTGTTGTGAATGTTTTTGCTGATGTCGATAGAGCACAACAAGTTCTATCATGCTTCTTGGACCAAAATGGCACTATAGTAGTGGCAATCAAACGAAAGTTATCGTACCAATATAGCTATATGAGTGGTATAGTTCGTCCAACTTTCACAATGCTTGCCCTAAGAGAATTGTAGAATACGCCACTGTACATGCAATATAATGTACACATAAACAATCTTTGGAAACAACATGTAAAATGTCTTCAAGCAATGGAAGATGAAATAGAACTAGATACAAACAACATTGTCGAAGATGAGGTTGTAGCTGACACTTTACTTCACCGCATCTACAGCAGCCAACAAGTAGTTGACTATGAAAACCAAAAAATTGTTGTTGCACCATCAAAAGGCTTCTCCCCACTAGGCATTTTCAAGGACAAATTCTGTGAAGAGCTCGCGTATCCAAAACTTTTTTTTGGGACCGCTCGGGCATACACTATTCATGAATGTACGTCCTACCAAACGATAGTAAAATGGGAATTAATGAACAAAGATAAACACTTTGCACTTTCAATAGATAACATTTTTTTCAAAACAATGAAAATTCTCGTGAGGCAGATATTAACTTCATCTTGGGTTCGCATGCACAAAGGCCAACCACAAGGGGGGTCACTCCAAGCAAAGGATGCAATAATAGATACTAACATTAAGAAACTCTTCCAATCAAATATAGGTTATCGTGACTTTACCCACCTTTGAACATCAACAAACTACAAATATTATCTTTAAAAAAATCTTTTTGCAATAGTAAGACAATTGGGAATGCCAACTTTCTTCATCACATTGTCGTCTGCAGAGAAACTTTGGAAACCACTTATAGATTGCATTCATCAACTAAACCCAAATGCATGTACCACTGACCAAGGCAATTTAAACGCCCAACTTAGAAACCTTATATGCTCAGACCCAGTTACTATAGCAAGATATTATGTCCATAAATTTCAAGCTCTTAAAACATTGCTTCGCAATGACCCATCCATTCTAGGGAAAATGAACGACTTTTTTTTTATCACTGAGTTTCAAAATAGAGGAAGCCAACATGATCGTGGTCTCTTGCGGATAGAGAGTGTACCTATTTTTAGAATTTCACCAAACAAAGATATTGAAACTTTTGTTGATAAATACATTACTACAAACATATCTTTGTTTCCATTTGAAAATAAAGAAATTCAAATTCATAAACATCGCAAAAATTGCTACAAAAGACATAAGCAATGCAGATTTGGTTTCCCAAGACCCCCAATGAGCATAATAAAGATTCTAATTCCATCAGAACTTCATTCAAATGACAAGACTCTAGAGCAAAACATGAAGACAATCAAGTCATTGCTACTAGAGGATTCAACATTTCACTAGACTATGCCTATTTCTTAACGGCTACAAAACTATCTGAACCAGAATACATTCAAAGCTTATGTTCTTCTATTACAGGGAACGACCATTTTTTGAGCAAAATCTTTCGAGCGTTCAAGCGAAGGAAAAAAAAGCTTCCAACTATGTAAAAATATGGCAAAATTTGATCGGAAGAAAACATAGTTTCACTTAGAAATATGCAAACTATTATAGAAATGGCTATTTTATACACAAATCTTTACATGAATCTTTGGGAATGGTGAGTAACTTAATGGGATGGCTTTTAAAGAAACCCACATGTAGAATAGACTTCTCCCCTTATGATCCTTCTTACAACTTTTCCTTAATAGGGGGTGACATTGAAAATCCTCTCTCAACCTATCTTCATGCAAGGGTTTCTCCAAAGAAACCTCATTGAAGCAAGCCATCAAGGTAGTTTCGCCACCAGCAAAACCCCTTTGAAGTAGGCCTTCCAAGGTAGTTTCGCTGGCAAAACTACCTTGGACAACACTTTTAAAAGTGGCATAACTTTCACATCCAATGTCCAAATATAGTCATTCAACCACTCATATTGATCAGAAAACCCCATTTGAGCACATCTATGGGGTTATAATATGTCAAATCTTGTATATATAGTATTAAATATTACATGTATTTTATGAGAGTGATATATAAGCCCAAGTTAGTACTTATTTATAATAATTTAAACTTCTCTAGAAACCTATCCATAAATATCTTATTATTTATGCTATAGAAACACTAGAAAGATCTTGTCATATAATATAAATGTGTTTAATAAGTAATTATATATGTATAATATTATTACATTGAGATTGATTATGAGGGATGTTTCTGAAAGGAATTATTTTTCAACACTTTTTTAAGGTAATAAGAGGGTACAAAGGGATGTATTTTATGTTATGCAAAAATGAATGAGTGACTAGTCTGTATATTTTTATGATAAAGCGATCTAGCTCTAGTGAAAATAAAGTGTAAAAACCATATTTCCCAAATAAATATAATTTTTTAAATCTCTTGAAAAACACGCTCAGATAAACCTGCTCATAGGTTTTTGCTCGTAAAATTGATGCATCCTTCTATTACACAACCCACAATTTTCTTTAGAAGGGATCCTAAAGATATATATACAAACAACTTTAATCCAACATTGTCTAATTTATGGGGAGCAAACACTGATGTATAATTTATACTAAATCCACCTGGGTCTGATGCATACTGTACATCGTACATGACAAAGATAGATAGAGACTATCGAGGTAGTGAAAGCTGCTATGTCACAAAGTATGTGGAAAATGCACAACCCAACAAACGCATCAGACGCATAGGCAATGCAATTTTAAATACTCAACACATAAGCATACAACAAGCTATATACTTATCCCTCTCACTACCACTTTCAACATCATCTAGACGTTTTCAATACATCAACACAAGCCCTCCAGAAAAAAGAACATTGTTGTTGAAGAGACGAAAACAATTAGAATAACTAGACCCAGATAGTACAAATATCTTCTTTGACGATATCATTACCAAATATTTGAGGCACTCAATGAATCTACACCACATTTGTCTAGCAACCTTTGCTAGTCAATACACCCTCTCACCAACAAAACATAAACAACAAAAGAAGGAAAGATTTATACGGTTCAACAACTACAGCGTGAACGTTGATCCTGAAAACCACTACAGAGAACTATGCACTTTGTTTCTACCATACCACATTCATGAACCATCTCTTCATGACATAAGTACTACATGGCATGACAAATACAATGATAACAAAGAAAATAGAGCACATTTTAACAAAATTCATATATCTCTTTCACTAAACCGTCCAAATGATTCCAATACTACAACAACCTCAAACCAATCCAATGACTAAAATTTAAATATGTACGACATTGCCATTGATATGCCAAAAACAAGAAAAGGAAATCCAACACCAAAAACATTTCTCTTAACGTATAACCTAACTACACAAAATGACTATTACGCCACATTTAGAAACTAAATAACCAACAACATCTAATTGTCAATGGCATCATGTTGAAAAAAACATTGGATTCAACACAAAAAATCCATCTCTTCTTGAATGGCAACGCAGGTACAAGTAAAACTTTCACATTGCTACTCATTGTACAAGCGCTTTCAAGATATTACTCGCATAAGCAAACTACCAACATTGAATTGCCAAAACTTTTGTTGCTTGCATATACTCGCAAGGCAGCCTTCAATATCGAGGGAACTACTATTCATGCAACTCTCCATTTGTCTCTTATGGTATCCCATTAGACAACCCTTTCAGCGGAGAAGCTCCAAGAATTATCGCAACTTTACAAAGACTTGGAACTAGTGGTATTCGACGAGGTATCTCTAATTGGGCATAGCACACTAGTTGCTGCAGGTTTGCGCCTTAGGGAAACCAAACATAACCACATGCTACCATTTGGGGGGGTAGACATACTATTGTGCGGAGACCTATGCCAAGCAAGCCCCATAAAAGATTCATGGATTTTTATGAAAATTTTAACAAACAATTCAAAAATGTCTACCTATTGGGTAGAGAATGTACTCATGTATGAGCTAACCACCCCTATGCGCCAAACAAATGAACAATATATTCAAGTGCTAAACAAAATAAGAGTGGGAGAACAAACTCTCGATGACATAACATATATAAACAAAAATTTCTATCGCAAGCTAATACACAAACAAGACATACCTCACTTATTCTACACAAATACAGCAAAAGACATTCACAACAAAGAAGCATTTGAATTGCTAACAACAAGCCCATATATCATTCAAGCAACAGACAAAAAACTAAAAACATGTAGCAAAAAAATAGCAATCCCAAAAGACCCTAAGAATACTACTGGACTCCACAAAATATTGCACTTGAAGCCTGGAATGATAGTAGAAATATACTCCGAAATTTTGGACATTTTAGATGACTTGGTCAATGGTGCAGATGGAATATTCAAAGACTCAAGTGGAAGTATAGAACCACATGTTCTTTGGGTCCTCTTCCACAACACCAACATCGGCAAAATGGCTCGTCTCCACAACAAGCACATCTACACTGACAAAATCTCATCCACTTGGACACCAATACATCCAATCACATGCGAATTCCAAATAGGGAAAAACAACTACTACATGGAGCACAATCATTACAATTTAATGAGAAATGCTGCAATCGCCTCTTGAATGACCCAAATGTTTGCCTCTGTCTAGAGAGATTTGACCCCAAGGACCCTTCTCAAGATTCTTATTTCCTCACAAGTATTTGATATATTTCTCATTTAATGGAGCGTTGCACTGAATTTCAGATAAAATTGCAAAATGAATAAGATGATCAAGGTGTCATACCAACAACACCACATTGAAAAATGCAATCATGAACTGAACGCGATAGGCATGGTTTTTCATAGTCTTCTAGAAAATGTATTATTAAATCACCATACATGGCATGAAAGATTGTCGACTCTTAAGCTAGAAGTTAGATTCCTAAGTCAAGGCATTCGCACAATCACACATTGCGAGGTGAACATTAAAATCAAAGGCAAAGAAAACTAATTTCAAGCAATTCAATTATAAAAATACCCAAAAACAATAGTTTGTGAAGGATTTATAAATGGGAGCAAGAAATGAAGACAGTAGTTTAAGTATTTCAAAGAGTAGAAGAAATAAACGGCTATAAAAAAGCAACAACTTCTAACCATTCATGCTAAAGACTACTGAACTATGCATATCTTGTTCAAAGACAAAAGGCCTAGAAATCAAGGCTTGGCTATTCAATTTAATGTCACATTCAAAGCCTATGCTATTTCATTAACAAGCTCAGTCAAAATAGTACATGAAAGGCATGTTATCATGTATGAGTAATAATAGAAACACAAAGGATAAATATAAAGGGGGATTAAATGATGATGGGGCTGTACAAACAAGAAATCTGATTGATAGCATATTTAGAATGGCATTATTTCCAAGAAGAAACACAATTGAATATTGGATTTACATGTTCACTAAATGGATGAAGATTTTTAAGTGAGCCAGAAAAAAAAAACTTAAGAAGCAGAGCACTTAGTTGCATGTTGCAAAAGGTAGTGTTGGATTGAAGCATCTCTTTAAACACTCAAGGATTCAAATAGTATTTACGACTCCAGCATCATCTAGGCACCTAAAAGCCATTCCAGGATCAAAAACACAGCTCTTGTATGACTTTCACATTCAATAGTTATTTAAATTTACAGGTTAAAAATAAGAAAACTTGCAAGCATATGCCACATCATCACTCTAAAGCCTACTGTGTTTAGCAGGGGAAAAATCCCTTACATCCAATGCATATTTAAGCCTAATACAATATTGCAACTCCATTATCCATAAATTATGCTCAAGTTGTTAGTCCTTCTGAATTCTATTATAAAGGTTGGATTTCCTCCTTTATATACATGCATACATCATCATTAGCTTTCTGCAATCTGAGCCTCTTCGCAACTGCTATAAACACCACCGAGTTTCAGCTTGCCCTGTCAAAACATACTCGTAAAGGGGGACCTTTTTACCTGTTCGGTCAGAAATTTGTACTCGGCAAGCAGCATAGTACTTAAAGGCATCTTTTTCTCCGATCAGCAACATACAAGAATTGGTATCTTGTCACATGTCATGCTCATGCCATTGTAAATTCAAAGGCACGGGCAGTGTTGTCATCTGAGCTTGAAAGGATGTACCTTTCCCCTCTGCACCAAAAGTGAGGATTTTAGTTTATCTCTCTAGCCAGCTTTAAGTCTTTGAGTAATTTTAATAGCAAGGCAGGTATTTCAAGAGACTTATCATACTCAAACTACATACTAAATTATTTAGATTTAATTCATGACAAAACATTTCCAACATTCAATTGAATCTTTCTCTCCTTTTCACTACATAATCCTGTAAAAGTACAACAAATCAGCAACCTCAAACCAATAAGTAATATTGAAGTGTTCAACGTCAAGCTCGCTAACAATGGTCATGATACTCACTGTGATAGAGCAAGGTCCAGAATACCATCTTTGTGTCCATGAAAAGTTTTCTCACATATTCCAGTCCGGCAATCCCAAGCTCTTACTTTGCCATCAAGGCATCCAGTCAATATCATTCCAGATGCTTGAGACCAGACCAATTTTACAACACCCTCCTGCACAACGTCCAAGAGCAATCATACAGCAACAGAATCAAACAGACCTAATGAACTTCGAACAACCACATATGGTGACTGAGAATGCAAGAAGTTCATCTCTGGATATTACCTCATGCTGACAAGTGCTGCGAGGGATAAGCGTCTGTAGATCCCAAATTATAAGCTTTCCATCCATTCCGCCTGTGGCAGCCAGAGGGAAACTGAAACAACAAAGCAAACAGTTATCAGACACTCCAGAAAGCGTCAGAAAACTAGTCTTATTTCTGATCCAATGCGTGCGTGCAATAACCAAATACGTCAACATACTGTCACAGCCTACAGTAAAATCGATAAGGGTTACTGCCCTCAGACTAATCCTTACTATGCACTCATGCTGCACACACAAAATTATCATGTTTCTTATCACAGGTACAGTTCAAATATCAATGAGGGGGAAATAGGTTTGTTTAATTCTTATTAGGCCCACCGCTTATTATGATGTAGACGCGCGTCTGCGACTCAATCCAAGATCAGATCTAGCACCTGGAAACAAGACTTGCTCCCATCGGCTCCCTGAGAACTGAACCCCTGGGCCCCTTATATAGACTCGGGCCCCAAGCGCCAAAAATAGCGAAGACCTATAACTGGTCCGTACCCTTGCCACTCAACCCGAGACTCAAGCCTACCTAGCTCTAAGCCTCCCCAGGCTACCTGAGCTAGTCTTGTAAACCCAGTACACGTCGGATACCAATCCGTGCACATGACACAGACGGTGATCATGCCATAGGCACTGGGAGGCTTGGGTATCATTGATCCGGAGATGCAGAGCAGAGCCCTTCTGGGCAAGTTGGTGGTTCATGGCCTCACCCCAGGTGCAAATTCTTGGAAGCTCCTCTTACAGCGAGGGCTTCTAAGGAATACCCCATGCACTGGGGGACAGTGGCAGCCTTCACATAGATGGATCTTCTCAGAGGCAGGGTCCTTTGGCTGTTGGAGCAGATTACCCATGGAGGCAGATGCAAGGCTTGATGCCCTGGCGCATCTGCGAGGGACAGGGCAGCTGATGGGCGACAGTGACTTAGCCATTCCTGAGTCCTGGTAGGAAGAACTTCGCGTTTGGAGAGACAACAGATGGTTGGGGCAGTTTTCCCGTACTAGAGTTCCCTTGAGGATGTTGATGCAACGAGGCAGCACACACCCCAGCTTCTTCCGTGTAGGACCTGGAGGCCTACTCCAGCCACTCACTGAGAGAGACCCCGAGATGGATGGGAGTCTTGATGGAATTCACTTGCAGATAATCAGAATGGTGGGACGTTTGGTGAAGGAGTGGCACATTGACCCTCCCAGTATCTCAGAGCAGGATGCCCCTAGATGGCGTCTTTGGCTGTGGGAGGGTAGACCCCTAAGGGAGGTCCAATGGGAACCAGGAGAGTGGTTCTAGCCCTTTAGGGATGGCCTAGCCGAGCAGGTGGATGAGGTGCCCTTCTTTTCCTACACCACACGGATTGGTAGGAGGCTTCAGATGGACTCGTCGCGGTGGACCCCGTCGAGGGAGAGGCATTGGGTGACCCAGAGAGTGCCCCGAGATGTTCACTCCAGGTTTTGGACGCGGTTGTGGTCCAGTTTGCGGCCAAGGAAGATTTCATACTTCTTCTGGCTGGCCACCCACGGAGACTTGCCCATCGGACCGTGGTTGGAGCAGATGTAAGTGGAGGGGCAGTGCCATTGTTGCTCCGATGGTGTCCTGGAGACTATCCCACATTGCCTGTGAAGCTGTCGTAGCACAGTGAGGATTTGGACGGGAGCCCTCATGATCATGACACGTATGCAGAGTCTTCAGAGAGACTACACTTAGGGGATGGTGGCTTGGTTGACAGAGGGAGTACACGCGTTTTAGATTGATGAGATCTCCCCAGCCTACAGGATACAAGGTCAGAGCATCCAAAGGATAGCACTCCACGAGGTAGTCCCTCCTGACAGCCTAGCTCCTCCTCCTTCTAGGGAGGACAGTGTTTGGGAGGTGGTAGCCAGCATCACGGCTTGGAACATTTGGGTGGCTCGTTGCAGTCTTGTGATGGGTGAGCACTAGGTTCCACCCTCGGCTACCCTAGTTGCCATCTGGTAGGATATCATTCACACTCTACGGTCCACCTGGGAGCGTGGGACTCCAGGCTCCAAGGTGACTATCGAGAGGCGTGCACGTTTCTGCAAGGCTTGGCCTGCAGGAGTTTTCTACACATTCACTCCGTGAGGGATTCACTGGTTGTATAGTCCCCCTACTTGGCTGTTAGCCCCTGTACCAGAGATTCCCTAGGCAATGAGCTGGGTTTCTCTGGAATAGGCTGGTTTCTTCTTTCAGCCTTTTTTGGTTTTTTCCATACTCTTCACCTTCGGGGCTGCTGTTTTGTATGAGGTTTTCTTTCAAGCATTAATAGAAGGTTCCTTTCTTTGAAAAAAAAAAAAACTCATAGTGGAGTATCGGATGCTATAACTACTATCATTCTCGATCATGGAGCCTATGCACGTTCCAGCTCAACATGGTCCAACTTATAGGAAGGAGGTGGGGTGGAGAACAGGGCCAACCTATGGTGGGGGCTTGCACAACAAACATGGATAATGGATTTTTGTGACTTCGTGGGAAACGCTATTGTGTATTAAGTGAGAACTATTATGTGTTATCCACATTTAATAGTATTAGATTTTAGCTAAAATTTGAAATTTAAACCTATCCATTTAAAAGCATAATAGTTTTATATAGATTTTTATTTTGTCGATGGTTTTAGCAACCCTACACTCAAAAAAACATTGCTTTTTTATATGGATCTTTATATATATATATATAATTTTAAAATCCTTGATAATTTCTCAACCAAAAATTCTGATAAGATGCACCTTATGATGCATATTTATTTATTATAGATTGATATTTAGGACAACTTAATGAGATAATGTACAAATACTATTTATTTATTATAGATTGATATTTAGGACTACTTAATGAGATAATGTACAAATACTCTCCAAGGGAGACTCTCTTTAACATGAGAAGCACTGTTTAAAGCAATCAGTGCTACTTCAATCTCTTTCCTTCTCCCTCCAAAGAGAGTTGATTATATTACTTTATTTTAACCTTTCAAAATTGCAAACTTTACACACTTTACAGTTGGAAGCCTTCATCAATTGGATCGTTTAAGTATGATTTTTAAACACAAAAGCATCAGTTAGATTTAAATAGGATACCTCCCGCCTAAAAAGGATAACAAAGATGATATGAAATTTTGAAGGAAAACATTAGTAATTATAATCTTCAAAATTACATAATAAAATATATTAAATAATGTATTGATAAGCAACACTTCAATTTGATATTTAAAATCGTTTTAAACAAAATAAAGAATATTCAACAATCAATTACCATTTGAGCAATCATAAAGGGGATAGAAGAGCTCAACTCTAGAAATGTGTCTGCATCGGAAGAATTGGGAAGCTCTTTTAATGTTAGGGTTATGATTATGTTGCGTCCCACGTGCCACATCAGCACTAGGAGTGGCTGTGTGTCATAGCCTCAGGTGGTTGTATGCCACTGCAGCCCATCTCATCAAGATAATGGATGGCTGCAAACAGATGCCTATGCATCTCATTTTCACCTATGGCTTCTCCTCATTTGCGGGCCCTTTAGGTGAGCAACTAAGGTATAGTAAAGGGTAACAGAAAATGGAGCATTGATTTCCAACATCCCTCTTAATTTCCACACTTTGGGCCATTGCTTTGGTCTGATGCTGAGAAGCTTCAACATATACTCATGAGTCTCCTAACTAAGTGCCTTTGTAAAGATAATTGAAGAATTTTCCAAACGAAGTGCCTTTGTAAAGATAACTGACGCATTCTCCTTGGTCAGACATTGATCTCTTTAATAATGGTCTTTTCACATTATGGGTTGCTCCCCTGCAGGTTACCATGTCAGCACCATACACATCCACGTGGCTGTCTTCCATGTCAGCAACCTTCAGACAGCTGCCATGTGTCCCACTTGCCACATCAGCACCTCAGAGTGGCTCTGTGTCATCATCCCAGGTGGTCGTACATCATATTAAGATGATGGATGGCTGCAGACAGATGCCTATGCATCTCATCTTCACCTATATTATGTTACATGCTTATGGCTTCCAATCATTTGGGGGTTTTACAAGTGAGCAGTAGTGAAGGGTAACAGAGAGTGGAGCATTGACCTCCACCAACCCCCTTAATTTCCACACTTTGGGCTATTGCTTTGGACTAATGCCGAGAAGCTTAAACATATACTCATGAGTCTCCTGACTAAGTGCCTTTGTAAAAATAATTGAAGCGTTCTCCTGACTAAATGCGTTTGTAAAGATAATTGACGCATTCTCCTTGGTCAGACAGTATAGAAGATCAAACTCTTTGGGGATGATCTTGACAATACTGTATTTCAATATGCTTTATCCGAGCATGGAACACTAGGTTGTTTAAAATGGCTATGCAACCCTAGTTGTCGCAGTCTAGGATAGTTGAAGCATCTTGTCCAAAACCCATGTCACCTATAATCCACCTGAACCATACTGCTTTGAATGCAAGCAGCTAGGTACTCTACCTCCGTTGACAGGAGTGCAACTATAGCCAACGTAAACCGATGCCCAAAAGTAGACCTCTGGGGTGTCGAGATCTCCCACCCAACTTGAGTCACAAAAACCACTAAGTATATCTCTCCCTTATTCTGACTCAGTAACACAACCACAGAGCTGAAACTGGGACTCATATTGGGGAGATAAATGGGGTTTCCAATCAATCTCTGTTACTCTGTGATGTCCATCAGTGAAGACAAGTCTTCCTTGATTAGCTTTGTGTTCACCTCCATTGGCATCGTTGCTGGTCTACAATCTTTCATCTGATAAGCCTCCACAATCTCTCTGGTGTATTTCTTCTGAGAGGTGAAGATGTCATTCTTATCGGAGCAAAATACTAGAGAATCCTCTGCTAGACTTGCCAATATATCCAAATCCCAAATAGCATCTTTAGTATGGTTCCCAGTTTTGGATTCCCAAGTCACACCAACTAGAATCTTTGGATTGGTTCCTAGATCTGGATTTCCAAGTCCCCCCCTATGGGATTTGGTGGATTGGAACAAAAATATTTTTGAAGCACAACAATCCCAAGAAAGTAATGCAGTAATCTCACGTTCATCATCTCGACTCTTGGTCAATGAATCTCCTTCTTGCGGTCACATAAAGGGATTATACCGTTAAGATACAAAAGAAGCATTAATCTCTATTCTCCTTCCTGTAAGAGATGTAGGCTGGTATCTAAAGAACTTCTGAACAATCTGATCCGTCTTACAAATGTATCAATGCTTATACAACGAGGGCCAGTATCAGCCCATAGAGTGCCTTCCAGAGTTTGCACACCTTATCACTTGAAAGCTGACACCCTGGAGCCTGTTCCACATAAATTTCTTCCTCAAGGTCCTTGTTTAGAAAGGCTGACTTCACGCCTATCTGAAGTACTAACCATCTATGATGTACAGCAATAGCAAGAGTTATCATGATGGTAGGCATTCATGCTGTCAGAGCAAATTTTCGACAGTCAAATCCTTCCGCCTACTCGTATCTTTTGGCTGCTAGTCTAGCCTTGTACTTGTCCACTGCGCTGTCAGACTTAACTTTGAAGACCCAATTAGTTCATATGACCTTCCTCTTTGTAGGCCTAGTTTTGGAGTATAGTCTTCACGGCTTCCTCCTAGTTGGGGTTTCCCTCTACTCCATCAAATGTCTTCGGCTCCACGATTTTAGAGGAAGTCCTGATCGAAGACTAGAATGAGAGTAGATTGACCCTGCTGCTTCTGCTCCCCCTAGCTCCTCACCCCCCCCTTCGCTCCTCCCTCCCATCAGCCCCTCCTCTCACCTGCACCTCTCAACCTCCTCTAGTCCCCTAAGTCTCCCCCCTTCGCACCACCCCTGCTCTGCCTGTCGCATCTCCCCCCGCCCTTCTTTCGTGCCCCCCCCTTCCCACCACCTCTTGCTTCTCTGTCCGTTCTCTGCTCCATCCCCTTCTACCATCTTCGTGCCTCTCTTCTGCCCCCCCCCGGGGTTTCTTCCTGGACTGCCTGTGGGGGTTTTGACCACACTTTTTCGAGCTACTAAGGACTATCACTCCATTTTGTCTTCTATCAAACGGTGCTTTGGCATAGTGCTAGAGCCTTCACCCATAGCAACCACTTCCCCCAAGACTCAAAGTAATTGCAGAGTGCCTGGAGTCGTACCACAGGAGATCTTTCTAAAGACCTTCAATGGGGGTCCTTCCGTCAAAGGGTCAAGACTCCCATAGTAGTGCTTGCGCAGCAGATAGATGGGGCACCTTGCAAGACCCTTCCCACGCAATACAAATACATCCACTGCTTGCCCACCTCCTTCAGGACAGCACCGAGAAGGCTGTGTAGAACAACGGGAGGGATGTGTAGAACTGTAGCAGGAGGGCTATGCAGCCAGGCCACCACACTCAGACAAATAACAACATGCAGCCCACACTCCTTGGGTTGAGCCTTCTCAGGGAACTTGGACTCGATGGATCGAAAGAAACTGGGCAAGCGTGCCGCGAAAAATCGCAGATGCCGGGCACATCATCGTCAATAGGGGGTTGGACTCTCACTAGCCCCCACATTGTAGGAGTAGGAGGAGGAGGAAGCCCTTACAGGTTGACCCCAGACACTAAAGCGGACGTCATCTTCAATCTTCCGACGGGCCCGAGTCTCCCAACTGCCCTACAAGGCTCTCGACGGGTTCTTGAGTCCACTCCTGGCTTTAGCTCCAACTCTCACTCTAGCTCACGGAAGCTACCCTTTTCCATCCCCCCCCCCCCCCCCTTGTTTGCATCACTCAGCAACCCCCCCCTCCCGGCCACTACCCCTGGATCCCCTCCGCCGACACCTCCTTCCACCCCCCACTTAGTCCCCACCTCCTCCACTGCCCTCTGCTTTTGTCGTAGTGAGGTCACGGATCACCTTCACTACCCATCCCCCCTTCCCTCCCCCTCCTCCCATTGTCACAACCTCTTCTTCCTTACCCCTCCCCCACGGCCGCAGTTTCTCCTTCCTCCCCCCTCCTCCGCCTTGTCAGCCACTCAACGTTCTGCCTCTGCCCAAACCCCCGAGCCAAAGTTCATGTTAAATGCACCCCTGCACTTGGGTGCATAGTGACACACTGGCTACATCGACAAGTGCATAATAGTTCCCTAATAGGAGATTTTGTCGTATGTTGTGACCCCTTCGTGAGCCCTTGTCTAGGGACAGTCAAGCACAAGCTACTTCTCTCAGTCTTAGGTCAAGTCAGAAGATCAGTTCTTGTTCACTGGTACCCACTGGAGAACACTAGGTTAGTGTTTCCATCTTAGGTTTAGTGATAGGTCTGGGTCCAACCTAGGATACGAGCCCTTTCGGGCCCCCTCAGGGATGGAACATATGAAAGGGAATGGGCTGGGGGAGGGCTGCTTATATTGGCTGCCCCACACCCTACCCAAGGTGGGCTTTTATGGGGCAAAGGGCTGCAAATCCAGCCCTAAATCAGCCGACTAGAAGTCCGGGCAGGTTGGCTCACACCCAGCCCCCTATTTAAGGGGGAGGCCCTTGCCTCTTTCCTCATTCAGTTCCCTCACACCTTCAGCCTCCTGCAGCTCCTCTCCAGCCCCCTCTGAACAGCCTGACACTCACCCCCAGTGGCCCTCTGACCAGCCTAAGCCTTTGGCATCAGTTCAGCCCTCTCGGAACATGTTACTCAGCGCATCAGACGGGGAGTCGGGACAGCAAAAGGAGTAAGGTTTGGGGTCTGTTTCAGCAGCTCTTTTTAGTTATCTTTTACAGTTTTACACAGCTCATTCTCAGCTCTTTATTGCAGTCATCTCTTAGCTCTCTTATAGGATCTATCATTCCTAGCTTTCACTCTCTCACTCACGCAGTAACCCTGCATTCCGGTGGACAGCACAAGCCTCTCCCTCGCCTTGTAGAAGCGTCCTACATCGTCAGTGTGGACAGCATCAAGGTCTTGGTATTGGTCGGCGTTGCCTCTCAAGTCTTTGGGTCTGCTATACATGTGCACAGTGAGCTCTTCAAAAGCGTGTTTCCGTGCTCTCTCAAAGAGTGTTCTTTGTATTTCTCAGTTCTCCAAGTATGAAGCAAATTCCCCCCTAATTGAGGGAGGGGGCCCTCAGTGGGTACAGGAACCCAATCGGTTCTACTCTCTCTCTACCCTCATCTCCTTTGTCTCTATATGGTGTGTAACGCTAATACCTCGCTAAAGGTTTAAAGAAAGTCTTGCTGTGAATTACACGATCAGATTACCGTTACATGTTACATTGGTATCAAAGCTTCGGTCTATATCCAGCTTGACTATCACAAGTGTATGGTTGTGTTGAGATCCGGAAAGGACACACAATCAAGCGCCATGGAAGGGTCAAGAAAAGAAGTCATCGTTGAAGACTATGAAGAGAAGAAAGACCACCAACAAGATACGCTTCCACCAAGTGATCAAGAAGTGATGGCGAACCTTCTAGAGTAGAATCACGTCCTCCTACAGCAACTCAAAGAACACTCATCCCAGCTAGAAGAAAGCAGAAGAGAGACAGCTAGACCAGACAAAACAATGTCTGGAGAAAAAGAAGTAGAAAAGCCGCAGAAGAAAGAGGAATCATAGATTTCGCAAAATTGCTCTTGTTGATGCAAAAATAAAAAGGCATGCGACGCAAAAATAAAAAGGCATGCGACGCGCAGAGCTCGCCCAGGCAGAGAGGCAACAAAAGCTAGACTAAGGAGCAATGCTTCTCCAACACAAACAGATGTTAGCCGCTATGCAGGCAAGTTTGAGCACAACAACCGTCACTACCACAGCTTCGTCATCGACAAACGTAACACCACTCACTCGGTCCACTCCAAATTTTATTAAGTATGATGGTAAGTGTGACCATTCAGCAATTTTGCAACTTATTCATCAGTACGTAGCTCATTTTCCATTAGCACGGATTCAAGATGAGCAAGACAAAGTCCACCTCGTAGCCCCTTATCTTACGCGTGAGGCGGTTACCTGGTAGCAACATTGGGCTAGTAAGCATATTGACCCAACAACGTTTAAGACAAATTTCGTTTGGGCAACGTTTGTGACCGACCTCAAAGCCGGTTTTCTCCCATCCCAATATGAGCTTAACCTGGAGGATGAGGTTTCTCATCTCTCTCAAAATGGTTTGCCTGGACGTGTCGAAGAGCGCCAAGATGAAGCAATTCATTCGAGGATTGGACACCAACATACGCTATACCATTCAGAACTTGGACTTGCCGGATTACAAGCGGGCGCTGACTTTTGCACAGAATCAGGAGATGATGCTAAATGGGAGAAAGCCCAAGCAGGTCCAGAAAGATTCCAAATCCCTGCAGCAATCAAACAACACAGCGGGTAAGGATCAGAAGAAGGACAACCAGTTCCAAAAGAAAGATGGCCATGCTTCTGGCCAAAGGGAGTCGTCCAAGCCAAAGATGACTCCAGATGAGAAGGCTAAAGCGGTTATTATGGGAGGCTATCAACAACCCGACAAGCACAAGCGGTACCACCAAGAGCATCGTTGCTGTTATTGCCACCACATCACTGGGCATGGCAAGAAGGATTGTCCGAAGTGGCTTGCCGAAAAGGCTGCAAAAGCGCCTACTTCGTTCGTCCAATGTATTGGCTCTCCCAGCTCCGCCTCCATCCTTAGCTATGAATGCCATCTTCCCTGCTTTGAACGCCGTTCCCATGGTGGTCTTTCAAGGTAAGGAGGAGGGCAACTTCTTGGATCAAAAGAAGGCGCTCATTCGAGCGTACGGCACAGCTAATGGGCATCAGTTTATTATCCTTTTTGATACGAGGAGTTCAAAAGTGGGGTGAACCTTGGTGCCTCACGAGCTTGCAGTGGACAGGTTCATGTCCGGCTTGCGCACACATCACGCATAAGGCCATCCATTTCGCTTTTTCAGTTCAGAAGGCCATGTTTACGTGGGATTTTATTCTGACTCCTTTAATGAGGTGCAACATGATACTCTGGATTCAGTGGTTCCGTGAGCATGTACCGACGCCTGATTGGCGACAAGATACCTTCACTATTGTGGAAGGTTTAACTGAGCCTGTCGTGATATGCCGTGATCGGAGTATACTAGGAATCTCTTGTATTCAAGCAGGCCACGCCGCCTGCAAGGGTGCCATGTGTGCACTTCTCTACATCCAGTGTCAAATCACTGCAGTTCAAGCCGCTTCTCCGATGGGGCAAGCGATGGTGGATCTACTCCAAGAGTTCCAAGACATCATGCTCCGGGATGATCTGCCACCCCAGCTTCCTCCCAACCAACCGGAAGACCATCACATTGATCTACTTCCAGACTCGACACCTCCAAGTTCATTCCTGTATCAACTTTCCAAGTCTATGGAGGGGGAGTTAGGGCAGCAGTTATCTCAATTATTGCGCGCAGGGTTTATAAGACCTTCTTCACCTTTCGCTGCACCCATTCTATTTGTGGCAAAGAGGGATAAGTCCGCACGACTATGCGTCGACTACAGAGCACTCAACAAGCTTACAGTAAGCAACAAGTTTCATATGCCCGCATTGAGTATATCTTGGAACGACTCAATGGTGCAAAATTTTTCTCAAAGATTGACCTCAAGCGTGGCTACCATCAAGTCCGGATTTTTGAAGCTGACATCCCAAAGACAGCTTTCCGAGCAGAGCGAGCTCATTACGAGTTCGTTATCCTGCCCTTTCGTCTGAAGAAAGCACCACCAACATTCAACAAGATGATGTTGCGGGTATTTGCAAAGTATATTGTGAAGTGCATGTTCATCTTTCTCGATGACATCCTTATCTTTTCCGCTACACGGAAGAAGCATATTAAGGATGTGTGATGTGCCCTACAATTATTGCGCGATAACCAGCTATACCTCAACACAAAGAAAGTGAATTCAGCTTGCTGGAAATTCAGTCTTTGCGCTACATCATTAGTGCTCAAGGATTCAATTTAATCCAGATAAGATTCAAGCTATCACAAGTTGGGTTGTCCCCACGACAGCTCAAGAGATCCGAACCTTTGTCAAGCATACAGCTCGCACATGGATGGTTTCTCGACACATGCAGCCCCTCTTACAGATTTACTAAAGGGGATAAAGACACGCAGACAAAAAGTTCAAGTCACAGGCACAGCTTTGCAGGACTTCCATGACTTGCAACGGTTGGCCATGACAGCACTAGTTATGAAGATCACCTCTTGGGCTAGCAATGTCGCCATCGGGAAAGTCTTACAGCAAGAAGATAGGCCCGTGGCATATTACAGCAAAAAGCTTAACGATGCCAAAAAGAACTATTTAGTTTATGATAGAGAGCTCCTCGGTGTCATCCAGGCATTAAAACATTGGAAGCCTTTCCTATACGGACGGACTTTCACGGTTAAGACAGATCACCAAGCCCTAATGTGGCTTCAGACAATGCCTAGTTCACAATGGAGTGATCGGCAACAACGGTAGAGCCAAATATTCCAGCAGTGTGGGGGAATGATTGAGTACGTTCCTGGCAAAAACAACCCCGTTGCCGACGCTCTCAGTCGGAAGGTTCTATCCAGACCATTGAGCAGGCCACTGTGCTCGAAATCAAAGAAAAGGATCTTGATAGCATGAAGGCACAATACGCGGAGTCAGCAGAGTTTGGCACGCAATTCCAGTTAACCACAATACTTGCCCCATGCCATTACTCATTAGAGGACGGTTGGCTTTACTATAAAAAAAGATTATGCGTACTCAAAGACAAACCGCAGTTGCTTCTTCATGATGCCCACGACGCCCTTACCGATGGTCACCGAGATATCAACGGGACTTTGGAGAAGTTAGAGCGCTATTTCTAGTAGCCAAAGATGCGAAAGGATGTATACGGCAATGTTCAGAATTGTTAGATATGCCAAAAGGTCAAGGCTTCCCACAAGAAAGCGGCAAGCTTACTTATGCCATTGCCAATTCTCGACGGTCCTTTTCAGGACATAGGTATGGATTTTCTGGAGCCACTTTCAGCATCCACAGGTATGCGTAACACTCAATGTCTTACTATTGTATGCTTATTACCTGCACACACGGCCAGCGCTAAAGATGTAGCTCGTTTGTTTATCAAGTATTGGTATCCCATTGGAGGGTTGCCAAAGACCATCATATCTGAAAGGGACTCCAAGTTTACATCTAACTTTTGGCGAGCCTTGTTTGATAATTTTGGTACTAAGCTGCAAATGTCCAACGCTTTCCATCCGCAATCAAACGGCGAGACGGAAAAGTACAATGGTATGGTGTTTGATATTTTGAAATCAAATTGTCATGATGCTCAGGGAAAAAGTAGGAGTAGTTTCTTCCGCTTGTGCAGGCCATTTTGGACGATACCTATTCTTCAAGTATTGGTCGCACACCTTATGAAGCGGCGTTTGGACAACGATTTGCATCACTCCTCACCCGGATGGTGTCTCCATCTCTTGAAACCAACAAAACCACCGAATCAATGGGAGAGATTATGGAGTCTGTGAAAAGCCGCATCGCCAAAGCTCAAGCATTGTACACATGCTAGGCTAACAAATCCAGACGAGATGTCCACTATAAAGAGGTATTGGTCGCACACCTTATGAAGCGGCGTTTGGACAACGATTTGCATCACTCCTCACCCGGATGGTGTCTCCATCTCTTGAAACCAACAAAACCACCGAATCAATGGGAGAGATTATGGAGTCTGTGAAAAGCCGCATCGCCAAAGCTCAAGCATTGTACACATGCTAGGCTAACAAATCCAGACGAGATGTCCACTATAAAGAGGGTCAATGGGTGTATTTATGCATTATCAAGCAAAGATAGAAGCAGGTGGGCAAGCGATGCCCTAAGCTGTCCTTCAGGAGCGTCGAACCATTTCCTATTATTCAAAATATCAACAATGTCTCAATGAAGTTACGCCTTCCAACCAGTTGGACTATGCACAATGTGTTCCATGTAGCTTGGTTGAAGCCATATTTTGGACCTCCTCTTTCAAAGATTTCCAACAAGCAACAACCTGAAGTTCTTGATGAAGCCGAAGTTTTGCAGCCAGAACAGATCCTTCTTCATAAATTCAAGCATGGGTCAAGAAGTAGGATCCAGGAGTTTTACACAGTTCCGTGATCAAGGTACCCATGAAGCAGCGTGGTTGGACGAAGATTTTTTCCAAGAGTTTCCCCATATATTGGCGAACTACTTGGAAGCAATGAACCTATCGCCAAGTAAAAGAGGAAATGTCACATGCACCCTTGCACTTGGGTGCAAAGTGACACGCTGGCTACATCGACAAGTGCATAATAGTTCCCTAATAGGAGATTTTGTCGTATGGTGTGACCCCTTTGTAAGCCCTAGTCCAGGGACAGTCAGGCACAAGCTACGTAAATCAGTCTCCCAGTCTTAGGTCAAGTCAGAAGATCAGTTCTTGTTCGCTGGTACCCACTGGAGAACACTAGGTTAGTGTTTCCATCTTAGGTTTAGTGATAGGTCTAGGTCCAGCCTAGCATAGGAGCCCTTCTGGGCCCCCTCAGGGATGGAACATATGAAAGGGAATGGGCTGGGGGGGGGGGCTGCTTATATAGGCTGCCCTGCACCCCACCCAAGGTGGGCTTTTATGGGGCAAAGGGCTGCAAAGCCAGCCCTAAATCAGCCCACTAAAAGTCGGCCTGTTTAGGGCAGGTTGGCTCAGACCCAGCCCCCTATTTAAGGGGGAGGCCCTTGCCTCTTTCCTCATTCAGTTCCCTCACACCTTCAGCCTCCTGCAGCTCCTCTCCAGCCCCCTCTGAACAGCCTGACACTCACCCCCAGTGGCCCTCTGACCAGCCTCAGCCTTTGGCATCACTTCAGCCCTCTAGGAAGGTGTTATGCAGCCACCATCAGACGGAGAGTCGGGACAGAAAATGGAGTAAGGTCTGGGGTCTGTTTCGGCAGCTCTTTTCAGTCTTTTACAGTTTCACACAGCTCATTCTCGGCTCTTTATTGCAGTCATCTCTCTGCACTCTTACTAGCTTTCACTCTCTCACTCACGCAGTAACCCTGCATTCCGGTGGACAGCACAAGCCTCTCCCTTGCCTTGCAGAAGCATCCTACATCATCAGTGTGGACGGCATCAAGGTCTCGGTATTGGTCGGCGTTGCCTCTATGGTCTTTGGGTTTGCAATACGTGTGCACAATGAGCTCTTCAGAAGCACGTTTCCGTGCTCTCTCAGAGAGTGTTCTTTGTATTTCTCAGTTCTCCAAGTATAAAGCAAATTCTCCCTTGATTGGGGGAGAAGGCCCTCAGTTGGGTACAGGGACCCAATCGGTCGTCGACTCTACTCTCTCTCTCTCTCTCTCTCTACCCTCATCTCCTTTCTCTCTCTATAGTGTATAATGCTAATACCTCGCTAAATGTTTAAAGAAGGCATGCTGTGAATTACACGATCAGATTCCCGTTGCATGTTACGGTTCAGCTTCATTGCCTCGGCATAGCTTTCTTCATCACAAGGTCAGGGCGAGACTCCTCCACTTCCAGCTCAGAACATCTTTCCCTTTCCTTAGACTCCAAGGCCAAAGCCTCACCCAAGGATAGAAACTTCCACAGAATTTGTGGCAGCTCGGGCCCTAGAACCATCTAGACATTCCACACGATACCTGCTTGTACTAGAGGTGTCAGGTATGATCTTGAATGCATCATGTCTCGTCCTATTGGGGCTTCATCTTTGCTTCCACAAGAGAGGAGTGGATCCGCCTTCTTCGAGGTAATGGTGAGGGATCAGATGTTCAAGATGACGGACAAGTGGTCGGGGCAGCAGGGGGAGAAGTTTTGGATCACGCATGGACACATGGCTACTTTCCAGTTGGCTTTCTACCTTGGCACACAAGGCTAGGGCCTGGCAAGTTTAGACCATCACAAAGCATTGCCATGGACTTTATTTTTTATCTTCTCTGTACACCAACAAGTCATTATGGTATGTGGACCATGATTTCTAGGTTTAGCAAACAGGCCCATTTTATTCCAATGAGGAAGAAAATTTCAGTAGATCAGATGGCAAAGCTATTCATGTCCCATGTTTTTAAATATGACACGATGCCACAGTCTATTGTCAATGGCAGAGATCCGAGGACTGTTTGAGAATATGGGTACCACGCTAAAGTTCTCATCTTCGGTTCACCCACAGACTGACTGACAGTTAGAAGAGGCAAAATTCCACGATCCTAGATCTTTTGAAATGCTATGCCTCGGAACACAAGGCAAAATGGGAGCACTATTTACCACTGGTTGAGTTTGCATACAACAATACAGTGCATACTTCTACACGAAAAGCTCCGTTCAAAATCGTGGAAGGAAACAGAAAAGTTCCGTCCATTTCGCACACCAAAGATAAAAATTTTGCATACAACATACAGTGCATACTTCTACAGGAAAAGCTCCGTTCGAAATCGTGGAAGGAAACATAAAAGTTCCGTCCATTTCGCACACCAAAGATAAAAATTTTGCATACAACATACAGTGCATACTTCTACAGGAAAAGCTCCGTTTGAGCTCGTGGAAGGAAACAGAAAAGTTCCGGCCATTTCGCACACCAAAGATAAAATCTTTGAAGCTGATAAGTTTGTGGAAAATTCAAATGAGGCGTACAGGAAATAAAGATAGCTCTCCAGAGGACTCAAGAAAAGCAAAAGAGAGCAGCCAAACGTCATCGTCGCCAATTGATATTTAAAGAAGGTGATCCGGTTCTCGTCCTCAATTGCCAAAAATTACATGTAAAAGAAAGCCAAGTGGAAACACTACAATGTTTGTTAGGCAAAAGACAAGCAAAAATCCCACATACATGCATTCACAAACAATATGCTCCCCACCATGTCCGATCCACCTTACGTATGGCCATCCCTAAGGACCCACTGCCAGTGGTACATCATGAGCATATGTAAACACTTAATGCATGCACATAGATACTCAAACTGTACTTCCTAGGGATAGTTCATGCATGCTTTACCCACCTATGGCCATCTCTTCAGACCCACACTAGTGGTACATCATGAACATCCAAAGTACCTGAGATATCAAATCCAAATCTAAGTGGACAGCCAATCATGCCGCCAACAGATCACCAATAGTGCATATACGATTTGTAGAGCTGCAGATAACAAATATGTATAGCACTGCAAACCAAAGCGACTAGTACACCCAATGTGACTAGTACACCACGTACATCACGACCAACAATGCACGACATAAATCACTTCCAGGAATTGCACATCCGGAACTAAGGTCTAGGGGAATCCATTCTCTTTTTGTCAAAACCACATGACAAAAAAGAGTATTCCCATCTTGTCAAATCCTCATGACAAGAATAACATGCATATTTTACCGTTACCTCATGGCAAAAATAGCATCCAAAAGTAGCAAGGAAAACACCATCCTACAAACCGTATAACATACATCATCTAGAATCGGATGCCAAAAAGAGTGGCAGACTTTGCCATACAAATTTCTTTTTACAAGTACCTGTATATGGCGTTATACAAAACCAGCCGTAAACAACCCACTGTGGAATTCGAAACTCTTACGGTGGCTCATCCGTGTCACTAGCCGGCTCCATCCTCTTACGGTTAGAACAATCTCTAGGCCCATGTCCCTCCTCTTTGCAAATAAAACATTTGCCAGCTTCATATAAAGTGCCTCGTTCCTCTAGAAACTAACCATTACGTTCATCCTTTTGACGACTAGCTTTTCTATCAGACTTATCCCCGCGAGATCCATTCTTCCTCTCATCCTTCACCGGATCGGTATCATGCTTCTAACCACCTTTGAACCCAAAAGTCCTCCCCTACATCAAAGCATATGCCGTGCTAGCATTCTCGATAAGCTGAGACATATTGGAAACTTTAGTCTTTGTGCAATAGTCTCTCAACTCCTTAGGCAGCCCGCAATAATATTTCTCAACCTGCTCAGTGAAAGGAACAATCCAGTAGGAGCTAACACGCAACAAAGCCGCCCAAAACTTGATGTTATACTCCTCCAAATTACGGCAATTATTGGAATTCAGCTCATGTCAAGCAGTCATGATATCCACTTCAAAAGTCGTGGTAAGCCACGCAGCTGAAAACACCTGCTTGAAACCTACGCACGTGTTGGTGCAATCTTTTGCATAAGCATAGTGGTCCACCACTGAAGTGCATTCCCCTTTAGAAAACTTGCAGCCCAGCATATTTTGGATAACTCTATAAAATTCCCTCCTGTGTAGGCTGCCTCAAAAAGGTCAAGGCCTTAAGTTTATCCTGCACCCCACTAAATGTCTCAAATTTTACAGCTACACCGGCCTCTTTAAAGTCCATCTTCTTCCCTTGAGGTGCCAAATTATCATATACAGGTGCCTGGGCAAAAGGGACAGCAGCACTCACTCTATCTCCCACACTACCAGCATTGGGAAAAGCTGTATTATTCAGACCAGCACCCATATTTTGCATATTTTCCAAACCAAGGTTATCTGCTGCTGCATTAGGCATACCTATTTGCATCCTGGAACTGCTCCAACATTTGCATACATCATATTCTGTCCAATGGGCTCTAAACTAGGCTGAAACCCAACTGTTTGACTAGCAAGCATACCTGAAAATCGGGCTTGTGGGCTGACCATAGCCTGAAACACTGAATCACCACCAAAATAACCAAGTTGCACCGGGTTTGCCATAACTTCTTGCTGTCCGGAAACCATGGACTGAAAATTATTACCTTGAGTTGGCCCCGGAATAGCATTAGGCTGCTGCTGACCATAGAGGTTTTGAGAGGGCTGATCCTGAAAGCTGACATGTGGTCTCTTGTTAGCTTCAACATCTCTGTCCCCATCATCAGACTTCCTTTTCTTCGGCTGCACATCAAAATTCATCATCTTCTGGAAGCGAGGATCCTGCGTAAATTGCGTGAAAGCACTCATTAAACTCTGCATCTGTGCCTTGAATAATTCCACTCCTCCTCGTCGGTCCGATCATCCTGATGCTCAGCAACATGCTGGGACTCCTCTCTTGCACCCTGATCATCATCATGACACTGAGACATCCGCTCTTCCTCCTCCTCTCCAGTAAGACTTAGAGATCACTCCTTGTGAGACATAATTACTGAATAGTATGATGTCTTCTTCACTTAGTCTGCTAGATTTGCACCAAGCCAACCACAGGGTCCCCTCTTGAAGAAGTTAGGTGAATCCCGGCAATGGAACCACTGAAACCAGCCTCAACAACGTAAAGGGTGGTAGGATCCACTAAATTATAGCATACACAGTAAATTGACAAATAAATATGCACCACAAATTAAATCGCAGGGGAGCTAGAGCGCTCCTACTCAGAAAGAAGGACACTGATTGGCCCCAAACATTGGCGCCCCTTGCGGTATTTATTTAACATTCATTTGAAGCCAAACGGCTGATTACAAAGGTCTCTAGGAAGCTGCACCACAGCCAACCCAATGCCCGCAGACTCCCCGTCTAGCCCACCTTATAATTCCCTGCTCAACTCCAAACGCTGAAGGGCATCCAATTACTAGACAATCTTGTATCCTAAGCCAACCAAAGCATGCGACAAAGACCCCAAAAGCATCCACTATCTCTGCTACACCTACAATTGCACAATCAAGTACCCAACCAGCTAGACGCGGCTAAACAACTACAAGACAAAGCCTTCAACAACCAAACTCTGGTGCAATCAATCGACGAACCACTTCCAAGCAAGTTGCCTCTGTAAACTACTCAGTGCTTTCTATTAATTCAGACAACGGATTTTGCAGAGGCGTTTGAATGAAATGAATGCAAGTTGCCAAACACATATACTTGAACTTAAGAGTTTGCAATTAAGCTGGAATTAAGACTTATACAGCTTAAACACAAAGTGACATCATTGGAAATTGCAATATGATTGAGGGGCCAAGACGGCCCCCCCCCCCCTTATCCAAGCTCTCTTGAAAATGGAGATACAAGACCAAGGTGCAATGCACCTTCCAAACTGATGAACTCAGTGAAAACCTAGGACCTAGATACAAGACTCAAGAGCATATGTACAAGGTAGACAACAAAAAAAAGAGGACTCCAAGCTCAGGTTTCAACTCTTGGCTTGCCCAATCCACAAGGAAGAAGCCTGCAACAATCACCACTTATATCCAACATTAGAGGCAAGCACTAGTTTCTAGAAATATAGTAGAAACAACACGAAATAGTGCTATAAATGAGATAAACTTGACAATACAGGCTCCCTTCGTGACTTGACCCTTTTGTAGATGAAGTCCTTGATGCATCTGAAGCTACCTTGGGTGAGGAGAGTGTGGAAATGGGGCTGGAATGAGAACAGCTTAAAAAAACAGTCTGTAGGCTAGAGAGAGAAAGCCTTTATGGAGTGATAGCTGTAGAGGGAGAGTGCCAATGCTGATCCCAAGGGAGGGGATGTAAGAGAGGAGCTGCTGCTGTTCCAGAGGTGCACAGAAAGGCAGATTTCTGCAAGGGAAATGGGCTGGAACAGTAGAGAGAGAGATTCTGCAGTAGAGAGAGAAAGATTGCAGCAGGAGAGAGAAAGGGGCTGTAGCTGCTCCAGGCTAGGAGAAGGAGAGAGGATGCTGCTGCTGTTCCAGAAGAGCTGAGAGGGGACAGATTTCTGGATAGGAGGGGCTGGAACTGTAGAGAGAGAATGTGCTGCTGTAGAGAGAGAATGTGCTGCTGAGGTGAGAAGAAGAAGAAGAATGTATTACCGTCCTCTGGGGGCCAAGAAACCGACCCATGGGACCCATGAAAATCACAATACAAGTGTCTCCCTTCTTTTATGGAAGGGGTAGGAAAACAACTATTCTGAAATACATTGAGTAATACAACATTCCCGATATTGAAGAATCTTGGCAATAAAATTGCCCAGAGTGGCTATATGGGTATGTGAAAGCAAGCTTGCGAGGGTGTCGTGTTCCTTTGTAATGTTGTTAAAGTCCCTCCTTATGCATGCATATCGTGGGCATGTAAGGAGGACATGTGCCTCTGTCTCTACTTGTTCTTGGTCACATAACTTGCAAAATCTTTGTTCCCTTGAGACATCTCCCCAAGCACCTTTCTCTACCTCCAAAGTGTGTGATCGGGTGCGGACGAGTGCAATACTTCTTCTTGCATTTGCAGGTATGGGTATAGTTATGTACTTTTGTGCATTATCTTCCTCCTTGGAGTAGGTGTCCCAATAGATGGGATTGATATGTGTACAATAGTACTCATACTTAGCCCTTTTCTCAGCTGATTGCCATTTTTGTTGCAATATTCCCAACAAAGCTTTATGAAATGCCTTCTCATCCATTTCCCCGGATGACATCTCAAGGTAGGATGTTACTCTCCATCTTTGGAACCATCTTTGAATGTCTTGCCACCAACCAGATGATAACATCTTGCTTTTGTTTGTCTTTTGAGGCCTTTTACTTGCTTCCCATGCTTTCATTGGTAATCTCTGCCACCCCATGTTCTTGACCTTCTTCACATATTTGAAAACCCTTCGTAGTGCTCTCAGTTCAATGGGCCTTGTACCAGTCTCAATAAGCATGATTGAGTACGGTGTAGTAATTTTGACTCCTAGATGCCGTCTTAGAAATGATTTCTGTATTTTTTCAATATCATTCCATTTTGATGCTGAGATGCTTCCTCCCCATACTTCTACTGCATATAGCACTGTTTGCACCACATATGCATCAAATAGAATCCGTTTGATGCTCCATCTCTTAGTGTCACTATTTCTGCAGTCATTTTCAAAATGATAATACTTTCCCCACCCAGCATCTATCCTTCTATGGACACAATCATTCCATCTATGATTTGCTGGCACATCTATTCCCAAGTATTTGAATGTGTTTACCCTCTCAATTTCCTGCTCATTGAACATAATACTTGGGGTGTTTGCAGGCTGCTTTGTTTTTACTATCATCATTTTAGTTTTGGTGGCATTTACCATGAGTCCACTCTCTGCACAGAGCTTGTGTAGAATGGGCATCATCCTCTGCATACTTTCTGCTGTGTATGAGAAAAAGACAACATCATCTGCATATAACAACAGTAGTACGGTGTATGCACATATTTCAGGGCCCTCTAGCTGCTGCTCTTGCATCATTTCTTTGACCAACTCCTCCAATCTGTCAATACATAGTCCAAATAATGTTGGTGACAAAGGGCAACCCTGTTTAACCCCCATATTACTGTGGAATGTATTTGACAATCCGTTTCTGCCTTTGAGTTGGCAAGTTACCCTCTCATACAATCTGAAAACTGCTGTTTTTAAGTGGTTTGGCACTCTTAATTGGTCCATTCTTTCCCCCAACTTGTTTCTAGGCACTGTGTCAAATGCCTTCTTGAAATCTATGAAGCAACAATAGAGAGGCTTTCCTTGCAACCGGCTCTCTTCCATTAGAACCCGTAGTGTGACCAAGTGATCCACAGTGCTATGGTTTCTTCGAAAACCAGCTTGTCCGATGGCCCTCTTACCATTTAGTTCTGCCCATATACTAAGTTCTGTCTCAATGATTGTGCCAAAGAGCTTGGCCATGGTGGATCCCACCATGATGGTTCTATAATTGGAAAGCTAGTTACGATCTCCACCTTTATATATTGGTTTTATCCAATTTTCTTGCCACTCTGGGGGGAAGCCATTGGCAATTGCATCATTAAGCAAAGAGACTAGGCATATTCGTGTGTAGTCCCCTGTCCATTTTAGTAGCTCAGCCTTTATATGCAATGTATCATCTGCTTTTCCATTGGCCATTTTCTTCAAGCCCTCATTCACATCGTCCAAAGAGAAAATATGTGGGCTATTGTAGTGAGCTATGTCTGTGAATATAGGTAAGGCATGTGGATGGGTGTAAAGTTGCTTGGCATATTGGAGCATTTCCTCATCTGTGAAGTCTCCCATGATTTCTTTTGATCTCCCTTTAGTTTGTCTTCATGTTCCTCTCGGGTTCTTAGCAAAATCAATGGCATCTTGCCACTCTTTGTCTAACTGATATTTCCTCTTTTTTCTCCGAGTAAGTGCATGGAAGTGCTTTTCAGCCTCTTTACGTTGCAAGTCATTTGGCATCTGTTTAATTTTCAGCCTGACTTTTATGCATTCACCATCAAACCATTTGTTTTGTGGTAAACCCTTTGTGCTTACTCTCTTGATCTTTTTCTGTCCCATGACTGTATGTGCAGCTGAGAGTAAAGCCTGTTTCATTTCACTCCAGTTCAGCCTGCAAACATTCTTAATAAGAGCATCAGTGGTGTCAGCATACTCCTCCCTCTTGTCTATGTCCATCCGAAAAGACCAATTCTTTGCTGCCTGGGCTGTAGTTTCTGCCGAATGAGGTATGTGCATTTTGAGATAAAGGGGGGTATGATCTGATTCTGGATATTTTGGGCCAATTATATAATCATGTACCAAATGTACTGCATCTAGTGAAATTAAGGCGTAGTCTATCACACTTGACCCTCCACTAGCTGGGAAACATGTTGGAACTTTTGTATGTGGAAAGAGGCCTGATCCATTCAGCACTATCATATTAAGCCCATTCACTAGGCTTGTCAATGCCTCTCCATGTGCATTTACTTCCTTGTCCTCCGAGTATCTCTGCCACTTGGGGTCTATCTCAATTTCTTTATCTTTGTCATATTCATGTCCTGTAAGTGACTGAAACTGGGTGTCCCCAATGCGTGCATTCATGTCTCCTAGAATCAATACTCTCCCCTTGGAATTAAATTCCACCAAATCTGAGCATAAGTCTCCGTATGGATCTGATGCATCTCTATCATATCGTTGAGAGAATGGCCTGGGGAGAAGCTGGCTGCACCCAAGGAGCTGGAGAGGTTCTACTGCATCAACCAAAAGGAGAGAGAAGAAAAGTGACGAATTTTTCATGTAGGGAATGAAGGGGAGAGGCCTTCTTTTATAGGCTCAGCCCCCCCCCCCAAGGCCTAGAGTGGAAGGTGGATACTTGTCCCAGATTTTTGGTGGGCTGCAGTCCCAAAGAGGACAGCCCACAACCTGCCCCAAATCTACCAGATTTGGGGCCAGACACTTGGCCTGCATGCCCTGCCACTTGCCATGCATGCTGCCACATGTGTGGGACAGGTGGACTGACCTGCCAGCTTAGATTCCATGTGGCAGCCTGCCACGTGTCAGCTGCAAAAACCCTAAAATTTCAAAGTTGTCAGAATTCAATTTTGATCGCACCCACGGGTTCCTAACAGCTTCAACTACCTATTGACGTACTCTAAGGTCATAATTGAGCCATACTGAGCTCATTTGTTTGTCATCTTATCTTGCATTTCCATTACTCTTGGCATGCTGCCAGGCCCACACCCAAAGCTCAGGGAACATTCTCTTGAATGGTTCCTAGGTCAATATGCAATCTGTGCATTTGATTGGTCCCATGTTTGGGTACTCAGGTGGGGTGAAATGTCCCTCTCAAAGAGAGGCCATCACTCTTGTGGGTCACTAATGCCCATAACCCCAAGCAAGGGGGTCCACCCTCAAATGCTAGACCTAGTCCCCATTGTCCGTAACTGAACGGTAGGAAAACATTTCATTTCTTAATAAGCATACTATTGAAAAACAAAAAGAAATAGTACCAAGCAAGTGGATACATGTTGAAGCAGGATGACAGCCTCAATCTATAGCCTCCCTGGCCACTGCCCAACAGCCTAAATCAACCTTTCTTCGTGAGGAAAGAAACCCAAACGCAATAACTAGCCAGCAACCAATCAGGGAACGGCAAAAGCAGGCAAAAAGCAAGCCATCTTCTAACCAGTATGCACAGAAGATAGGTCACTAGGGCTGGAAAACCCTAGATCCTGCAAAGAAAAGAGGATTCTGCTCTGGCACAGCCCCAAGAGTAGCTTAGAAGTGAACACCCACGCCTGGAAAGGTACACTGTTGCACACTTTGGCCCTAGGAATTAATTGCCTAGTAACTAGGTGCACATTCACTATTTCCAAGGGCCCACTAGGGAATTTTAATTCCCCACCCATGGCCGGACCCTCACGACCAAAAGGCTCAAGGCAGTCACACGCAAATTACGGGCGCAAATCAAAAGTCCCATAATTTCACGTCCTCCTGACAGGACTTGCCATCATTGACCTGAAGATGCACAGCAAAGCCCTTTTGGCAAGTTGGTAGTGCGGGGTCTCAATCTAGGATTGGAGCCCTAGGAGCTCTTGCTCTAGATAAGGCTTGTCAAGAACACACTCCGCACAGAGGTCCAACAGTCCCATAGGTGTTCTTTTCAGAGGCTCCCCTCAATGGGAAGGGATCACCCCTACTGAGGAGTCTTCACAAAGTTTGGTAGCATTTGTCAGGAGGACTAATTCGAGCCAGCCCACGGCCCTTGAGGAGTTCAAGCGACATCCGCTCCCAAGGCATCGAAAGAGATAGAGACACGACAGACTCACAGCCAGTTGATGCAAAGATCAGGCTTGGGGACCTTCCCTCCATGGTCACCAAATCGGATGCATGCCCAGCAAGGATGACATAGTCAGTTGTCTGATGCAGGGCCATAGCTACAAGACCACAATGGACCACACATACCGACCGTTGCCAGCATTCTATCACATGTTTTATGCCATTGGAGCCTCGTACACGGGCGGACGACCCCTTGGGTTCCCTTGTGCCAACTTCCAGAGGGTCATCACAGTGATGCCACACCACAATTTCCATCCTCTCGATGGGCGGAGACATTTGCTCCACCCAATCATCTCATTGTATCAGGTTCTTTCAATCTCATAGACCATTCGGTCTTTTGAAGACTTTTGATAGAGTTTCTTTCTTTCCCTCTTCCCTCTTGAGTCTTGACTCTTGACCCTTCATACTTGTCCACATCGCACAATGACAAGATCTAGCGCCCTCGTTGGTGAAGATGTGAAGCCAAGGGATGCTTGCCTGGACGCTAAGGAGATCAGGAGGTATGCCCAGTCTAGCTAACACAAGAGTGTATGCTAGTATTCTATCACTCTTTTGATGGCTGGAGCCACACATGCAAGAGCTAATATTTTAGGGGATGGAGGGAGAGGTGTGCTCACGTTTTTTAGAATATTTTTCTTGCTCATGGGGGATGTCATGCCTGATATGTGTAGTTGCTTCCTTGTTTTGCAGCCATCAATTTCATACAAGGCCCTTAATATTATTAAGACTTGAGCAAAGCTGAAGGTGCAACAAGGTGTACATGATGTTACACATGTAGAGGCTGACACCAATGCAGGTACTGGCGTGGGTGGATGCGGTTCAGCTCCTACTCCATCACAAAGTGCTACCCCTACTGGATGCACCTTCCATGGACGTAGTTGGACAATGAGAGGGGCTACTAGTTCTACACCTTTTACCTTCACCCTTCTTTGACACTCAATAGTTAGGTGCCTGCTTTGCAATCTGGACCCATAGTGGAGCCACCAGTCAAGAGGGCACAAGGTCTACCTCAGCCCAACACTACTTTGCGGCAGAGTTGGGGCCCTCTCCTACGATTAGAAGCACAGTGCAATTTTGCAATTGTTGCTACAAGTGCAAAGGCAGCAGTTGCGGGATGTCCTTTCCAGCCAGCTTGTTTAGAGACAATCCTTACTACACTCAAATGGATGGGCTGATGTGCACAAGAAACACATGATCAATATCTGGGTGTCACGTTATGTTTTAAGAAACATAGACGTATCCCTTCCAAGCCTTTCAGTCACAAGCAAAATATTATTCTGTAATTTATAAATAGTAATTTATTTTGGCTCTAGAGTCTACAATGTGCATGATGCAATAAGAGCTCTAGCCTCCAAAAGTATTTTATTGTAGGGGATTTCATTTATTCGCATACTACAATAGAGGATGTGAGACTTGAAAATGTGGTCCAGTGTATCACCAATAATCATTCAGCATGCAAGAATATGGGAGAGCATGCCATGGCACATTGTCCCCATTGTATGGCCACCTTATGTAGCTCATTCCATTGATCTATTGATGGAGAACATTGGCAACCTCCCTTGGTTTTTGGATGTGATAGGAAGATCACATACAATCATTAACTTCATCAATCATTAGCATAGGGTGCTTGCAAAGTTCAGAGATCCTCGCAAGTGAAAATGATATAGAGTATGTGAATTACAACAAGAATTGGGAGCTACTTCTTAAGGGATGGAAGGAGTATGTGAAGCAGGTTTATGAAGGGCAACTTTGCACGTGCCATTGCCCTAGATGTGGATAATCAATCAGATCCATTGTCTTGGAGGACAAAATTTGGCAGACTCCGTGAACTCTTGCACTTGGAGTGTTGTCACGAGATTGCTCCTCTTGTTGTGCAGAGTTTGTGTAGAGTATTATGGCAAATATACATTCTATAAACATATAGGAGAGAAACCAGTCTCTAAAGTGGAAAGTGTAGATTCAAATTTCAATCTTTTCTAGAATCTTGACTGATAAGTGTATTCACTGTTACAACTTACCACTCAACGCATAAACCAGCTTATTTATGTGAATTGCAATCTTCGAAATTTGGAGAGTCTTCAAGGCACAGATGGTGATAGTGTTTTTAGGTAGGAGCCAAATCATGCGACGAAAGAGCAGGTGGAGGTCAAGCATGGTGATGAGTCACAAATGCAGCTATCACATGAGGAGGAGGATGTCTTTAGCTCTGCATTGTTGACGGACATGCTCGCAGATTTGTCATCGTGCAATACTGCATGCAACAAAGGCCTGACACTAGAGCTACTATGGTCAGCAGTACCTCTCAGTCTCAGCCCGTGAAACAATATGTACACCAAGGACAAGCTGAAGAAAAGCAGGTGGATGAGGACAGGTTTCTCAGTGAGTAGTAGAGCAGGGTGTAAGGAGTTAGGCGTGGAGGATAGTGCAGACACTGTTGAGTCACCCAACTCATCCGAGGCTGCATTCACTTTCAGAAGCGAGGATGAGTCTAAGGATCGTGTGACGTCTTCAGAGGAGGAGGAGGATTGGTTTTTTAGTTTTGGGGATTCACTTTTGAGTTTTGATCATTGATTATCTTTATTATCATCGATGATCATGTATAGACTATGATGTCTACAGCCTTATCTAGCTTCTAGTTGCGAGTATGGACCATGTTTATCTCGCATGATCATGCATGTTTGACTTTTTGTGAAGAGTTACAATACCAGTCTTGACTCTTAACTCTTGCATTGTATGCATGAAGCATATTTGACATTGGTAATATGTATGGCAATTGGCTCATGAGTCATCATTTATGACTTTGTATGGGTCGATTCATATCATGGACAAGCTGCGAGCATTGATCTTAAGGCTTCATGTATGATGTAACATGTATGGATCACAATGATGTTAGATGTGCGATATATTATGTATGTACTATTGTGACATTTATGATGTTACTTTAGAACTTAGATCTTTAGGATTTCTAAAAATTATTAAGGTTTCAACTTTTAAGTAACAATTTAAGTTTACTAGTCTCTAGATAGTTGCAGGCTTGACGTTTCACCACGCTTCAGGGTTTCAAAAATTCAAACAAGTTATGATGCTTATTTTAATTAGTTTCCACACTCCATGCCTTAAATAATCATTTATTTTATTCATTTATTCATATATTTAAATATCCTGATAATGTTTTATAGGCACACATTTCAAGGTTTCTTTGAAAGTTTTCAGAGAGCTTGAAACCAGTTCTCTGAAACGTGGTGACTATGGTCCCAAATACGTACTGGGACATGCCTAAAAGAAAAACCAACATTTCCTAAAGTGGGGGAAGGAGAGGGAATGCAAATTTCAAACATTACCCTCAAGCCAGATTCAACCCAGCCCTGTTCTACTGCCCATATGCTTTTCTTCTTCAACTCATTTTTTGGTCTCCTTGTCAAGCCCAAAGGATATATCTAGTTGCTGTCTACCTCCTTCCTGGATCCACGACAGCAGTATACTCTTTCCTATGGTTACCTACAAGCAGGCATGCAGCAGAGAGCCCTGAGCCCTAAACATGCAGTTATCTCGTTTAAAAATTCTATTAATTTTCCGTGTGTCACCTACAAAGCCCTCAGCCTGCAGCATTTTCATTGGCAGTTCAGTCTACATACTACGCTTTCGCACATGCAAACCTCCCCTGGAGTATAAGCCAGAGCCTCATCTATCCAAAACTTCAACTTTTCGCTCGAAAGCATTTGCAGCATGTGCACAGCTGTCCAGTCCACAATGCCCTCCTGATTGGCACACATGGTACAGTAAAACCAGAAAATGGCTCTTTATTGAGGGGATTCTTGCAAAACATAAGGAGTTGTATATCCTTTACTTCGCAAAAAATTTCAAGACTATGGCAATCAACCAATATTCTCTGATTTCTTTCATATACAGAAGTTGTCAAATGCGGGTACATTTATGCATACCTACTTGAAAGCCCAACGCACTCGATTGATTTAGAATGGCCCCTGAGCGAGCCAACAATCTGAAAATAAAATTATACAAACTGTTAAAAGCATGTCATGTATGCACTTCAAAGCCTGCTCCACTCAATCATTTTGATTCCAATTCATGAAGAAGAAATAATGACCACCTTTCCAGTTCGAATGTTCACAATGTGAACACTAGAATCCGTTGATCCAGTAATAGCAATGCCAGAATCTGTGTGGACGCCAAGGCTGGTAAGACCTTCGGTATGGTAAGGATGCCCTGGACCAACATCAACACTGCCTTGTGTCATAAAAATTTGAAAACTTTGGAACACACATTGCATCAACCTTCACTCATAAGGTTTCATCACATGGGCAAATCAGGACTTCTTGGGTTAAAGACTAGGCCGGTGAACAACCAAGACATTCCATCTCTACTGTGAAAAGACTCAACTATGAACATATTTATGGTATAGAATGTTTATCAGGGCACGCAAAATCTCAGACACCACGAGTGTTCATTTTGAAACAGCTTACAGCAGGTTCGTTGGCAGGAACTTCTACAAAGGCCTGCAAATTACACGACAGACTCGACAGCGGGTTGATGCACGGCTCATGCTCGGGGGTCTTCCCTCCATGCTCACTAGATTGGGGGCACGACTGACAGGTGTTACAGTGGCTTTTGTCAGACATAGCGCCGCTGCAAGGAGACCACAGCGGACCACACGCACAGACCACTGTCAGAGGTCTATCACAGGTTTCTGTTAGCACAGCCTCATTCACCGTCAGCCCCTCTTGAGAATCTATCCTGGCCTTCTCCCATGTATTAGATCTGATGTGATTTGATAATGTTGTATTCACTGTGCGTGATGATGCCCGAATTCACTGTGGGTGATGATGCCCAATAGTCTCATAGTCTTTCGAAGACTTTCATAAACTTTCTTTCTTTTCTTACTTTCTTTACTCAACCATATCAGCAAGCATTTATCTCTGTGAGGAGGTTATCTGATTGAAATGGAAACTCTCGGAGGTAATTCTATTGTGCAATGAAAGGGGTCCACCTCCCCAGTATAATCAGAATCTAGGGCCAAGGGCTGAGCTCGAGTATAAGCCTGGAATGGCCCAACGTGGAGACTACATACGGAGTGAGCCCTCTTGACAAAGTGGGTGGTGCTCGAGGTACGCAATTCTGAGAAGCTGAGTTCTTATGTATGTTCTTCTTGCCTTGAGCATGTTGTCCTCAGGAAGAGGAGACCTGACATGAGGTATAGGGTCTTGCTAAGCCGGCATGAACTCATCCTTTTGAGCCAATTGCATGCACTCAATTTCACCATCAGGTTAACGGGTGTCGTTTCGGGTTCCATGATGAATAATTCTCCTCCTCAAACTCTGGCTACTCATCATGAGGGATGAGGCTTCTTGAAGTGATGGGACCACATGCCTGAGAACTTGCAGCCGCATACTGCTCTGGATGCTTTTCCTACAGCCCTGAATCTGAAATAGGAGGGGTGTCTTTTTTGGATTAAAATTGGTCACCTCCCCACATGTCAGCCCCCCAATGAGGAGTGCGTCAACAGGAGTGGATCATAGGATAATAGAACAAGTTTTGGGGCTACCACATGGGCAGCAAATAGGCTGCCATGTGGACAGCAGGGAGAGGAGTGCACCTCTCCAAGAAAGCATCCCCAGGTGGGCAGATCTGAGGCAGCAAGTTCCACAAGTTCCAAAGGCTGACCCACGCATCTATAGGTGAAGCTGCTACTGTACGGATCAGTGGGCACTGATTTCGAGGCATTCTTGTTGCTGTACGGCTGATCTATGTCCATTTCGAGGTGTTTTCCTTGCTGGTTTCAGTGAATGCATGCACTACGAGGCCTTTCCATGGCTGGCTGTATGCTCTCCCTCTCCTGCCCGTGACCCTTCTGCACTCTCTCTGATTCCAGCCCGTTATCTCTCTTCCTTCCCCTCTCCAAGCTGCTGCCATTTCCTCCTGCTACCTCTTGCTTGCTGGGATCTGTTGCCCCTGGAGGTGTTTTGGAGCTGGATTAAAGTCATTGTGGAAGCTTGTTGTTGCTCCTTTGTTGTTGGAAGCCCCTCTTGGCCCTTCATGCAGTGAATAGGCACCCAATCATAGAGGGTGTAACCAGATTAGAGTCAAAGGGGGCAGTGTGTGGATTTTCTTCCCGTATCATGGTCACTTGTTCAGTTTGAGATCTGTGTTGAAGCTTGGTCACCCTGAGAGGCTGGTCAGTGGGTTGTGGGATGGTTGAGCAAGTTGGATGCTTTGTGGAATGCTTGGACACCTTTACAGTTGGTCATGGACAATGGTGAATGCCTTAGCCTTGCCTTGGCACTTGGGTACTAGTGTGTGCACTAGGATGGAATGCAGGTTGTAGCCAAAGTTCGGCTTGGACAGTGGAAATAGCCCGTGGGGAAGAGCACAAGGGTGAGCCCTTGTTGTATGTACCAATTTCATTCCTAAAGAAATAAATAAATACCAGAAGGGGTGCCAAGTGTTTGGGGCCAATGTGGTGTCTTGTACTTGGTTTCATTGAGCAGGGGCACTCTAGCCTCCATCCAGTTATTTCTCAAATTGTTTCTAAGTGGTATTGTTTAAAGTTAAGAGGTTGGAAATGATGCAATGTGGCTGTGAGTAAGGAATATGTAATGCAAATTATGGTCTACTGCCCTTTAGGAAACTGAAGGCCGGTTACAGTGGTTCCATTGCTGGGATCATCACCGTCTTTCTACAAAGGTGAGCCCTGGGAGTGTTGGGTGAAGAAAGCCCCATTGCATTTTTGTTAGAGCCAGATTATCAACAATCATGTCACACCGCGAGAGATCATTGACTATCTCCGAGCAAGAAGTAGACAGCTTTGAGGAGGAGCACAACACCAATGAGGGTGAAGAAGAACAGAATGATGAGGGATAGCATGTTTCTCCTGAGCATGCCACTGAGGATTACCAGGACAAGGTAGACGAGGAAGAGGATCTTAATCCCAATGCCCTTTTTTAGTTACGAATGCAAAGTGCAGTGGGAGCCCTGTCACAGCTACAACAAACTTTCATGGAAATTATGCAAGCTTCTCCTAGTAGTAATGCTCCCCCTGGAGGCCAAAGACAGCATAGGAGAAGCAGAAGAAGCATAAGAAGACTCATAGGCATGTATCATTCAGTGGACAGCCACCAGAGATGCCCACAGTCACCCCTACAGTGGGTCATGCCAATAATGTTCATTCAATCAATCAAGGACAGCAAGTCTTCCCTCAGCCGATACTTTGGAGGGGGATCAGTTTTCCATGCAATGGTGGCACACCCCACAGAAGGGCCCGGAATGCCAAGCGGTTATGTGGGTAGTTTTCAGCCAATGCAGAATTTCCAGCAGCACATGGAGGGAGGAATGCCCCCGGCAAATGCCAACATGATGTATGCAAACATCGGGATGCAGCCCGGTATGCAGACAGGGATGTCTAGAATTATGAGTAGCAGTATGCCACAAATGCAGGGAATGGGATCTGGAATGGTCAACCCCACCATGGGCACAAGCAATATGGCACAGAATATGGGATTCACAATGCCTCCACCATATTTACAGCCCCCCATTTATGATAATCTTACTCCCAAAGGTAAGCTGAAAGATTATAAGGAGGGAGGGGCAGCCCAGTGTAAGCAACACTTCCAAAGGTTATGAACCGTGACTACTTTGGCTTAGGGGACCATCCTAGGGTAAGCAACACTTCCTAGAAGTTGGAGGCTAGAGTGCCCCTGCTCAATGAAACCAAGTACAAGACACCACATTGGCCCCAATCACTTGGCGCCCCTTCTGGTATTTATTTATTTCTTTAGGAATAAAATTGGTACATACAACAAGGGCTCACCCTTGTGCTCTGCCCCACGGGCTATTTCCACTGTCCAAGCCAAACTTTGGCTACAACCTGCATTCCATCCTAGTGGACACACTAGTACCCCAGTGCCAAGGCAAGGCTAAGGCATTCACCATTGTCCATGACCAACTGTAAAGGTGTCCAAGCATTCCACAAAGCATCCAACTTGCTCAACCATCCCACAACCCACTGACCAGCCTCTCAGGGTGACCAAGCTTCAACACAGATCTCAAACTAAACAAGTGACCACGATACAGGAAGAAAATCCACACACTGCCCCCTTTGACTCCAATCTGGTTACACCCTCTATGATTGGGTGCCTATTCACTGCATGGAGAGCCAAGAGGGGCTTCCAACAACAAAGGAGCAACAACAAGCTTCCACAATGACTTCAATCCAGCTCCAAAACACCTCCAGGGGCAGCAGATCCCAGCAAGCAAGAGGTAGCAGGAGGAAATGGCAGCTTGGAGAGGGGAAGTAAGAGAGATAACGGGCTGGAATGAGAGAGAGAGTGCATAAGGGTCACGGGCAGGAGAGGGAGAGCGTACAGCCAGCCATGGAAAGGCCTCGTAGTGCATGCATTCACTGAAACCAGCAAGGAAAACACCTCGAAATGGACGTAGATCAGCCGTACAGTAACAAGAATGCCTCGAAATCAGTGCCCACTGATCCGTACAGTCAGCTTCACCTATAGATGCATGCAGGAGAAAAACAGCCGTACATCAGCGTGGAAGAACCGTACACCAGCGTTGGGAAAGCGTACAATCAATGGAACAGCTGCTTGGGATGCATGAGCAGCAGAAAAGAACAGCCCGTACAGTCCACCTTGGAGAAAACTAGGAAAAACTGCACGTACAGCTCCCGTACAACCACCTTAAAGGCTCTGTACAATCTGTACGGAACCTATGGAGTAAGGTTGGCAGCCTTGGAAAATGAGCCAGCCACCAATTAAGGTCCAAAATGCAACGAGGAAAACACCCGTACCCTTCTCCACGGGATGCGTGAAATGAACAAGAAGAAGCACGTCAAAAGAAATCCGTACCTTAGCCTTAGAGGGAGAGGAAGGGGCTAGGTGTGCATGAGGGGCTGCCATGTGGGCCTGTGGCCCCCTCATTAATGCTCTAACCCACAAAAACCAATGAAACATTGGTTTGCCCCTCACACTTAAATCCTAACCCTTCTAACCAATGGAATATTGGTTTCCTTGGGCCTAACTTTAAGACCCCTCCGAACCTTGCATTGCCCCTCGCAAGTAGGCCTAGTGTGTACAGCTAGGGACTTCTGGGAAGTGTCGCTTCCCGAGGGCTAGTCCCCTAAGCCAAAGTTAGTCACGGTTCATAACTTCACGTCCCCGTGACGCCTACTATGGGCTGCATCAGCCTGGGCCATTGGCTGGTTGCCATGTGCCTAGGTCGGTCAGCACAAGAGCCTCCCAATGTGGTTTTCTAAATGCCACGAGTTGCAAGTCTTGTATTAAATTTCTCTTTCGAGTAATAAAATTTCCGTGGGGGGGGGAATCTAGCTCGGTTGGTCCTGAGCACTAGTGTGGTGTCGTGTGTGAGCCAATTTTTCTCTCTCCTTTCCCTTAGCAATCAATTAACAGAGGATCAAGGATTTGAGGTTGGATGTTGTAGTAGATTCTGTGTGAACCGAACACCAGCAGGTTCCATAACATGGTAGCAAATTATGTGTGTACTAGAGAATGTCGCAGCAGAATCTGTGTGAACCAGAGCACCAACAAATTCCACTACCCACATGGAAGGAGGCCTTCACATCATTGACCCAAAGATAACGAGTGTCGAGCCCTCTTGGGCAACCTTATAATTTGAGGTCTCAATTGTCACTCCTACAGTTGGAGGCAGGGGTAGAGGTACAAATGCAGCACAAGTAGTTGGAGCAGCCGCTCCAAGAGCTCCCACGGCAGAGCAAAAAAGATGGGACTCTAGAGATGCACAAGCTCTTTTAGTAATTTCTCTTTCTGTCAAGAGGTTCATTATACCTCGTATTCGGTCATGCAAGACATCTATGGCAGCTTGGGAGATACTAGAGAGTATGTTTGCAGCAAGAAATGATGTCAAGGTTTCCTTTCTGAAGCGAGAACTTTCCCATACGCATATGGAGGAGGAAGATTCCATGAATTTTCACCTCACAAAGCTTCAAGACCTCAAGGAACAATTGCTGAATATTGATGAAGTCATTCCGGATTCAGAGATGATCATCACCACTCTGAACTCTCTTCTTGAGTCCTATCTCGGTTTCCACACCTCGCTGAATTTGTCATTGACGGGGGGCAGCAATCCTCTCTCTTTTCACGAGTTGGTAGGACTTCTGTTGCAGGAGGAACAAACTCGTAGAAATATGGCAACCTAGGTTGGCGAGCATGCTATGCTCTCCAAGTTCAAGCCCAAGGGTAAAGGGCAGCAAAAGCCACATGCCAATCAGCCCACACATCAGCATAAAGCTGATTCTGGACAGCCTTCTTATAAGGCAAAGGGTGATACAAATAAGCAGAAAAAGAAGGGCATCTGTCATTATTGCAAGAACCAAGTCATTATATTGGAGAGTGCAAGAAGCGCATAGCCAAAGAGAAGAAAAGGGATTCTCGTATGGCTATGTCAGATGCATCAGTTCCACATTCTCATGATGGAGGAAATGTTGCAGCTAACTTTCTAAAAGAGCACTATGCCTTTCTGTCTTGCACTTCAGATTTTTCAGTGGGTAATTCTGATATTACAGCCACTAATGATGATGACCCATATGCTTTCTTGACTTGCAGTTATGATCCTTCAAAGGATGTATGCTCTTTTAGCGTCGATGAGACACTTCATACTTGGTATTTTGACAGTGGTGCTTCAAAGCACATCACTTCCAAGAAGAATCTCTTTTGTATCTCTGCATTCTCCACCCACCAAAAAGAAGGTAACTTGTGCGAATAATTCTTCTTATTCAGTGTGTGGAGTGGGAGACATTATTCTCACATCCACTAATGGCACAGATTTCAGAATTTCAGATGTTCTCTATGTGCCAGGGATAAAGAAGAATTTGCTTTTAGTGTCCTCACTCAATAGAGGAGGATTTCAGGTTGTTTTTTATGATGACAAGTGTGCAGTCAGAGATAAAGAAAATGACTATGTTTTGATGTTGTCTGGCACTTTGTATCGGGGTCTTTTTCAGCTTGATCTATATGAAAAAATATCTTGTCTTGCATTATCAGTTAACACTCCCACTGCGGCGATGCAGAATGCGGAGTTATGGCATGCCACGTATGGGCACATGAGCTATGGCAGCTTAATGACACTTCAAAGGCATGATATGGTTGACGCATTGCCTCCTTTGGAGTCGCCTCCTCCTCATGCATGTGAAGGCTGCATTCTTGGCAAAATGCATAGACTTCCCTTCAAAAAGGATGGTGCAATGAAAGCTACACGAAAATTACGGCTTATTCACAGTGATGTTTGCGGTCCCATGAGGACACTTGCTTTTGGGGGTTATCTCTATTTTGTTACATTCATAGATGACTTTACCAACTACACTTGGGTCTATGGTCTCAAGGCAAAATCAGAAGTGTTTATACATTTCAAACACTTTGTGGCTATGGTTGAGAATGAGACAGAACTCAAGGTGTAGACACTTTGAACAAATCGAGGGAGGGAGTATATGTCTCATGAATTTGAGACATTTTTTAAAGAAAAAGGAATCATGCATTAGCTTAGAGTGAGGCTTACACCTCAACAGAATGGCAAAGCTGAGCGGAAGAATCGCACTGCCATGGAAATGGATAGATGCATGCTCACAAGTAAGAAGTTGCCTCACAAGTTTTGGCTAGAAGGCCTCATGTGTGCCAACTATATTTTAAATCGCGCTCCTACAAAGGCTTTGAAGACAATCACTCCCTATGAGGCATGGCATGGGAGAAGCCTTCAGTGGACCATTTCAGAGTTTTTGGTTGTGTTGCATATGCCCACGTGCCTGTGGAGTTTAGACACAAGTCGTCACATAAGGCACTCAAATGCATTTTGGTGGGATATAGTTCACAAAGCGAAGGCTATCGTCTCTACAATCCTGCTACACGGAAGATTTTTGTTAGTAGAGATGTTATATTCTTTGAAAATTCCGCACGTACACATGCTGAATTTCAAATTCCAGCCTCTTCAGATGATGTGTTTGAGGGGATGCTTCCTATAGCATTTGGCTCCCCCACTAAAGCTCAGAATTTACAGCAACCTCCGCCAAATCCACATGGGCAGATTCAGCCCCTGGCTGATTTAGTACAACTTCAGGGTGTGGATGAAGTTATCAGGCAAGAAATTCAAGAGATACACGCAGCCAAAACAGTCCCGAATTGGTTGCTTCAGATTCTCAGGGAGAGTAAGCTTGAGGCTCTATTCCTTGGCAGGACTCATAGTGCAGTAAGGCACACAGGGGGAGCTCTTTCAACTTATGCAGGTACTCTTCTTGATGAGGAGGAGCCTGAGACATTTGAAGAAGCAAAGGATAATGTGCATTGGATGAATGCCACGCACGATGAATTGCAGTCCATTCATAAAAATCAGACTTGGGATGTCGTGGATTTGCCACTAGGCAAGAATACCATAGGTACACATTGGGTTTTCAAAGTCAAAAGAAAGCCAGATGGGTCCATTGATCGGTACAAGGCAAGGCTGGTTGCAAAAGGATATGCTCAGAAAAAGGGCATAGATTATGAGGAGACTTTTGCTCCTACATCCAGAATAACCACCATCAGGTCAGTTATAGCAATAGCTGCAAATTTTGAATGGAATGTTCATCAGTTGGACATTAAAACGGCTTTCCTTAATAGAGACTTGTTGGAAGAGGTTTATGTCAAACAACCTCCGGGCTTTGAAATTTCAGGAAATGCACATCAGGTATGCAAGCTGAATAAGGCTTTGTATGGGCTGAAACAAGCCCACGTGCGTGGTATGCAAAAATTGATGCATTTCTAACCAGCAAGGGGCTGCATAGTAGTCCAACTGAGAGCACCCTCTACATCAAGAAGGATGGGGGGGATATTTTGGTCATCATTCTTTATGTAGATGACATGCTGCTCACCGGATCAAATGAGGAAGTAATTGCAGATTTCAAAGTCCAATTGAAAGCTACATTTGATATGTCAGACTTGGGCTTGTTACATTTCTATTTGGGGATCCAGTTTATTCAAGAGAAACGTGGCATTGTTATGTCTCGGCTGTTGGATGCCTCATTTATCTTTGCAATACACGACGTGATATTCAGTTTTCAGTTTCTCAGGTGAGCAGGTATATGCACAGCCCAAAGATTATGCATTGGCAGGCTGTAAAACGCATCTTCCGTTACTTGCAAGGTACAAAGTCTTTTGGCTTGATGTTTCCCAGGGGGGGTGACTTGCAGATGCATGCTTACAGTGACTCAGATTGGGCTGGAGACTATGATACTAGGCAGTCCACAAGTGGGAATTGTTTCTTTCTAGGACATGCTTGCATTTCTTGGTTGAGCAAGAAACAATCTACAGTGGCTACCTCCTCATGTGAAGCTGAGTACAGGGCAGTTTTCACAGCGACAGTTGAATGTGTTTGGCTGCGTCGTTTGTTTGTTGATCTTCATCTTTCATTGGAGGGCCCTTCTCCAATTCTCACTGATAGTCAGAGTGCCATAGCAGTGGCAAAGAATCCTATGTTTCATGCTCGCACAAAGCACATTAAGGTTCACTATCACTATGTCAGAGAGAAGTTACATGCAGGAGAGATCAGTATGATCTATGTGTCAACACATGACAATGTTGCAAACATCTTCACCAAAGCACTTCCACGTGAAAAGTTTGAGGCATTTCGCAGTGTCCTGAACTTATCTCCTTTTGGTGATTGATCATTTCCTTGTACATGACATTGGCACTGCAGGGGGGTGTTAGAATTATTATTACATTCTAGCAGTGACCAATGTAATGTAATAAGTAGGCTAGGGGCACTTTTCTCTCTTAAGAGGTTTTTCCCCCTAATCCCAGTTAGTTCACTAACTACGGTTAGTGAAGGATAAGGTTTTGTCACTTAGACAAAACCTTTCCCTACTTTTATATTACTCACTTCATCTATTGCAACTTACATTCAGCACTCTATCTCTCCTACTCTCTCTTTCTTTAACAAGCACATGCATGCACATGCATGACAAATGGCCCTTCATTAAAGTGCTAGCACACATGAGAGGGGCAGCTCGCATTGGAAGAGGGGGCTTCATTTTTGGGTTGCAGATGCCAGAAGTCCCATTGGATATGTCAATTTCCAAGATAGAATTCCATATCAAGGCCCTTTTCATGGACTATTAGCTCTGGATATGCATGAAGCCAAATAGAGGCCCCGAGGGCCCCCTTATATAGGGGCAAAGCCCTCTCTATTTTAGCCGACTGGTAGAGGGTTAATGGCCAACCCAGACAGCCCCCCCCCCACTCCTTTGAGGGCCCTGGTGGACCGCACCTGGCCACGTGGCATCTAGCCACCGGCCCATGCCTTCCCGACCTCTGTGAGGCCCCTTTGCTGCCCAATATGCCGCAATCTGCTGCGCCTCTTCCTGCTGGTGTTTCCACCTCCTGCCAGGCCCTTTGCAACCCCCCGGATCTGCTCCAATCAGCCTGTACTTGCTACGCAAGCTTCCCTACAGTCTATGCCCTGACTGCCATCATCTGCTGAGTCATCACAGCCTATCTGCGCAGTCTTGCCTTTCCCAAGCAAGGACTGCCTCTGGACTCTTCTGCCTCAGAGCTCCCTCCATGGTGGCTTCCCTTTGCCACGTACTTGCTCTCTTGTTTCTTTGTCTGATTACCGCCCACATGCCAGCAACAATGCTGCCCATGTGGCATCCTCTCAAACCCTAGGTTCAGCACCCCCCCCCTGCTCTTCTCATCTCATATGGGGGCTCACATATGGAGGTGACCTCTAGTATTCCAACACCCCCTCTAATATTCCAACATATGGAGGTGACCTCTAATACCCCTCTCACCGACGCATCTTGGCATGAACCCAATCCGTCAACATAGATGCTCTAGTAGCTCCTGTGTCTAGCCCACTGGAACACCTTGGTGTCACAGTCGTTCCTGGCTTTTCATCCAGTCGCTCCTACTCCACCAGGGCCAGTTCCGCATAAGCACACCAGTCTTGTACACAAGTCCATCCAAGGTAGCACCTGATGGCACCACCACCTTCGAAGTTGAGCACTCCAAGTACCAGTATCCTCCAACTATCCCCCTCTAATGAATGAACAACCTGAAATCCTCCACGCACCATGCTCTTAGTGTCTGTTGCAACCCGTCCTCCATCTGGCTACATCTGCAACCAAACGGCATACCCAAGGCATTATATCCCAAGCATAATCCATATTAAATCCTCAGTATAAACCAAACAGCATAAATCGCCAGTATCCCCCTGGCTAGGTCTGCAACCAAAAAGCATAAATCCCTAGCACCCTCCAACTATGCCCCTCGTGATGAATGAACAGCCTGAAGTCCTCCAAGCACCATGCTCTTAGGGTCTGTTTCAACCCATGCTCCATCTGGCTAGGTCTGCAACCAAACAGCATACCCGAGACATTATATCCCAAGCATAAATCCAGATTACCTGAACCATAAAGCTCCACCTCTAAGTCACAGCCTCCGTCTAACTCTAAGTCCTCAAGTCCTATCAAAGAATCCCCCTCTATGTCAGCAACAGCAGCCAAGCACCCAGATGGCTGAAGGATTCGCCAGGAAGTATTTAGAGTTGCTACTAAATAAGATGTTTAGTAACTCCTTATTCTAGCAGACAAAGGCCTGCTTCTTTTGGTAGACCAAATGTGGATACTCACATACAGCCCCCGTCGCACTCAAAAGATGGTGCTTGGTTTTGAACCTAAGTTGGCCACATATTGCCTTACACTCATCATCACACCATCTATTGCAGGGAATTGAGCCAATAGGTGGCGGATGGGTGGAGCATGTGGTATAGGGAAAGGGGGCGGCAACATGAAGGGAGGGGGGGATCAGAGTAGCTTGATCCTCCATATATGGATGTCATCAAGATCGCGAGAGGCAGGTGGCATACTCGGGGGATAAACTATGGTCGAAGAACTTTTCTTGATGGCATCTCCCAGTGCTCCTGAGATTAGGTATACAAACCCCAGAGTTACTGCCAGGACGTCCGACATTGAGAATCCACAATTATGTATTGCCATCTAAAACCGGACACAATATAAAAGAGATGCAGAGTCCCACCAAACCATGGTCCTCTGATCTTACCAAAGCTCTCCTACTATTGGCTGGCACTCCTAGATCTCTGAGCCCACATGCTCCTCTGAGCTTAAGTAGACTCTTTGTCCAGTGATCCTTCCACCTTACTCCCCTGGTAGTCAGCCTGGGTGGGAAGCTTCTCTTTAGCTAGGTCTGCAGCCTTCTGTATGCCCCCTTCACCTCCTCAATGTAGGCCCAAGGAAGCCTTCCTTTCTGCTCTGGATATGCTGCTCCAATTGATGCCAAATGGAGGCCCCAGGAGCCCCCTTATATAGGGGGAAAGTGCCCTCTATTTCAGCCGACTGATAGGGGGTTATTGGCCGACCCAAACAGGGCCCCCCCACCGACTTTGTTGCTGTATATCAGCCCCCTTTGAGGGCCCTGGTGGAACCCGCCTGGCCACGTGGCATCCAGCCACTGGCCCAGGCCTTGCTGACCTGAAACCTGACCTCTGTGAGGCCCCTTTGCTGCACAATATGCCTCTTCCTGCTGGTGTTTCCGCCTCCTGCCAGGCCCTTGGCAACCCTCCGGATCTGCTCCAATCAGCTGTACTTGCTGATGCAAGCTTCCGTACAGTCTGTGCCCTGGTTGCGCAGCCTATCACAGCTGCAAACCCTGTGCAGTCTTGCCTTCCCCAAGGTCTACTGCCTTTGGACTCTTCTGCCTTAGAGCTGTGCTCCATGGTGGCTTCCCTCTGCCAGGTACTTGCTCTCTTTGTTCCTCTGTCTTATAACTGCCCACATGTCAGCCACAATGCTGCACTCTCTCAAACCCTAGGTTCACCCCCCCCCCCCCAAACAAATGGGGAGGTGACCTCTAATATTCCAATGCTAGAGTGATGCTAGAGGGCATTGACCACAATCGAGTGGATGATGAGGGGTCGGACTCCCTCGAGTGGCAAAGGATCAGAGCAAGACGGTTTGGGAATAGATGGGCTCTCAATCTCAAAATGGGCAGAAAGGAGTACACATAGAGGAGATCCAAGAGAATGTTTTGTCCAGCCAAGGTAGGGCACTCTAAAGAGGATGGAGCAGACCCCATTCTCCTCTTACACCACCCATATTGATGAGCATCTGCACTTGGCTTCCTTCCCATGAAGCCCATCCATTGAGAGACATTGACTAGAGGAGCAAGTACCACACAAAGCAGGTTTTGGTCAAGCCTGTGGACTATAGCCTACGCCGAGCAATTTCTCCGACTTCTTTTGGTGGGTGGTCCATGTCTTTCAAGTGAATGAGGAGAAATGGCTCGTCACTGTTGTGCAATAGTTGATCTAGGGATGATTTTGCACTAACTATGAAGTTGCCACGTGCCCAGAGGGCATGGCACCGATCCCTCAAGATTGTCACATGAGGAGTTTGACACGCATTTACGAGGAGTATGGCAGCCTGGTTGATGAATGGACGGTATGCTCTTTCCATAGACATGCTCTCCCCAACCTATATGGTGGATGGGGAGCAAGTCACAAGCCAAGAGATCAAGATTTGGTGCCGCCCTCTTGGAAGCGGCCCATGTTCTGAACCGGGGACAGCGTCCCGGAGACAATGGCCAACACCAATGCCTGGAATATTTGGATTACCAGTTGCAGCCTAGTGGGGGGGGGGGGCGGGGCGGGTTGTTCCTGGTTGTTGGGGGAGAGGGGGAGAGTGGGGCGGTTGCATCAAGTTTGTTTGGATGTTCCAACAAGCCCGTTAAGAGACAGAAGCGTTTTTGTAAAACTTGATCTGCATGCATCTTTTACATATTGACAAATCAAGAAATCCAGTGGTTGATAGTCCAACACGCTAGTTGTTGGCACCTACCCTAGGTAGTTGTTGGCACCTACCCTAGGCAGTGAAATAGGACCGTGTAATGCAAGCTACATGACATACATCTAGATGAATCCAAGAACATGACTAAACTCATCCTTTAAAAACACAACCCATAGTGCAATTTCAATCTCATGCCAATCACTCCCAAGATTGAAAACCATAATCTGCATCCTGAACAGCAAGAATACTGACATCATCAGTGCTCAATGATGGGTGTAGACCATAGTATGAACATATGCTCTCACACATACATATCCAAACACCCACGCATACTTGAGCAACCATTTATACAAAGGTCTTCGTAATGGGTTTTTGTCAGCACTCCGGAGGTAAGGACAGACTCGGCCATGACAAAGGATAGTACTAAAGTAGAAGGCTAATCAAAAAGTAGTCCACACTCTCTTTTCATTCAAGTAGAAGCTACAACTACTTGTGTAGACTAAACAATTTCATTTTAGTCTCTTGCAAATGAGCATTTCTAAGCAACAAATGCTAAAATGGAAAAAATTTATCACAATATCAGTAAGTCACAAACATGGACAAGAACATATATATATATATATATGGATCCAAGAACATGCCTAAACTCATCCTCAGAAAACACACACAGTGTGTAACTTCAAATCATGACAATCACTCACAAGATTTGAAAACCATAAACACCCTCATGCATAGCAATGACAAGCTACTATGGCATCCAGATTGACAACTCATACGCACCCAATGATGGGTGTAGAACATATGCTCTCACACATACATATCCACACACCCACACATGCTTGAGCATCCATGTATACAAAGGTCATCGTGCTGAGTTTCTGTCACACTGCAGAGGTGAAGCGCAGACTCAGCTGTGTGAGGGCATAGTATAAACATATGCTCTCATACATACATATCCAAACACCCACACATACTCAAGCGACCATTTATACAAATGTCTTTTAACTGAGTTTCTGTCACACCCCGGACGTGAAGGGAAGACACAACTGTGACAAAAGCTAGTACTAAAGGAGAAGGCTAATGAAAAACTAGTCATACTAATCAAAAGGAGTCCACATTCTCTTCATTCAAGCTGCTGTGAAAACTATACAATTTCATTTTAGCTAGTAGGGCAAAGCACCACTCCATTAAATGGAAAGAATTTATTCCAATATCAGCAGCAAGCTGCAACATGGACAAAACTTCACAAGATAAAATTTGCATAACTTAAAGGGTGCCTTAAGTTCAAATGGAAAACTAAGTGGTCTAAAGTCACATGATTCGCACAAAATGATTCAGGTAACATTATTTCCACTTGATTTCGACGCATTTTCTAAAACTTGTTTCAATTTTACTAACACATCATTATTTCAATAGTATGTACTCCCAATTTCTTGCGGGGATGTGGTACTAAAGATGAGTCAAAGGCCATCAACAAGCTCGGTGTATTTTTAAGGTATGTCAGAGGGTTTGTGAATGCATGTCTAATTTTCCTTCTCGTTGCAAAAGTTAGTTCCATTGCTTACCGACATATAAATGCAAGTGGGTAGAGATCAAGAAATCTTCCATTCCCAAAATGACAATTCTCGCCATCAAAGCCAGAAATGTTTAATTGAAAAGGCATTTCCAACAAGTATCACGGGAAGTCCACTAATATAACGAGAACATCCAGGAATATGCCTAAACTCATCCTCCAGAAACTCAACACAGTGTGCAATTTCAATCTCATGACATTCACTCACAAGATTGAAAACCATAGCAAGGACTAGCTACTATGACATTCCCACCCAACATCATCAATGTCCAACGATAGGTGCTGACCATAATATAAACATATGCTCGGGCAGCTGGTTTTTTAAAGCCCCTATGGACAATTGACTATTTGTATTGTGTTTTTCACCTTTTAATAGATGTTTTGTTTTCTTTTTTTTATTTACTTATTCTAGGCTGAACATGTCTCCTTGTATGATTGCTCCCGATGTTTCAGGCAAGATTCAAGTAAAAACAATTATCCCTCACAAAACAAAAGAGAATCATGGGCTCTATGTTAACAATTTTCTAAATATGGAGGAGTGGTCTATTGATGAAAAAACCGTTCTGTATTGAACAGGAGAAATACCGAGGATGGCATGAAACTTACACTAGCTATTGTCAATCAAAATCTAGCAGTTGCATACCTTGCACAATATGAATACTTTCCCCTGACTTTGGGTTCCAAACCCTCAAGCTGCAATCCTCAGATCCTGTGCAAATGCTTCTGCCTGCATCATTTACATCGCACTTTTTGGGAAAATGTTCCTATAAACAGGACCTTCCTAACCCAAAACAGACCGTTAATTATGCTTCACTACATCATGCATAGCAGTACATAAATCGTTTATAGCATATAGAATGAACTCCATGAAGTGACCAACAGAGGTTCTGAACAGTATTTCCCTTTACCAAACATAGTTTGCCAAGTTTCTAGAGAATAACCGATCCGATTTCAGCGCAACAATAGGAACAGTTGCAAGCCATGCTGATATGAACAAAAATGTTACATAGACAAAGCAACCTAAAAGATCTTCTGAAAGAACATACTCACCATCTGGAGTGAAGTCACCACACGTAACAGAACCATTATGCCCAGCAAGCACGGTGAGACATGCTGCAGTGTCAGCATTCCACATCCAGCTAGTAAAGTCCGCTGATCCTGCTAACACCACGTGCCCTCGTGGATGCCATCTTACCCACTGCGCAACCAAACTGTATGACAAATTAGATTAATTTCTTTTATCCAATCCACAACAGAAGGAACATGATAAATTGGATTAGTTCTTCCATGAGTTGCAGACTCTGCTCCAGGTGCTGTAAAAGCTCCTCATTGAATACCCAAACCAGCCACATGCTGCCCTATTTATATTGGAGCTTACCAAGCAAAGGAACAAATTCAATGCCTTGATAGTAGACAGTCAATTTTTGTGTCACAAAAGAGCCCACACAGAGTAGACATCACAAGATGCTGCCACTTTCCCAACATGCCAGACAAAGATGCAGCTATTATTTATGCGGGATCCTCTGTGGCACCTTGTCAAAGGACTTGACAAGAAGCTTAAAGAAAATGCAGAAAAGATTCGACTTTGGCAGGATTGCAATGACAAAGCAATTGCTCTAATCAGTCTCAGCCTTGCTGACAGTATGATAGATCCTATAGATCTCACAAAGTCAGTAAAGGAGTATGGGAGAAAATAATGTTCAATCATATCTCCTAAGACCTATGTCAACTCTGAGTTTTATGTTGCCATGTTTATATTCATGAAGGATGTTGACAAAAAAGGGCTGGCTTTAGAATCGATGTGTCACCACTATCTGCTTGCATGCAAGTCCTCTGCCTCATGTGCCTCAACAAAAGTGTCACCCTCATTCCCATGTTTGATAGCACCCAGAACATGTTCACCCATCAATCCTGATATCGCTTTGCACAACATGGCAGTGATGTATAGAAAATGTGTTATGCAACCCAACTTTAATGGGTTAATGATTGGGTCGACTGAATTGCTTAACACTTCCTTGTTAAGCAAGCGATCTTCACAGACAAACTGGAGCAAAGCCTAATACATTGCTGATGGTGACAATACTATTCTTATTGATAGAACAGAGCCCACTACAAAAAAAATTGTTAGAAACTCCGACATTCCACATGCGTGTAAACTAAAAAGTTCATTGAAAATGCTAAAGGCCAGTTTCTGCATCACTTGGAATCCGAACTCATGCATTGTATCCAAAAACACAATTTGTAATATCAAAAAGGTGTACTTAAAATATTAACCTTGACTGCCCACCTCAATTGCCTCACTTGGACCCTCAAGAGTCTGCCTCAACACACCAGAGGATGTTTCCCAGATGTTGACTACACCATCTAAACCTCCTGAAGCCAGCAAAAGTCCATCGCTACTAAAAGCCAACGCTCCAACTGAATCAGAATGATCTGAATTTAAATGAGACAAATGCTGTAGTGTTAAAATTGGGTGCAGTAATGTCCCCTTCATTCGACATAAAAGAAGCACATCCTCAAGAAAATCAGAAATAAATCATAAGCTGTGAAATTATAGTTGCACGACCATAATAAGTACTCTTCACAATATACGCTCTATTGGAAATCATACTTTTCAGCTCAAGAGGAGATCTACTATCTCTCAATCTCCAGACGTAAGCTTTGTCATCCCCACCACCTGTTGCTACTACATCTGGATCTGTCGGACTGCAAGCAACTGCATATACAGGGTCTGTTTGCAAATGTAACATGAAAAAGAATCAATACCAGCCATTCACTTCAAAAAGGGCAAGCCAATTGAATGCATGCAATTGTAAAACAAGTTGAGTTAAACAATGCAACCCCTGGTCATCACGACTTCAGCCTGCACAACTTGTCCTAAATGATACACAAGAATATGTGCATACCAGAATGACCAGTGAAGATATGCACTGAGTCATCTTCCTCCCAGTTGCCATCTTCTGCATCAAGTTGAAAAGAAAACATGCAGTGAGCCTCTATATCAAAGCCAACCAAAGTACATAGCACTATGCTTCAGCTTCAAAAGCAAGCTCTCAGATGAATACCCTTGAAGTAAGAGAGAGAACTGACGTGTACAGAAGTTTGAAAAAGGCCCCTGTGTGAATGATCCACTTGATGAGCTAAGAGGAGTAATGGTGTTTGACAAGTTAGATCTTAAGTTTGGATATCACCAAGTGAGAATGAAAGAAAAGCACATACACGAGAGGGCCTTTTGTACTCCTACAGGCCATTATACATTCCTAGTGATGCCTTAAGTCTCAAAAACACTCTTTGCCATATTCTATAAATATATAAGAAATGTTTTACAGCCATACCTTAATAAATTTATAGTGGTCTTCTTTGGCAATATCCTAGTGTTTAGCAACATTATCACTATGAGAATGAGTTGTGTATGGGAGGTAGACTTTTATGTCCATAACAGGACCAACGAGGGCCTCACCAAGACCTGACTGTCTAAGGTCAAGGCCAGGCTAACCTATGATCTTGGATTGGAACTAGGGTTAGGGCGTAGTCTAACCTATGATTTAGGTTAACCTCGGGTTGAGACTAGAGCTAGCGTGAATGAGGTTTAGACCCTGTGGATTGGGGCTAGTGTAAGAAAGGCATGGCTACTCCAGAATTAGCAAAGTTATATTACCGAAAAGCACGGCTTTAAGCAAAGTAAAGCTATGAAGCCTAACGTTAGGATTAACTGCTAAAAATAGCATGTGCTAGGACTATAAGTATGAGCTAGGGGCTCACGATGACTGGGATCCTCCTTTGGACGGACACATTGGTCAAGGAGTTGTAGCTAGAGAAGGGTCATGTGACGTGGGACACATGATCTGACCCTGATGCTGGTAATCTCTCGTGGTAGTCTAGATCTCAGGCTCGAGTATGGCTCGAAGTACTGGCAGGTGAGCTGCTAGCTCTACTGTAAGCGGTTTAAGATTCTTGCTGAAGGGCTATACCCTAGAAAGGTCAGAAGTGACTTGACCTGTGTTTCGTTTGTATCAGAGCCAGCTTTGAGAGTGAACATTCCACTTGCTTGGGGAAAGCGAATATTCCCACCTATGTGCTTGTGGAGGATGCACATGTTCCTGGCAGAAATAGCCAGAATCGGATGGGGAACGTCTTGGTTAAACTTGCAAACAGCTAACTCAATTCAATGGACTATTGGAAGTGTAACCATCAGCTGGTAGTGCGTAGCAGTCCTGGATGCAGTTGAATCTGGTTTGCGTTGTGGACAGCCCATGCAAACAGGTTTGAGCTTGCAGCAGGTTGATCTGCAAGAGTCATTTTGTCGGGGCTGATTGTGTTGCTGGCTGCTATGTTCTGATGATCAAAGAAGCATAAGCTTTTGTGTCGTTGCGATTCAAGCTTAGCTATTACTAGCTGATGTTGGACAAAGCAGTATGAACTGAAACAGTGACAGTACAGGGACTTTGGCGCTCTGTTCAGAGCTGAATTGCCAGATTAAACTGGCTGTGGGGATGGCAAAAATTGCAGAAGTCTGCTGCAAGGTAGTTCACCTACCTTCTGGTGTGTACCATGGAAGTACATGCATGCAGAACAAGGGAAAGGTTGCTGTATTCTTGTCTACTTTGGCAACCAGAAGGCTTCTGGACTGAAGCTGAAGGTTCGACTTTAACACCTTGGATAGTATGCTCTTCCTTTCAATGCATGCAAATGCAACTTTGGAAGCTTCAAGCTGCTGCATGCAGTTGCATGCAAGCTCTACCCTTGTTTGGCACGCATTCACCTAATTGGGCCCACTGTTTGTATGCATGCATACTTTTGCAATTACATGTGCATGCTAAAGTCTATCCTCCTGGTAGCATGCACTGATGATCTGACTTTGTATGCACTGATTGCATGGTCATGCATGGGCTGGAAAGCCATGCATGTAGAAAGGCTAGTGTGCATGGAAATTTTTAGTTCATGTAGTACTTCTATGCACGCATGCACTAGTTACCTTACTAGAAGTATAGTTAGTAAAGTGTCTGTTTGAATTCCACACTCTAGTCGGCTCTGTTTCCTACTCCACATTTTGAATTAGGATGGGGCAAGAATTTCATTTTTTGTAGACGAGCCCTCGCCTCATGTAAGGTTTAGTCACCTTGTTGGCCAGCTTCCTGCAAGGATCCCATGGCCCATGGGCCATAGCTCTCATGCAGACAGTCAGGCCACTGGTTTCCCTGCAAAGGGATGGCCCATAGCTCTCATGCAGACAATTATGCTAGGCTATGCATTCCCTTCCAGAGAGACATCGTGATATACTTCTCTACGTGTCTTCTCATAGCCTTGGGAGTGAATGGTGGCTCCATCCTTAGCCTTCATTGTATTTGGTTTCTGAAATCTCATATACCCTTCGGTCTTTCAAAGACTTTCATAAATTTTCTTTCTCACTCGTTCTTCAAGCTGCCACAGGGGAAGCAATGAAAGACTTTCATAATCTCTCTCTCTCTCTCTCTCTCTCTCTCTCTCTCCAAGCTGCCATAGGGGAAGCAAAACCTTTCTAGCCCAGACGTCTTCCTGAGTTGATGGCAACACCAAAAATGTAGTCCCGAGCATGGCACTCTACCAATGGTTAACATTGAGGATTCCACCTAAAGCAATTCTCTTGTATTTCCCGACCTTTTGGCCATGATATGAGCTTTCACCCAGACACGTTCATGCCGACACTATTTGAGGATAGGTGTACCTGTCTCAGAGCCAACGTCACTTCCGGGAAGCACTTCGACATCGTCAGCTTCGTCCACCTCGGGAAGGTCTAGAAGTGAGATACATCCAGCAAATTTAGTAAATTTAAGCTTACGGAGTATGGAACAAATCAAGACTGAGTGAAACATTCAAACCTTCCTCGTCCATCAAAATCTCCTGCTCCACATCATCGTCATCCAGGAAGACACCACCTTCCTCCTCATCGTGGTTATCCTGCCGGAACGGATGAGAATGCATCAAAGGAGAGCGATCAAGAAAGGCATAAAACCCAATCGAAGGAAGGGAGGAGAGATACCGGGGCAGAATTGGGTGGAGGTACAGCCATCGATTAGCAAAACGGGTGTACTGAGATTCTTAGCGACTAGAAGTGCATATAAGACTTTGTACACGTGTCCAACCTTCACGTGCTGACATGGATCACCACATCAGCCCACACTTTTATGTAGGTTGCCATACATACATACATAATATGATAATTTATGAGTCTGGTTATCTCAAAATAAGGCAACCCCCTTTCTTCGGGTTGCGGGTATGGAGACTAGCTAGGTGAGTGCCTAATTCATCGATTTTGTAGTATGTTGCGATGCCTAATCCTTGGTCTTGACGAACACTTCTAAATCCCTTGATTGTTGTAGTTTTTGAAGATTTGAATCTTGTCTCTTGAAGACATAGTATGGTTGATGCTAGTACGCTTTTCCTCGAATTGATTTATTGTTATATGCATTGTATTCTCTCGTATTTAATGATTGTACATTGCATCGTTTTGTTTGTTGTGCTCTGAAGCCCCTACTTGTTGCAGTTTCCAAGAACGTGTAGTTTTCAAGCACTCGATCTCTTGAAGGACCAATGTATCCACTTTGATTTGTTTTTCTCTAGCTTGTTTTTTGGAATTGTTTCAACGCATGCTACACGACCTCATTAGTTGTTTTGTCCACCTTGGTCATGTATGAGATGCAATATGGTGCAGCTCCATGCGTATTTGCTTCAAATAGTTAGGACAATGCTGGGTTGAAATTGTTTGTGTGTATGTTCTTCAAGTGCCTCTTTAGAAATAATGTTGGTTATGTCATGCTTGAGCTCAAAGTGGTGATCTACTCTTCTTCACATAGAGAGAGTCTTCCTAGGAAACTTTCATTATCAAGTAATAATGTTGATTCATGTAATAGCAATGTTGAGATGAGATTTGACTTTTGCTTGATCTTCGAGTTGGTTGCGAGTTGGTTGATTCCTTCTTCAAGGGGACCAGTAGCTTTGTTTTCCCATAGGAGGCCGTGGGAATCCAAAGTGGCAAGTTGTCTTCTTCTTCTTACTGATCTTGCATTTGCTCACTATGAATGTGTTGCACACTACAAAGTTTTCATTAAGGTGTTTCCAAACATAAGAAATGGACTCATTTGAATTAGATGATTATGACGTAGAAAGAAATGCAATGTTCAAAAACAATCATGTTGACAACATGAATGTGTTAAACAGCATGCTTGAGTTCTTCCCTTTACACAACTATGGCACACTTTGGCAAATGCTTTGTAGATCAATTGTGAATTTCATGTGCATCGCATCACCGTGTTTGCTTTGATAACTAAGTCCATGCAAGCAAGTATGACAAACTCTACATCCAATTCACATCAGCCAATTTGTTGAGGACTCTTCAAATTCTAGATCACTACTCCATGATTGCTTGGGTCATTTTGCAAGAGACTTTAAGTGTCGTTTCCAGTTGTGGCAATAGAGTGATGGGAATTCCTACAAATTATTTGATGTTGGTGATTGATCAATAATCACACATTGTTTTACTTGATCAGGACACTTCCCCTCTCATATAAGCCCTTTGTTTTGGAAAACTGCGAAACAAAGATACAATTATTAGCACGAGGATGAAAAAAATAAACTAATAGCCTTGCTAGAAACGAGACTAGGCCTAACCTGCAAGGCATGCAGCAATACTATACATCACAAGGAATTCAAAGGCAACATACCCTCTCCACTCGATCATCAATAAAATATATAGAATGAGGGCGATGACCAATGAAGAAGCAAGTCACATTAATACCTTCTCTTCATAAAACCGTGGCATGACAGAACTCCACAATGTCTTATGCCTTTTCTCAATTGGAATACCCTTTACACAAAACAAAATACACAAACGCTAAACACAATTGAGGCACCACTCGTCTCAATTAGGATACCCTTTGCACAAATTTATGAGTTGACTTTTGAAGGTCAATACAGTTTGCATGGTAGTGTGGTAGATGTGTTTGCAACTGTGGACAAGGCTGAGCACGTTCTACCACATTTCCTAGCGAATGGATCAACGGTCATGGTCGCACTAAAAAGAAAGCTTGAATACCCACATAATTTCACAAGTGGTCTTGTGCACCCCAATTTGACAATGCGAGCCTTACATGAACTTCTTCAAACTCTATTATACAAAGACAACAAAGTCGATCTCAATTCCACATGGATGGAACACATTGCTAATTGCAACCACCACCATATGTCAATGATAGTGACTCGATAAATGACCTCTCAAACTTACAAGAAGAAGATGAGATAGACATGCTTGTTCATGGCATCTACACCAGCCAGCAAGTCATAGACTCTGAAGACAAGGCATCTCCTATCGCACCCTTAGAAAGTTTTGTATTTTCAAGGATAAACATTGTGAAGAGTTAGCTCTCCCAAAACTATTCTATGGCTACCATTGCACACACAACATTCATGAGCACACATCTTACCAAGACATAGTCCGATGGGGGCTCACTGATTCAGATAGAAGGTTCACAATGTCAATAGAAAGCATATTCTCTAAGACCATGAAGGTGTTGGTTAGATAGGTGTTTTTGCCCTCATGGGTGCTGATGCAAAAGGGGGCCAATTCTAAGGTCGAAGATTGCGGGTAAAAACTAGCATTATAGGACACAAATGTGGAGAGACTACTTCAATCACAAATTTGATACCATACTTTGCATAACTTAGAATATCGAATGATTACTAGAACAAGCTCCAAAAGAACCTGTTTGGGATGGTTCCACAACTTGGGCCACCAACATTGTTTGTAATATTCTCCATGTAGAGAAATTATGGCTACCATAGCTTGAATGCCTAAAGAACTTGCAAGAATGAGATAGTGATGTAAGGGAATCTCCCTTGGAATTGGAAACATGAAATCTCATATGGGGGGATCCAAGAACAATGAAAATGTGAAGAATGTGATGTCAGAGAATAAGAGCCAAGTATATTAGAACTAAAGTCATTCTATGTCATAGTTGTCTACTTTATATGTTCCAAGTAATAAGTCCTGTAGCATTCATTCATAGTGGAAAAATGCACAAAGTGTGGAAATCTAAATGAGTTGATCTCATATTATAAGGCCAAAGTTTATTATAACCAAAGCCCACTGTTGCTATGAAGAAGGTGCTAGCATACTACAACCAAGGTGTAGAAGCTATCTCAAGCAGCTGCATCAAAACCTATACCAAATCCATAGTTATTTATGGTGAAGCATCTAGTGGGCTTGGTGTCAAGTAGCATGGATCCTTGCCAGTGGATGCCTTGAGATGTATACTATTGTGGTTTGCCTTGCAGTTAGGCCTAGCGTTATATCTCACAAGGCTTTATTTTCATTGTTGTCGTGCCAAAAATTGCATCTCTTTTTTGGTGTTTTCCAAAACAAGGGGCTTATAGTGGGAGGGCAAGTGTCGTGATCGAGTAAAAGAGTGTGTGATTGTTGATCAAATCCATCACCACCAACATCAAACAATTTGTAATAATACCCATCACTTTGAGATCACAATTGGAAATGGCACCTAAAGGCTCTTGCAAAATGTCCCAGGCAATGATGGAGTAGTGATCTAGAATTCAAAGAGTCATGAACAAATTGGCTAATGTGAATTGGATGCACAGTTGTCCTACCTGCTTGCATGGACTTAGTGATCAAAGCAAACCATGGTGATGATGTGCTGTACATGACATTAACAATAGATATGCAAAGCATTGCAAAAGTGTGCCATAGCTCTATAAAGGGAAGAACTCAAGCATACACTTTGACACATTCTTGTTGTGAACATGATTGCTTTTGTACATTGCATTTTTTTCTATGTCATAATTTAATTCAAATGTGTCATTTCTTACACTTTAATTGTAGACGCTTACACTTTAATGGTCACTCTCGATTTTGTCATTTCGTCTTCCATTTGGTTTGTCATTTGATTCAATTCATCATTGTATTTGGTGATTTGGTCTATCATTCCATTCGGTCCATTTAGTCCATTCAATTCCTGGTCCCTAGTCTTTTCCATGAACATCCAATCATGAAGTTTCATTTCATGTGCATCCTTCGGCTAGCCTACTTTTGACCTTGCACATGTAATGGCATGCTTTGTCGATGCTTCCATGCCTCGTGGTTGTTTGTGTGAGGCTACATCGCTTGAAACTTTGTTAATATCATTGGTCTGTGTGTGCTCGTACATGCAAACATCCTTTCATGCTTGCTTGGTCTCCTTTTCTTTCCCTTTGTTCATAACAATATGAATAACTATGGTTGCGACCTTGCACTCTAATAGCATTCTCTTCTTGAGACTATCAATGGAAGATGGTAGCTTGCCTTTATTCCCTATGTTTTTGACTATATGAGATGTGTCATCCTTGCTTTTAGGATTTTTGGCCTTGTCACTTGAATCCTTCTACTATTCTTGCATAATTGTTGGCATGTGTGTGCTCGTACATGCAAACACCCTTTCATGCTTGCTTGGTCTCCTTTACTTTCCCTTTGTTCATAACAACAGGAATAACTATGGTTGTGACCTAGCACTCTAATAGCAGTCTCAACCTAAGACTATCGATGGAAGATGGTAGCTTGCCTTTATTCCCTATGTTTTTTACTAAATGAGATGTGTCATCCTTGCTTTTAGGATTTTTGGCCTCATCACTCGAATCCTTCTACTATTCTTGCATAATTTTTATTGCTATAGCTAGTAGGGCAAAATGCGCTATAGAATTCCCAAGCATCTTGAATCGGTGGTGACAACCTTGGGGAGTAATTGTTTGCGCCCTCTTACTTTAAGGCAAGAGAAAAATGAACATTCTTCTCGTTCCAAGAACAAGAATCTGCACTTGTACGCTTCAAGTATTTGGACTTGACTCTACACCTCAATGATGTTGAATTCACACCCCCTCCCCTCCCTTTTCTACAAGATTTATGGATTGTGGATTGGAGGAGTGAGTGACTTAAAACCTTGGGAATTTCCCCGGGTGATCACTATTTAACTATGCTCATTATGGAGTTGGAGAATGTCGAGAGAGCTTGTGTCTTGACAAGACACTTGTGGCTGTCATTGGGAGAGTGCCCTTCCAATTTCTTTTCTCAAGTTGTTGGAAGAAGCATGCTATGGAGGCTATTGGTAGAGTCATGGATTAACAAGGTAATTTGGTTTATGAATTTTTGAACATTGCTAAAGTTATTGGAAAAGAATTGGCAAGCATTGTGGGTGTTAAAGGGGACAAGGATGCTGAATGGAGTAGGGCTATGATAGAGGTTCTCGTAGGGATCATGCCTAGGGTCTCCTTCCTAGCCCAAAGAGAAACATCAGAAAGAGGTCTTTTGGAGGATAGGTTATGGGATGCCTTGCAAAAGTTGGAGAATGATAAATCCTTGGGCCAGATGGGTTGACTATTGAATTTTATAGGGCCTTTTGGCATGTGTTAAAGCAAGATTTCATGGAGATGGTTCAACAAGCAATGTTGGTGGGTAAATTGTCTAAAGACTGTAATGCAAGGCTCGTTAAGTTTTTTCCTAAAAGGCAAAATAGATTGAAAGCCAGGGACAAGAGACCAATTTCTATGCAAAAAAAATCTTATAAAATAGTGTCTAAGACCTTAGCCACCAAGATTAGGGAGTTGTGTATGTTTGTGGGGTTGACTAGGAGCAGATAGCATTTGTGAGATCCAAATATACAATCATTTTGGATGTCTCATTTGTGTGAGACTTTGTTGAGACATGTCAGAAATGTCTGCTAATGGGGTTATATTTTGATTGAGCTTATGACAGGATAAACTGGGATTACATATTGGAAGTGTTGGATAAATTGGGCTTTGGTTTGGGTTTCGTAAAATGGTTGGAACCTTGTTTGGAAATGCTTCTGCTATGCTTTGTCTAAATGGGGGAGTTGTGATAGGTTCAAGCTGCATAGGTCGTGATAGGTTCAAGCTGCATAGGTCCACCTTTGCTATTTGCAACTTTCACTATGCCTTTAATGCTTATGATTAATGAAGGGGTGAATGCAAGAGAGATCAAAGAGATAAGGATCCCTTTAGGTAAGTAGTTTTGCTAGCACTTTTTTGCTGATGATCAGGTGGCCCTTATGGTTGAAAATAAGGAGAGTGTGGAAAAAAATTGAGTGCTGAGTAAGTTTTGTGTGGCACCTCGATCAGTATGCAAGTGGCAGAAACACTTGGGTTTTTGGGAATTTGTCGGAATGGTTGGTTGACCTTTCCTTGAAGTGGATTGAGAAAGGCAAATTGATATGGTATCTTGGGGCTCATTTGGGGGTTGAGGTGTCTCTAAGGCAAATATTTGATTGGTTTAAGGACAAATTGTGGTAGAAGTTCAGATTTTAGGGTGGAGTTATCTTGGGATGGAATGCCAGAGTGCTTGTGGCTAAGCATGTAATGTTTGCTTGCACTACCTATTTATCGACCATTGGTTGGAGGTAGAGAAAATGTTGAGAGGGTTTGTTTACACAAAAGATAGGGAAAAGAGAAAATGGCATTATATTCCTTGGGATGCCATGAAACCGTCTAAAACTATTATGGGATTGGGTGTATTTGACATTGAAAAAAAGGATGTTGCTCTAATTTGTAAGTGGTTGCCTAGATTATTTGAATGCCACACTCCTTGGATGGAATGTGTAAATGGTTTATTGAGAATCTGGTGGTAGAGGTGTGGGGCCTTGGAAGGAATTGGATTGGTATGGCAAGCTTTGCTCCAGGGTCCCCCTTAAAATCAAGGGATCTGATATGGTATCTGAGCTTGTCAATGCCTGGAAGTCTTGTAGTGATTTGAATGCCATGCTCCTTGGATGGAATGTATAAAAGGTTTATTGAGAATGGGGTGGCAGAAGTGTGGGATCCTAGAAGGAATTGATTAGTATGATAGGCTTTGCTCTAGGTTCCCTCTTAAAATCAAGGGGTCTGGTATGGTGTCATTGGAGCTGGGCAATAATCCTACAGGCCAAAGCCCTTGCATGGATTGATGTGTGGTCTACTAGATTTGCTTTAAAAAAAGTAGTAAGGACTTGGAAGCAACTTTGGGTGTTTGCTCTAGTGCTTGGAGGGTTAACCAGTGGGGGTTGCATACCACAGGTTTGAGGAAGACAACAGCTAGACTTGTTGACATGAAACTTGTGGTGGGAGACCAAACTTTATATTATGCAGGGTTGAATGAGAAGTGGGGATTGAGAAGGTATGGTAACTGGTGGAAGTCTAGGTTTCCTAACAATTGGAAAGGAGGTTAGGCAGGGAAGGTGAGTTTTCTTTTGTGGAGGGTGATGCAAAAATAGCTCCCTATTTTATGGGGCAAATGGCTAGGTGGTCAAGCATAAGCCCAGTGTGTCCTTTGTGTGGGAAACCTTGGAGGATATTATGCATTTGATTTGGTCTTGCCTAGTGTCCAAACGTGTTTGGTTGGTTGTGGGTGGGGCATTTTGTGCACTGTGTGTGTGTGTGTGTGTGTGTGTGTGTGTGTATACTTTCTCATATTCATATTGATTCATGTTGCCAAGAGACACATTAACATACCATATGTCACACCACTCTTAACAAAGGTGTAATTGTATTTATGTGACAAGATCCTAAATAAACCAATGTCTATTGTTACATATATGCATGTAGTTATGCCTCCATACTTGTCCTTCATAATATGAGATCTTAATATGAGTACATATGATTATTACTCTATACTTAATCTTTCGAAAATAAGTCACATCTGGTGATACAATGATGGGAGTGAGTCATGGAATTGATGATTTGACCTTATGCCTTCTCGCAAGTATGAGCTCACATCTTGGGACTACTCAAGTAGGGCATGGTATAGCGAATGATTTCATCCATCTCGATGAAATTTCTAACTTTTGTGTCACAAATGTAGATGTTCCTCCATCCTTCTATTAGATTGAAGGGAAGATAAACTTCCTAATCGCTCCTCGACCCAAAACCTATGAATTAATCCCATCACTTGCCCTGGCCTCCCTATGCTTATTATCTTAAGCTAATTGACGTTAATTGACCTCCTTAGCCATCTCTCCTTTGCCTTCCTGCCTCTCCCTACTACATCCCCCTCCCTGCGCTGTTTATCTCCCTTCCCTCTGCTTAGGCCCCCCTTCTCCATCTCTCCACTCCCTCCTCCCGCTCCCTCTCCCTCTCCCTCTCTACCTCTCTCTCACTCCTCTCCCTCAACCCTCTTTCCTCTCCACCTTGTCATTCCCTCTCCCTCAGCCCCACTACGCTCCCTCTCCTCTGCCTCACCCCCACCCCTCCCTCCCACTCCTCTCCTCTCCCTCTCCCTCCCCCTCTGCCTCCCTCCCTCCCCCACTCCCCTCATATACATGCAAGAGGCGGTTGATGCATAAGGATTTGGAAGACTTGAGATTTTGTAGATTTTGGCACGTGGCAAATTCACAATTCAGTCCAATCACCTAGCATTAGCGTTAAATCAAGCCCATGATTAGCGTTTGATCGAGCCCATGCCTACTCTCCACACAAACAAATTAATTAATAGGGCATTTTTCCTCACTGGGGGGCCCTATTAGTAGATGTGAATCAAATGATCAAGTGTATTATTAGTTTATCAAATATAGTGGTCATATTCTTACATGGATATTGCTTTAGTGCTATAGCACTATCAAACATCAATTGTATATATCAATATATGGTTTGCAATTGGCCTCGTGATTTATTTGCATGGGATACATTTGGTATGTGTGTAGATGTGAATGAACTCCTGGTACGCTTTTAGAGCTTAATGTGCCTTTTTAGCATAGGCCTCAAGTAGTTTGCCCTGTTAAGATGGCCATCCTTTGTAATCTTTTTGTTTGATGCGTCTTTCCCCCCCCCCCCCCCCCCCAAAAAAAAAAAAAAAAAAAAGCTCTCAAGATTGCATGTTCTTATGCATACTACCAAGGTTGGAGTATGAATTTGAGTGAAAATACAATATGAACTTTATGACCAAGAGGCAAACCAGGGATTGATTTGGTAATACAATTTTGGACTGTGGAACTGGATCTGGACCATGGGTCTTCACCTCAGATCCTAGTAATGGATCTAGTTGATTTAATTGATAGTTACTTTTGTTTTTTCAAATAAAAAATTTATGTGCTCAAATTTCTTTTATTGTGGCAAACCATAGATTTAATCTCGCATATTCGGACTAAATATTTCGGTTTTGGCTATTGGACCCAGATGATAGGTGTCGGACCAAGTAATGCGGATGTGGGACCACCACATCTAGATCTAAAACTGTGATCCCAAACTTCTTATACCTACACATGAAACTTATATATGGACTCTAAACTCCCATATGTGATTCCGGACTTCATATACTCGGATCCTAGAATCCAAAAAATGGGAAAAATCTTTAGATTTTTACGTTTACACATGATTTTGAAAGTTATTATCTTACACCACTCCTACTCTTGACATTTATAACATATAGATAGGATTGTTGACATATGTCTTCCCTAACTTGCATTGTTTGGTGTTGGATGGTGGTAGATACCAGGTCCTATCTTTAGAGTTCAATAGACATAATTCAAAATTTCCCCAAAAAAGTTGTTAATCTTTCTTTCGATTTAAGTTGACCTTGATACTCATTAATGGTTTTTATGAATACTTGTACTTTCCCACTTACTTGGATACCTTTGGCAACACCGTTTATCTTTTTAGCATGCACGATGAACATAAATACGTGTATGTAGGAATGCATTTGTCAGGCTTCCCTCTCTCTCTCTCTCTCTCTCTCACACACACTGACACACACACACACACACACACACACACACACACACACACACACACACACACAGAGGCATGCACGCACGTGGCATTTTCATTATAATGGGGAATATTGCTCGGCAATTCTCATTCCACAAAACACATTCCCATGGAAAATTATAAGCCCCTTGGTTTAGTTGCCATCATCCCAATGTGCAACAATGGTAACTATGAATATCTTGATTGACTCCTCCAATCCCATTGATAAAACAATTCATATGTGAAAAATTGAAGTGAGAAGATAAACAATGCAAATGTGAAACAAAAGCAAAAAATTGAAGCAAGGAGATAAAACAATGTAAATGTGAAACAAAAGCAGAAATTGAAGTGAGCTTGAGAGTACTATGAAGTCCCTCTTGAAAAAAACTTGTTGGCTTGATTACCCTTTTGAAAAAAAACTTGTTGGCTTGATTACCCTTTTGAAGTCCCTCTTGAAAAAAACTTGTTGGCTTGAAAAAAACTTGTTGGCTTGATTACCCTTTTTGTTGCTTTTCTCTAAGATCTACCAATCTACATCTTCATACTCATGTGGGGTCTTCGTGAACAATATAGATGTGAGTGTACTTTTGGAAAGGCAATTCACACATCGATTCTGGCGTACCACATGCTAAGCACCCACATTTTGCAAGTGTAGGTCAAGAAAGGGCAAGCTAAACTCTCATGTGAGCATGAGGTATATTTTGCTCTTAGGCTATTGTATGTTCTATACATGTGTCTTAAGAGTCCTTTGGTGGGGACGATCTAGATGTGAGCTCAAGCTTAAGAAACATTGATTGCTGACATGGCATGCCAATTATTACCTACCCACATTTTGTAAGTGTGGGCTAATCTTACATGATAGCATCTTGTCCCTCAAGCGTCTTTAACTAGTGGTGGTGCCCAATTAAACTTGGACATCGGGGATTTGGAAACAACGGTGGGCCCTAGGATGTGCTTAGCTTGAGGAAAGGCAACCACATGTGCCTATTGTGCAAGCATGGAAGGCTTATCATGCTCATATGGCCAAAGGAGCTCCCGAGCTAAGCAAGGAGTCAACTGTGATATTGTCGCATCTCACACAAATGGCATTACGGCGAAGCAAAATTGTGCCTTGGTGCAAGATGAATGTATTGGTGCGGGACAATGGGAGCAAGTTGGTTAGAGGCTGTTGTTGGCGTTGGGGAGTCAGTAGTGGCTTGTCGATTGGGGAGTCGACCTCTATCCTGAAATTTCTTCTACAAGGCAGTGGGCTTCATCGGCTAGCACACCCTGGCCATACGAAAGAAATTGCAGGCTGGGGCTAAAATAGTGAGTAGTTTGGTGGGAGTGAGAGACACTTGACAGAGGCAATGTTGGGTTGGAATCGTCAAATTTCAGGATGCTGGGCTGCTTCACTTAGCCTTGGCTTGACACGGGGCATCGAGAGTCGCATGGTTGGGTGAGTGCCACTAACAGGCACGAGAAGTCCCTTTAAAGAGTCTGTTCACATGGGAGGGTGGTTTGCCTGTCCTATTTAAAGCTGACCATTTTCCTGCTGGCCCCTATTCGAGAGTGCAACCACTAAGTTTTCCCTCCAAAAACCAAGACGTGTGAACCCAATTTAAAATCTTGAGTCCACTTAGTTTGCAAACCGCCTCCTCTCGCATGAAGAGGTTGTAAGGGTGTGTGTAGACTAGAGCCAGATGTGGGTGGGCAATCTTGATTTGTGATGGTGCGCTAGTCTGTGGACCTGTTTCCACGAAGCAGGATGCAATGGCTGAATGGGTAGCGAAGGTCTGAGAGTGCCACGTCGATGATGCAGGTCACATGCTCGAGGAGGGGTTTGTGAAGTTTTGTCTATACAAAAGGCTGGAACGACACAATCGACTGGTTGGGCAAGGTGCCCAGCACGGGTGGTCAAATGAGGTCGATGGGTTTTGTTGGGCTCGCAAGCGAGTGAACCCAGGTGCACTCGAGACTCATGAAAAGCAGCGTCACATTCAGGACCGATGGGAACCAGAGAAACAAACACTCCAAGTGAACAATCAAGGTTGGGTTGAGGAATATTGGGGGGAACAAGAGAGAGTGGGGAGAGGACGTACGTATAGGTAGCAATATACGGCGATGGGTACGAGATCAAGATACGGTGTCGTCTTCTTCTTCTTTTTCTTTTTTTTTCTTCTTCTGAGCTGTGTTTCTCATCAGCGATGGTGCTGCTGCTGCTGCAGACCTCTACGCAAATCGCGCCATTTCTCATTTCTTCCTTCCTTTTGTTTTAACGTCAAGTAGTTCTGGAGAGCTTGGAGTTCAATCCACGATTGAATTAGATCGATGAAAAAAGCTTAGGCTTCCCACAGAAGAGCTTCCTTCCTTCGCGCCCCCAATCGCTTCCTTGCTCCAGATCGCTTTGAATTCATCGGGAACATCGCAGCCAGCTCTCCAATTCGCGGCCGCGTCGGGCGGTTCCTTGGGGCCGATCAGACCTGTTCCTTTTCAAGGATTGCAGCGCGCTTATCGAGCTCAACACGGCTCTTTTATCTTGTGCTGGTAAGTCGCACTGCCTTCTTTTCTCATTCTGTGGTTCCTGGCAGGCAGACTGCCGCCCGTGCAATTTTTTCGCCGATCCATGATAACACATTTTTCAGCAACCCTCTCACTTGCCGTTAATGTTCTCCAGTTTCACAATAAAGAAAGAACGATGTTGGCAAAGTCGAAGAGGAGAGCCTCCGTAGAAAATGGGGACAGAGGCCACGGTGTGGCCGATGAATTGGCTCTTTCTTCGAGCATTGGCAACGGCGAGGACCTAGGTCCGATCATCAGGGCAGCGTTCGAGGTAGGGAAGCCGGAGGCGCTTCTGCACCAGCTTCGCAATTTTGTGAAAAAGAAGGAGGTTGAGATTGAGGATCTTTGTAAGGTTCATTACGAGGAGTTTATCCATGCCGTTGACGAGCTTCGAGGTGTTTTGGTCGACGCCGACGAACTGAAAAATGGACTTGCTTCCGAGAACTCTCAGATGCAGGAAGTGGGAAATGCTTTGCTGGCGAAATTAGATGAGCTGATCGAAGCCCATGCAACCAAAAAGAACCTGACAGAAGCCATAGAGTCTCTGAAGGTTTCCACAGATGTAATGGATTTGTGCGTGAAAGCCAATGAACATATCACAAGCAACATGTACTACCCAGCCTTAAAGTTGCTGGACATGATTGAGAGAGATTATTTGCCGAAAGTTCCTTCAAGGGCTCTTCGTCATTTGCTTGAGAGGCAGATTCCTGGGAGCCGAGGCTTCGTAGAGAAAAGCGTGAGTAATGAGTTCAATGAGTGGCTGGTTCAGATAAGAAGTATTGCAAGGGAGATAGGTCAACAATCTATTGGACAGGCCTCGTCAGGAAGGAAAAGAGAAATGGAGTTACGCATTTTGCAAAGGGAGGCAGAGGAACTGAGCAGGTCAGGCGGAAAAGACTGTGTCTATAGGTTAGAAACAGAAGATCTTGACGAAGATGACTCTTTACTGAAGTTTGACCTCACGCCAGTCTACAGAGCTCACCACATTCATACATGTCTTGGTCTCCAGGAGCAATTTCGAGAGTACTATTATAAGAACCGTCAACTACAGCTGAACTCTGATCTGCAAATTTCTTCAATGCAATCCTTCCTGGAGTTGCATCAAACATACTTTGCACAAGTCGCTGGCTTTTTTATAGTAGAAGATAGGGTTTTGAGGACTGCAGGGGGTTTGATCACAAGTATACAAGTTGAGGATTTATGGGAGACGGCTGTGGCTAAAATGATATCTGTTGTTGAAGATCAATTTTCTCGAATGCAGACAGCTAATCATCTACTGCTTGTAAAGGACTATGTGAGTCTTCTTGGTGCAACCTTGAGAAGATATGGATATCAGGTTGGTCCCCTCCTTGACGTGCTAGATAAGAATAGGGACAAGTATCATGAACTGCTCCTCAGTGACTGTAGACGGCAGATAAACGATTCTTTAGCAAACGACAAATATGAGAAGATGGTCTTCAGAAAGGAGTATGAATACAAGTCAAATGTGCTAGCCTTTCATCTCCAAACAACTGACATTATGCCCGCTTTTCCATTTGTTGCATCTTTCTCTGCTACAGTCCCAGATTGCTGTAGGATTGTGAAGTCTTTTATTGAAGATTCTGTGAGTTTTCTTGCTTATGGTGGCCACATGGACTTTCATGATGTTGTAAAGAAATACTTGGACAAGCTCCTTATCAATGTGTTAAATGAGGCTCTCTTGAAGTTGATCCGGAACACTACCTTGGCTGTTTCCCATGCAATGCAGATAGCTGCTAACATGACGGTGCTTGAACGCTCGTGTGAGTTCTTTGCTCGATATGCAGCACAGCTTTGTGGAATTCCAGTGCGTTTAGTGGATAGGCCCCATGCATCATTGGCTGCCAAATCTGTGCTTCAAACATCGCAATGTGCTGCTCATGAACAAATGCTAGTCCTTGTGAAGTCAAAGGTGGATGAATTCATGCAACTGACTGACAACATCAATTGGAGCCCTGATGATCCCCCTCAAAATTGCAATGAATACCTCAACGAGGTTATCGTTTATTTGGAATTAATCGTGTCTACAGCTCAGCAAATTCTTCCACTAGATGCATTAGACACAGTAGTCAGTGGTGTGCTGAAGCATATCTCTGATGCAATCACAGCCACATTTATGAGTGATGATGTGCGGAAGTTCAATGTTAATGCTATCGTGGGGATAGATGCAGATCTGAAAGTTCTGGAGTCATTTGCTGATGACACATTTCAGAGTACAGGTTTGAATGAACTTCAGGGTGGTACCAACCTCAGGCAGTGTCTTGCAGAGGCTCGGCAGCTTGTCAATCTCCTGATGAGTAACCAACCAGATTTGTACCTTAATCCGGTGATCAGAGAAAAAAGTTATAACGTTCTTGACTACAAAAAGGTAGTTATTATAGCAGAGAAATACAGAGACTTGCCTGAGAGACTCTTTTCAGGCAGGAACCCAAAGAATCCTGGCAAGAAAAAGTCGCTGGATACACTTGTAAGAAGACTGAGGGATAGCTCTTAGAGATTAGCAGCTGGGAATTTGAAGGCTATCGCAACTTTTGAAGTTTTGCATTCTTTTGCTAGCAGCGGCTGACCACGCCGGCTGACCACGCTAGAGTGAAATGACATTGTGGGGCAACTTCCATGGATTCTAACTGAGCTAGGCCCCTCCTGGTTTTATACAGGAAAAGGATGACGATTGTTTGGTTGCAAATGCCACAAATGCAACTTCTTCTGTAAAATCTTGCATACCTTAGGTGCTTTGGCTTTTTTTTTTTTTTTGAAGCAACGCAACATTTTACTAGTTTCTGTTCTTTTTTGGGATCTCGCTATGATTTCTCGGCATCAGATTTTTTGGAAGCACAATATTGTACTTTCTCATTTTAATTTCTGATGCAAAGAGTGTTTTGATCTTAACTACAGTAAGCAATCATCTTGAACGTATACCTCTTGGACAGCACTTCATCTTGATTATCTTGTCTTCAAAATTTTGAAGGCTGTGTGTGCATACATGTGTTGCAGTGTTCTATCAGTTGCTGTACCCATGTTAAGGTGCTCTTAATTTCATCTCAGCTTGTTTAATCTTCACTTACTCCCTAATGTGTGCATATTGTCTGCAGACTGTTCTATCAGTCGCTGTACCCAATTTAAGGTGTGTTTAATCTCATCTCAGTTCGTGTAATCTTCAGGAGCTCCCTAATGTGTGTTTTCGTTCTCTTGTGGTGGTGCTCTTATGAATCCATTGTCAATGTTGAATGGTGATGAACTGGTAGGCTTGATCAATCCCACTCTCACTTCTTAAAGCTGTAATTTTTGTCTTAATCTTTGTGAGATGCAAGAAACTACAAAGTACCATCTTTACATGCTAATGACTTGATGTGCAACTAGCCTTGGCCCTGCATAATAGAAGACCTACTGCAGGTTTGATAGCCCCTTCATATTTCCTAGTGACGGGAATTTGCATGTTTCCTAATGACAGAATTTGTACATACCAGGCATAACAAAAAGGTTAACTTCTATCATTCATTTAGGTTTGGTACCCTTTGATCATTACCCTTATTAGATATACACTTGATATATTAGATCAACATCGGTGTATCCATGGAATTGTAAGTTAAATGACTCGGCATGATGCAGTCCATAATCCCATGTACCCTTTAGGTATCTGATTACATGGCAGGTCTTATAACTTGCCTTGTAGCTTAGGAAGGCTATGGCAAGATGGCTATGCTCAAAACTGCTGCAAACATTGAGGATTCTCTTTTGTTTTAGTGAAGAAGTTACAAGACTGAAGTACCAGGGTAGGACTTTCTCACTCTTACAGACCTAAAGACCAAACGTGGTGAAGTATATACTTTGCTTGACTGTAGGAGTGAGCACGAGTGGGACAAAGAGACTTCTTATACGATGGAGATTCCCTTCTTTACAAATAACTTAAATGCATCACTCCTCCTGCTCCGACGCTGCCCCCTCCTCCGCAACCAGCTCTCGCACGCCCTTGCTTCCACACCTTCTCTCTTCCGCCTCATCTCTGTGTCCTTGCTTCTGCCCCTTCTCTCTTCCGTTCCCCTCTGCGCCTCTCCTTCCTCCCTTTGCCGCGATCTTGGCTGCCTCTCTTCCGGGTTCGAGCCTCACCTGGGGTTCGCCAGCAGCCTTCACAACCCCTGGGCTGCTATTGGGGCATCCAGGGCACCCGTGTGCCTCTCCAGTGCGGCAGCTCTCAGGCCAGCTCACGCTGGCCCTCGTGAGCTCCCTTTTCATGAGCATCCTCTAGAACCCATACATCGCGACCTCCCCTACGAACCTTCAGCCAGCGTGCATCAGCTCGAACCTCTCTCTTGCATTAAGGACCGGTGTTTGCATCCTTTTGGCACAGCACCTGGCTGCTCCCATTATGAGTAGACAGCCTTCTCCATCGGTTGGGATAGCCCTGCACAAGGTCACATTGTGATAGCGGCAGCGTCTTGGGAACTGAGCATCACTCCTTACTTTGACGTTCTTGATGAACATTGGCAGCCAGCTGTTACCTCGACTGCCTCCTTTCAGCATGTACCTTCCTTGAGTTTTCTTCAAGCTTGACAGTCTATTCTTCAAGCGTTTTTTGGGGGCTATTATCCCAAGGGATGACCTCTCTCTTTGCTAAGTTTAGAGGCCTTTTAGGCCCATACGGAAAGAACTTGTAGGCTGAGAACTCCTTGGCTTTGGCTGTGGCCCCAGGCTGTACCTTCCCTTCCTTCAGCTCTCCTCTCCCACCATTCTTTTTCCTCTTCTCTCAGTTGTGGGTGCAGTATTTTTTGCTTATTTCTGGTGATTGAGACTATTGGTGGTGACCCTTGGTCTGGCTAGAAGGGCTCCATGGCAGCACCCTTGACTCCCCCAGCTGTCAAAGTTCTCCTATCGCCCAGCTGACAAGCAAAAGGTACAGCAAGCAATGGAATCACTACAAGACAAGGTGGTTGTGGGCAAGATAGTCAGCCTCACTCCCTCGAGTAGACAAATTATAGACTGGATCCAGGCCAGCTTGGCATTAGATGGAGACCACATCCAAGAGGTCACCATCTACGGACGTGGCGTGTTCCTCCTCTAGCTAAGTTCTTCGAATACCACTTTGGCTCTTGTGGAGCGGAGCCCTATTCTCCTAGGCCCTCATTTGGTGTACCTTTGCCCTTGGTATCACGGCTTTACGGTGGAGGACATGGACTTGACTCACCATGTTCCCCGCTTCCCGGGGCTCTCAAGGGAATGTAGGGCCATCCTCCCCTCTACCAGGCGGGCATTCGGTATAGTGCTAGAGTATCCTTTGGAGTCGGTAGTGTCTGTTGTGGTAGATGATGTAGTTCCTTGTCTCCAGTTGGTGATCTTTTTGAAAGGTGCAACCTGCAAACAAGCATCTTAAAACTTTTGGTTGTACACATCCACTGTATCTCGTGTATCCATATGCAAACTGTCCCAATCTTGAAGAACATGATATCTAAACTGTTTAGGCATGAACTGCTGGTAGAAGGCTTTCTGCCAGTAGCTTCATGCCAAGGTGGCATGGGAAGCGGTCTGCTACTCTCTGTAAGCTTGAAAAGTTAAGGGCTTCTACGATTGTCGGGTCCTGGAGAGCGACATATGTTGCTGCGGTGTGGTAGTGGAGGGTGTAGTCCTGACCCTTGAATGCGAAGCGTGAGTGGAATGTGCAGGATCAAGCATCGTCTTTGCCTCAGTTGTTTAGAAGATTGGGATGACATACTTCTAACTGCTTTATTCACCTACCGAACAGCGTACAAAGCGAGTACTGGGTATTCACCCTTCGAGCTGGTCTATGGCTTGGAGGTCGTCATGCCTTATGAATTTCATCTTGACACCCACCGAGTGCTTCCGAAACTTCGAAGCTTGTACGATCGAATGCTTGTGGGATCTGTTGGCATTGGTAGAGCATCGACGTGAAGCAGTCTTTGCTCAAGAAGTGTGGCAGAAACGACAGAAAGATGATCAAAACCTCAAGAAGAGGGAGTTCAAAGTTGGTGATTTGGTACTGTTGACAGACATGGACAACAGAGAGATGCTCGAGAGGATAGGACCCAACCCCATCCAACTACAGCGGCAGCAGGAGTCCCAGACCCCCGGGTTGAACTCTTTGAGGAAAGGTGGACAAGGGTTGGGAAGAAGAAACCCAGTAAGTGGGCCGGGAAGAACCAAAGACAACGTGCCAACCGTAAGAGGCGTGCACAGGCAACCGCCCACTCTCAGGGAGATCAGGTTGCTGGCCCCCAGTCAGGTGGACCACGAGCTTCAGAGAGTGGGCTTTCGGCTCTTGTCCCTCCAGCAAGCCCTCCGGAGGCGAGGTTCTGTGCTTGCAGGTTTTCCCGTAGCAGCAACAACAAACTCCAGAGGCTTCCAGAGCCTCGGTGACCTCTACCCCTCAGATCCACCCCTCCTCGACGCTAGAGGAGGAGACCTAGAGGCCCTAGGTGCCTGAGCAGCAATGACCCTCTACTTCGACATTGACTAACATTCCCTCGCCTTGCCCCTCGTCCCCTCTTCCCCCCCACCCCTTTCCCCTCCCCCCCTCTCTTCCCTCCCCCTTTCTCCCCCTCCACCTGCCCCCCACGGTGCGATTACCCTTATCACCCTCACTGCCCCCCCCCCTTCTCCCCTCTGCAGCATCAAGCTCGCTCGAAGCCTCTTCCTCACGCGCTTCTTCCGGATCTTCTTCCTCACGCACTTCTTTCAGATCTGGCTCTAACTCCCCGTTGTTGAGCAAGGGCAAGGTTGAGCTTGCCCCCTTGACCCCTCCTCCACGACAGCATGCTAGCCTTTAGGTCCCCTGGCATGCAAGACACTGCCTCCTCGCAGTCCTCCGGGGAAGGGGAAGCATCTGCTCAGCCTCCAAGTCATCGCCTGCGAGCTACGCTTCCTTTGCTGAGAGAGTTCTAAGGTTTGGACCGTGGAACTATCTGAAAATACCATATTCATATCCCATGCCTTTGGAACTGGCTATCCTGATCTTGCAGCTTCGAAAAGGGGTATTAGTGTGGTAGGATCCCGCACGCACCCGGTGAGGGTCCTCCAGTTTGCCTCCACAGTTGTGGAGAACTGGACTCCGTCACTCTTCGACGCGATGATGGAGCATCATGTGTACCAGATGATGGATGAGTGAATAAGGCTGCAGGGGACGAATTGGTGGCTCGCCCGTGGTGCTTCAACGCACTTTGAACTTGGCTTCTCTCCAGTGAGGCCGTGATTTGGTCTAGTAGGAGTGATTCGCTTGCCACCTGAGGTTGTACGCACTTAGTCTCATTACTGGACGCTTTAATAGCGTGTCGATCTGTTTGGCATAGACGTTTCTTTCATGATGTATTTGGGCACGAAGGGTAGGGGTTGAGCGAGTGGCGACTCTAGTACGATGGCGCATGGACACGGACTACTCTCCCTCCAAACCCCCTTCGAAGTCATAGAAGTCTGGTTTCCAGGCGCAGGCTCCCGTGCATAGGTGAGCCTTGTTCTCTACCGCCCCATCCTCATGAGTTGGACTATGGTGAGTTGGAACGTGCAAGGGCTTCATGACCGTGCACGTAGTCAGCTGCAATATTTGATTCTTTGACAGGAGCTACAGTGGGCATTTCTCTTGATCCAGGAGCATTGCTCTTAGTAGTGGACATTGCATGCCGTCATCATCTCCTCCCTGGGAGGGGCTCAGAGGTTTGGTCCCCGCAGTCGGTAGGAGTGGCGGGGTGTGCATTTTGGTCCCTAGGTGGTGGCCTTAAAGGTCTTTTCTCAAGATGAGCTCATCCCAGGTCGAGCAGTTTGGATGGGTATTCGAGCAGGTGAGGTCCGGATTGGTACCTTGAATGTATACGCACCCGCCTGTAGGCAGCTCCGACCTGCCTTTTGGCGGTGGCTCACAGAGTGCCCTCCGGAGGTTGAGTCTTGGATTGTTGGAGGTGACTTCAACAACCTAGAGTTTATGGAGGATAAACAGGGAGGAGCTTCTTTTGCAGAGATGCCAGCTGTAGAGAGGAGCACTTGGGAGCAGTTCATTTTTGCGATCAATGGCAGGGATCCATGGCGAGAGCTAGAGTTTTCTAGACTTTCCGGCAGCTTGCAGTTCTCTTTCGGACACTAGAGGCATGATGGGCTGCTGGAATGTCTGGACAGATTCTATGTAGGGGACTGGGCGCTACTCAGAGGTGGCTCTACTGGCATTTTAGTAGGCACCACGATATCGTCACTTCCCGGCAGTAGTTCACTTGGAGCAGCCTCGCTGTGGACTCCCCCAAAAGAGGATCTGCATACTAGATGATCTCCTACAATATAAAGCGGAGATCTAGAGGTAGCCCGAGGAGGGACTCAGAGAGGGTTGGGCGGCGTGGGTGGCAGAGGCGATTCAGCGGAGCAGCCAGGAGCTCTAGTCCCAGGGCCTTAGACGGAGACATGCTCGTTAGGAGTGGGAGAGAGCACTGCGTTGTGACCTAGCATCCATGGAGAGACTCAGGGAGCAAGATATAGGGTCCTGGTGGCTCGGAGACCGCTTGGAGACCGCTTGGAGTGTGCACTGTTGGAGCAACATGATATGGAGGTCCGTAGAGCTGAGTTCTCGTACCTCTTCCCTCCAGCAGAGGGACAGGATGACGTGGCAGTTCTTTCAGACCACATGACCACGGTATGCTGGGATCCAGCTACTTCAGGTGTCACAGGGACAGAGGCACACGGACCCGCAGAGCTGACCACAAACTTCTACCGTCAGCTGTTTACGACTCTCTTAGCTCGTGAGGCCGGGTGGGAGTGATGAGGAGCTTTGGGAGGCCTTGGAGATCCTACTGACCTAAAAGTGCCCCACAGAGGATGGTCTGACCCGGAGGTTCTTTAGGGGTGCTTTTGGGAACACATCTTTACACTGCTCAGGTTGACCTACCAGGAGATCGTCTGTCAATGGATGTGCAATGAATACGAAATTCTTGACAAACTTCCTATAAAAGCTACACAACTCCCCAAGACCAGGGAAGCAGATGAGACGTGCCTACTCCTGCATGCTGTCGCAAATTGAAACAAGCTTCCCCCATCCCTTTCCCTACCGCAAACAGGAACTAAGCAAATAGTGAAAATAAAAAATGCTAACTGATCTGACATTGTGAATCTCTTACTAAATAAAAACGATCCTGGCTCCACAGATTCGCAATATTTATCCTGGTTGTGTCCATTATCTAGGAGAAGTTACCTCCATGTTGTCAAGAAATGGTGCAGGAAAACAGCGATCTGCAATTTCGCTAGTTCTGCTCCCGGGCAAAGTCTAATACCTCCTCCAAACGGTACGAACTGGGAAGCTGAGGAAGCTTTCAACGTCTTTGAGCAGAGGCTAGATTTGCCTGATTCTGAAGGGAGGGGATAGATCAGATATTCGCTAGTGGACACCGATCACTCTGCTCTACACGGCTTACAAGATCTTGACCAAGGTCTTGAGCCTGCGATTGAGGCCCCACTTACCAGCTCCTTACCAAACATCATCCACATGACGCAGACAAGTTTTGTTTAGGCACGCAACATCCTGGACAACATCTTCACCTTTTGGGAGGTAGTGGACTGGTCTAGAGAAGTGTCGCAGCCTCTAGCCATCCTTCTATTGGATTTCAAGAAGGTGTATGAATGAGTAGAGTGGTCCTTTTTGGAGGGTACCATGCAGAGACTTGGCTTCTTAGAGAGAGGGATCAGAGGGGTCTCACCTTTATGCGGGCAGCTCCAGCTAGGCGATCATTGGGGGGCACACATGAGACGCTTTTCCTCTTTCCCGTTTGGTGAGACAGGGCTGTTCTCTTGCCCCCTACCTCTTTCTTTTTGTAGCGGAGGCATTAGGTTACTTTCTGCTCTCTCAGGCACTTGGCGTCACAGGGATGAGGCTCCCGAGTCCCAATCCGACAAGAGGAGGAGCTTCTAGAACATAAGTTTGTAGATGATACATGCGTGTATGGAGGATTCAACATCCAGTCTGGAGAGGGTCAGAGGGGCCCTGTCTTTTTATTGTGAGGCTTCTTGAGCTCACTTAAACTGGACCAGATCTGTTGGCTTCTTCAAAGGAGCAGAGGAGATCCAGGAGGTCTGATGAGACTGGTGGGCTGATTTTAGCTTTTAGTGGATCCCGAGGGAAGAGACAGCGAGGTACTTGGGCTGCCAGGATGGCATTGATATTTTGGCAGAGCAACAGCTCATCCCCGTTTTAGAGTGTGTCCGGTGCAGGCTCTCGGCTAAACTCTCACTGGCAGGTAGAGCGTTGGCAGTAAACCAGGTCCTTCTCACCATGGCTTGGTACATCGCCTCCTGCTGGCGTTTCCATCAGGGTTGCATGGGGCAGCTGAGATGCTTGGCGCTGAACTTTCTGTGGGCAGGATTGGATGGGATGCGTAACATCAGAAAGAAAGAAAGAAAGAAAGAAAGTCTATTAACGTCCACAGGAGACCAAGAGGTCTATGGGACAACATGGAAGCCATCTAGTACATCAGCTTAGGGAGGGCGCAGGGCAGCTCCCAAGGAGTGCAAAAGCAGCTCCATTTATTTAGAGAGTACCTATATTGTAGCCTAGATAAAACATACACACATATATATAGTTGGCCTTACATCAGTTTAAGACTCTGAGTCTTTTGGTTTTGATTTAAACTCTCTAATGAGTAGCTTGGCAGACAATGATCATGCCGCAGGCACGGGGTGGACTGGGCATCATTGATCCAGAGATGCTAAGTTGGTACGAGGTCTCATCCCAAGAGCGGAACCCTGGAAGCGACCCCTCTATGACATCCAGTGGGATTTGGGAGAGTGGTTTTGGCCAGCCCAAGTAGCGATCACGCCCGTTGCCCTTACCAGAGGATAGCGTTTGGGAGACAGTGTCCAGCATTACTACTTGGAACATTTGGGTCGCCTGGTGCAGTCGGGTGATGGGAGGCCAGCTGATCTCCCCGGTGGCTATCCTAGTTGACATTTGGTAGGACATCATTTTCACCTTGTGCCACATGGGAGCGCGGTACTCCAGGTTCAAGAGTGACCGCTGAAAGGTGGGAGTGCTTTTTCAAGGCCTGGCATGCAGGAATCTTTTACACCCTTTCCGTGAGGGATATACGCAGGATGTTTAAACCACCACCCTGTTTCGGAGTCTCTCTAGGCAGTGAGCTGGGAGATCTGGAAACAGGCTTGCTTGCCTATAGCTGGCAACCTCTCTCTTTTCTGTACTTACCATCCTGTTTGTATGGTGTTTTTAAAGCATTAGTAGAAGTTTCTTTTCTCTGGAAAAAAAAGAAGAAAATAACTTAAAAGGCTATTGTCTTGGTGTCTTGCTCTCTGCGGGCTCTCTAGTCTTGAGGGGAGTTTCCTGCAAACATAGGCTGCTATTTCAGGAAATAGTGTCAGTAAACCAACTATAATTTCACAATGCTACATAGCTATCAACGTATAAGCTGACCACAGAGAAAGACATTATTATTTTTTAAAGTGGCAGAGTTTCGCTTTAGGCTATCTACAATGTCCTTGTATTTCTGAAATGGCTCCAATGGGCTGCGCATAAGCAATGTGATTGAGGGTGCTTCAAGCTGATTATCAGCAGTGACATGGGGGTTGACCTCTGCTGAGTATTAGCAGTACAAAAGGAACCGATCCTAGCTGAGTTTGAGACTGATCCAAACTGAGTATAAGCAGGGTTATCTGATACAAGCAATGCAAAAGGGGTTATTTATATGCCTGAACTGAAGGAGAAAGGGCCGTCAAATAGTTGCAGTTCTCAGCCAGCAGTAAGGAGGTGCAGTGTGTGGACAGAGATAGCAGCTCTACATAGCAGTGTAGCAGCTCATTTGGAAGGTACAGTAGTGCTAGGTAGGAGTGCAGCAACTCGTGGAGAGGAAGGGCAGCTCTCTAGTGGAGTGCAATGGCCTTCCCCTTCTATAGAAGGAGAGGGGGGGACTGCTTCATCCCTAGAAGGGATGATTTCCCCCCAAATATTGTTGGGATTCAGTGGCCACCTCCCCCTCTGTGAGCCCAGGGGGGGAAGATCTGCAGCATTGGATGGAAAAAGGGGGCTCTGCTGCCACGTCGGCAGAAGAGGCTGCCATGTATGCAGACCTGAGAGAAGAAAGAAGGATGCCATGGGCAGTTGATAAGTACAGAGCTGTGCCCATGGCCACAGCCCTGTGTCCCATACAACAGTGTAGGTGTGTTTGCCCCAGGCATGCTCTAGGTTCCGGTATCCTGAGAATCCCATCCAAGTGATCCTGGTAACTGACACCACAACTCATATTCATAGACTCACCTCGAGGGTGTCCCTTGGCTAAGGGAATCTGTACATTGGGTGCTGACATAAAGTTACATTAGATCCCTTTTAAGGTGTCCCCAGCTTGGAACTAACCCTGTCCTAGTTACCAGCTCATGCTATGAGCTTGGCGTCAAAACGGGGGGTTGCCTAGTCTCTAGATCAAGGTGATCCTATGAGATCTATGCAACATGCTTGCCTACACTAAATGTGTCCAGATTTTGTGTATTGACCTTTGGTGATCTTAAAGATATGTTGGGAGTTAGAGACAATCCTAGAACCTCTAGGGTAGTTGCAACTAACCTATTGGAGGTGTTTCATTTGGTATCAGAGATTCTTTATCTTTGTTGAAGGTTTGTGACTATCTGAAAGCATCAAGTATTCAAGAAGGGTAAAAATCTGGGGGATGCAATTCAACATGATGGTAGAAGACCATAGATGTGTGAATTGCGATTTGTGAATCCATTTGCATGTTGTGTTTGGACTTTTTCTTGCATGACATTGGTGATTCCTTGCTTGTTGGAGCTGAGTGGTGAATCACCCAGTGTTGAGAGTCATAGTGCTTGTTCAAGGCGGTTTAGGGTATACATATGCTCATAGGTGGCTGAGAAGATGAACTGAATTCGCTACAAATTCACAAAATATGTTGCTTCTTCACAATTGGAGCCTTGATTGTGTTGTTGATTGGAGCTATTTTGAAGTGTGGGTGAATCACTGAGTGTTTCTATGTGGCAAATGGTAGTGATGGTTTCAAGGTGGTAGGTTTAGGGTATACATATAGGTGGGTGAGAAGGCTGACAAAATTTTCTATAAATTCACAAAATATGTTGGTCCTTAACAATTGGAGCCTTGATTGTGTTGATGATTGGAGCTATTTTGAAGCATGAATGCATGATGGTCTAGTAGAGACGAAGAGAGCTTTGATTGTTTTGGCTTGTGTCGAAGGGAGGTCCACCTATTGCACCATGATTTATTTTTGGGCTTCAAAGTTCTTAATAGCATGTTGGAGTTTGCAAAACAACTTTACTTGTTCGGTGCATTTAGACATAGTGATGGTTTCAAGGTGGTTTACGGTATGCATATGTTCATAGGTGGTCGAGAAGACTGACCAAATTTGCTACAAGTTGACAGTATATGTTGGTTCGTTATAATTGTATCCTTGATTGTGTTGACGATTGGAGCTATTTCGAAGCATGAATGCATGGTGGTCTAGTAGAGAGCACTGAAGAGAGCTTCGACTATTTTGGGTTGTGTTGAATGGAGCTCCACCTATTGCACCATGCTTTGTTTGCGGACTCGGAAGTTCTCAACATGTGTTGGAGTTCGCAACAACTTTATTAGAGTAGTAGCACCTACCCTAAAAGTCTCTCTTATTGGACTTGCCCTTTTTATTGCCTTGCCTTTTGGAAGCAACAAATGTCTCTGCAAATGACGGGGACGAGGCTTTTCTGATGGGAAAAACAAGAAGAGAAAGAACAAGAAAAACTGCTTCTCTTTCAACATGCTTGGACATTAGACAAAGATTGACCAAGCAAAGCAGGAGGACTAGTCTGACATAGCATGTGCCAATGTGGTAAGAGGAACTTTTCTTAGTGATGACTCCATGTCCCATTGAGAGACAGATTGTAGATCCAGGTTGGATGGTGTTCATCAGAGACATCGAAGAGTTAGGCACAGAGTTAGACTTTGTGGTGGAGGTTGGAAGGTCTTGCTCAACCTTGGGATTCGAGGACCAGTCCAGTACTGCCACCTACAGAAATGGAGGAGCTCAATCGAAGATGGAACTTGATAATATATATATGTGCGCGCGTGCATGGAGTGTGTGTGTTTGTCTACACACACAATTTTTTTTTTTTTTGGTGAAACACACGCACGCGCGCACACACATAGAGATATAGATAGATAGATAGATATTAACGTCCACGAGAGGCCTCACGGGCCTATGGCAAAGTACGGAATCAAGTAGCTCATATAGACCAATGTGGGTCGGGGCAAAGGGCTCACTAAGGCCCTTGCTGAGTACTAAAATGCTATGCTAGTACAAAATAGCAAATAGCATGAGAGTGGCATGAAGATATCAAGTGCTCAGAGCTAGAGTCCCAAGTGTATGAAACGGCTGCACGTATCTAGGCTCCATGATGGCTCTCAGATGAGATGCAAAGAGCTCACGTATTTGCATTTGTCGGGATGTCTCCTATGGTAGTGGTGGAGGACGTGGTCTCCTTGATCTCTGGATACGGTGAGCCATGTCAAGGGTGATGCCTTGCCTCGGTCGATCTCCCCTAAGGAGAGCTGAAATAGGTCGGACCTCGATTGTGTGTGCTTTGGTTGCCTGTCGCGTCGTGTACGATCTCTGTGCCCCTCGTTTGGCAGTGTTGTGTCGGCTCCCTCCACTGATCCATATGTCTCTCATGTCGGCTAGCTCCTCCTCTATCCCAGAGTGCCCTAGGGCTGAGTCAAATGCATAGAAATCCGTGACCTGTCTATGTGCTCGGTCTACCTTGGTACCCTGTGGTGCGGTGGTCCCATCCTCTTGCTCTCTGATATGTCGTAGTAGTATCTCCTTGTGTCGTCACATCTCCATTAGGTAGAGCCCAATAGAGACCTGGTCCTGGAAGTGGATCAGTTGTGAGAGTGGGCCAAAGCCATACCCCTCCTGAAAAAGGCAGAGAGAGAGAGAGAGAGAGAGAGAGAGAGAGAGAGAGAGAGAGATGTATGTATGTGTATGTGTGTGTGTGTGTGTGTGTGTGTGTGTGTGTGTGTGTGTGTGTGTGTATAGGGATATGAGGACCAGTCCATTACTGCCAACTCCTCCATGTTTCTATGTATGTACACACACACACACACACACACACACACAGAGTAGGTGTATCTGGCTTACTCTTATGGAAAGAAACACCAAACTGAGTTTCTAGGGTTTGTATCCTCAAAATACATCATCGGAAATTTCAGTAGATTGCTTTGGGATGGTTGTTTGTATAGAATTCTCAAGGGGATGAGCATTTTCGGAGCGAAATCTTCCGAGCGTCCGAGCAAAGGAAAAAAAAACTTTCTAACTATACAAAAATATGGCAAAACTGGATCGAAAGAAAACATAGTTTCACTTAGAAATATGAAAAGTATTATAGCAATGCTTAGTAGACTTCTCTATGAAAATGCCCTTATGATCCTTCTTACAACTTTAACTTAATAGGGGGTGACATTGAAAAACTCTCTCAACCTATTTTCATGAAAGGATCTCTCCAAAGAAAACTCATTGAAGCAAGCCATCAAGGTAGTTTCGCTAACGAAACCCCTTTGAAGTAGGTCTTCCAAGGTAGTTTCGCTGGCGAAACTACCTTGGACAACACTTTTAAAAGTGACATAACTTTCACATCCAATATGCAAATATAGTAATTCAATCACTCAAATTGATTGGAAAACCCCATTTGAGCACATCTAAGGGGTTATATTTTGGAAAATCTTGCATATAGAGTATTAAATATTAAGTGTATTTTATGAGAGTGATATATAAGCCCAATTTAATATTTATTTATAGTAATTTAAACTTCTTTAGAAACATGTCCATAAATAGCTTGTTATTTATGCTTAAAAAACACTAGAAAGATATTGCCATATGATATAAATGTGTTTAATAAGTAATTACATATGTATAATATTATTACATTGAGAGTGATTATGAGGGATGTTTCTTAAAGGAATTATTTTTCAACACTTTTTTAAGGTAATAACAGGGGTACAAAGGGATGTCTATGAATAAGAAAACTTATATTATGTAAAAATGAATGAGTGACTAGTCTGTATATTTTTATGATAAAGGAATCTAGTTCTAGTGAAAATAAACGTGTAAAAACCATGTTTCCTAAAGAAATGCAATTTTTTAAATCTCTTGAAAACACGCTCGGATAAACTTGCTCATAGGTTTTTGCTCGTAAAATTGACGCATCCAATTCTCAATTGGATAGAGAATGGAGGGCAAAAGCCTTTCATACAAATAGGGAGGGCTTTTTCATTGTGGAGGCTTTCAATGCATGCTGCAAGGCTACTCTTGAGATTAGTGAGGATTTGAATAGGTTGGACTTTCCCATAAAATGCATAGTTGTTCAATTGTCAAAGCCTTGCGCTTCACTCCATCCAAACCTAGAGCGAATTCTCTTGTGTTGATTCCTCCTCTAACTCCACATATTGGGTTGTTTTGTTTTCAAATGGTGGTACTACCTGTGATACCAAAGTAAACCCCTGCTTGGGTGACATTTCGAACATAAAGCCACTTGCTTCCTATTCATAGTTGGAAAGTATCTCTCCAAATTATTTCCAACTTGAATATGCCACCTAGATAGAGAAAGCATGTAGTGCGTTTTGTGCCTTCCTAGGAAACAAGAACCATATAGCATAGGGATTATTTAGATAAGCCATGATGTGCCATGTCATGACAAGAGAAACGACTATTTAGTTAATTAATAGTCATCAGAACATTAGTTTATTAGGTGCCAATTCAATGGTATGGTATATGTTTGTATTTATGATTGATCGAGTGGTGTAAATGGTTTTGCTAAACTATGTAACATTGGCCAATGATTGAGGGGCAACACAAAAGGGAAGGGTGCATTAGAGTGCATTAAATGGTAGGTGCATGGGTCACCCCCTATAATAGCGTTGAGACCTCAGAGTCACTCAAATTAAGTAGCCTAAAAGAGTGCACTAGTTTACATCAAAAGAGAAGGAAGAAGAGCTCATTTTAGCTTGTTCTTCACTATCACTTTTGCTGTAAAATAAGCCTCCATTTTGAAATTGCACCAAGACAAAGGTCTCTAACATATCTCGACTGATTGAGAATGCTACTACAGCCTATGCTCTCATGCAAGGGATGACTCTTTTATTAGTAAAAGGAAAGAATGGAAGGAAAACAGAGGTATAATAATGAACTTGTCCCATTTCCTCCATTACCGAATGCAAAGAGGAAAGAACACTATCACTCCTCTTGAAGAGGATAGATGAGGTGAAACTTAAACACATTTTGATTATGATATCATTAAAAGCAACCCTTTACTTATTTTTCCCAACCTGTGGAAAAAATAAAATTACCTTCCTTTTCCCTATAACAACCTTTTGATAGAGAGTTATCCTTTGGAAATGAGAGGAGACCAAGAGCAAGGTCACCTTTAGCTCAAAATCCCGCACACATGGATTATAATGCAAATGCAAGGAGAAGAGAGAGCAGTCTCCCATTGATAAGATGGTTTCTTAGCTTAATAACATGATTGAGTAGTCCATAATGACAAACTGGGACTAAGAGAGTTCTAAACTTTGGGGATGAAGATTTTTGTACTCCTTCGAAAAGAGTGAAGTTCCAACCGTGAGAGAGAAATGTTGGAGAGTGAAGTTCCAACCATGAGAGAAAAATGATGGAGAGTGAAGTTCCAACCATGAGAGATTCCCTTAACATGATGGAGCAAAGTAGGCTGATTAAATCCTTAATTGGATTGGCCATTTTGAGCTGTACTTGCCTATCAAGACAAGACCAATTAAGAGAAGCTTGCTACAAAAGGATGCTTTAATGTGGTGGTCTTTGTTAGAAATGGGAAGAGAGCGAGCTCAGTTTGTCAAGTAGCTGAAACCCACTTTCATGCCACGAAGGCATGAAGAGAACTTGACCTTCCGTTGTTGGGAAAGGTTTAGGGAATTTGACAATGAGAGTAATGCTAAATTTACAGCAACTCATGTTAGAGTTAACCGAAAAGACAAAAGAAATAAATATTTAGTCCTAAGCCCAAAAGTGAGGTATGAGGTTGAAATGTTGAACCCAACCACTCTAAGGATCTCACTAAATGGCTAAAATAGCCACAAGAAAGTTGAATCCTTGTAAACCCTTCAGTAAGGCAACATCCAAGACCAACAACCTACCAACATTAGGAAACAAAATCGGTTCAAGAATAATAAGGGGAAGGGAAAGATCTTGTAAGGAATGTGAACAACCAATCATGTCCTAGATGGGCGCCATTCCCTTCCCTGACTAACTAAAAAAAGAAGAGGTTGATTAAGGAGGGAAAATGTTTTGAATGTAAGGAACATTAGCCAGGGCATGTCTGGCATAAGTGTCCTACTCTCTGGTTGAAATTGCCAAGACAAATTTAGTCAAAGGGAAAGCCAAGGCATCCAAGTAGGAGGGTGAGTCTTCTACCTCATTATCTCAAAAATCTACAGTGACTATTGAGCCAATAGTGAATGCTGTCCATCAATAAGGTGACTATTAGAGCTTATGTAATCAAGTTTGTTTTTTTTAAATGGAAAGAATCAATGGATAGAACAACATTGGGTTGTCAAGTTGAACTTATACTTGGACTTTAATATTGGTAATGCCAAATAAGCAAATTTGTTGGATTTTATTAACACATTGAAAATGACCCATAAAATTCCCTCAAGCATAATCGACTCTACCATGATGTCAAATCCAATATTGGATTTTGAACTACCTATTAATTCCAAACACTGATGAAAGGATTGTGTGACCATGATGTATAGTTTTTTTCTCTATAACAATATTTTTCCAGTCATGTTGATTGAGCATGGTCAAGGAAAATTTCAAGTAGGATTTTTCATGAGAGAGTGAAAGTACCTACTAATTCCAAAGAGTGATGAAAGGATTGTGTGACCATGATGTATGGTGTTTTCTCTATAACAAAAATTTTCCATGATTTCTTAGTCATATAGATTGAGCATGGTCAAAGAAATTTTCAAGAAGGATTTTTCATGATAGAGTGAAAGATTCCCCAAAATGGTACCATTTTGAGCTCTCAATGCACCAATCTGTATTGAATATGGCGTACCCATGATATGTGATTAATTTTCTCCATCTCAATCATTCTTTCATAATCTTAGAATAATGTAGGATGAGCATGGTTAAAGACATTGTTGAAGAATCTTTCTTTTGAAAGTAAAAATTATTTTCCCAAATTTTCAAATGGCACCTTTATGTCATGCCATACTACTACTATGAGATAAGCAATTGGTGATGCTAGAGCACTAAAGCTTTGTCTTACCAAAGAGAGCTTGATAGAACTCAAGTCTAACAAATTTTAATGTACACTCTCAAGGGCTAGTGAACCAATTTCTTCTAGCCACGACCTAGTACATTCTTTCTTAGTGGAGTTTCAATGTTGGGTGCATTAGCTTATGTTGATCTATAGTATATAAGTTCACCTTAAAGGCACCAAATATGTAAAATGGTGTGGAAGTAGAAAAGGGCATTGGAGGATTGAGGGGAGAGATTGAAATACACAAGATATGTGATTGTAAACCATGTTCTATTGATCATAAACCCCTGATCTCTCCATCTAATCTTTTCAACACCCATTTGCATGTTGTCTCTCATGTTTTTTAAATAGAAGCACCCAATCTCATTATCCAATCTTCTTAGTACACTCAATGAAACCCCACCAAGGTTTGCTATGCCTTCCCTCATGTTTTTTAAATAAATACATGAACCCCTTAGGATTAGGGTTAGGGTTTGACTCTGTGCCCTTATGGCATGGTGCAATTTACACCATCCTTAACACCCTCTTAGATTACACTAGGTGCATGTACAAAATTTTTTAGGGATTATTTTCAATGAATATGATAGCAACCAAAGCGAAAACAAAGACAAAAATCTAGAATAGTATGTGCATGTGTGAGCTCAGTGACTATGTAGCAGAAGCCTATACAATGAGTATAACTTAGAAGATCTTGTATATAGCCAGATTTCCCCCTCTTAATGTGTAAGTCATCTTTTGATTTTGGGAACAAAACCCCAAAATAATTGTAGGGAAGAGGAAAGATATAGCATAAAATGAAGCCCATCTGGCAAAGATTGGTTGATCAAAACATGACTACATGAATAACCACATTTATGATAGCATCTTAAACATGTCAAAGCTAAGCATGTTATTAGTCTCTGGGAACTATGAAGCTATACTGACAAAGAAACTAGATGTGAAGCTAGTTAGTGTAGCTCTAAAGAAAATCTAGTAAGTTGTGACATAGAAAGGTGTCACTAACCAAAAGAACTAATATCATCATCTTAGGTATGCTACAATTGAGTAATCTCTATCACATGGTATGAGGTCATAGAAGACTACATAGTTGATGTGGATAGAGTAACCTAGGGGCTACATAAAAGCTGGGTATCTATTAATTCCACAGAGGGATGAAAGGATTCTAGAACCATGATGTATGACTTTTTTCTCTATAGTAATATTTTTCCATGATTTCTAGCTCTTTTAGATTAATTATGGTCAAGGAAATTTCCTAGAACTTGTTTTTCGAGACAATGCATCAAACTTTATTGAATATGGCTAGCCATGAGATATGATTAGAATAATTCTATGGATAAAGAAGTTATCAAAATGGTTTTTCTTGTGAAAGAAATATTTCTTTCCCAAATCTTCAAAATGACATCCTTATGTCACGTCATAGTACTATTGTGAACTAAGAAATTGGTGATACTAGAGCACCAAATCTCATCTTTACAAAAGAGAGCTTGATAGAACTCAAGTCCAATATATTTGATGAACACTCTCAAGGGCTAATGAACCAATTTCTCTTAGCCACAACCCTGCATCACTCTCAAGCTTTATGCTTTGCTTACAATGCATGGTAGTCTGTCGAACCCATATTTTCAATGGTCATGAAGTAAAGGTCATTTGATGTGTGCATGGCTAAACATATATCAACATAGTATGAGCATTTATCATAGGATCAATGTGGACCTGACAGTAACCTAGAAGCCTAAAATACAACTAAAAATGCATAAGATGTCCCTAAGGCAGATGAGCTATCGATCGCTGATGTGGGATAGACTTGTAGTTTTGAATTCAACCACTATCTACATCAAGCAGGGTGTGTAATCTACATCACAAGTGCATGTCGGGACATTGAGGTTCCTTAGGCTACTTTTTGGCCAAACTTGATAATATTCATTGCATTTATGCATGAATGTCCCCATGCTAAGGAATGATTGACTAACCTAGAGTGGTGGTGATAACAAAATTCAAGTTGGTGCAATATAACATAATAGAGTTAATGCTCAAGTGTCCTGATTACTAATGCATTGATCATTTTCAGTGGAAACTGAGTCCACGTACATGATATGCTCCATGTTAGAGAGATGATAGATGCTAGGAGGAAACCACCTAAGGAGATGGGGATGAATAGAGGCATGTCTCTAGGCATGCTACTGGATATGTGAAAGCCTCATTCTAAGGACATATTTGTAGCTACAAATCTACATGATCATTTTTAAACTCCTATTATGTATGTGCATAACCCAATGTGGTATATGAGAGCTTTATACTGAGGACTTATAGCTACAAATCTGCATGATCTTTGTTGAACTCGTGCTATGTATGTGCATAACTTGATGTGGTAGTAGATGGACTCACATCCATGCATACTTGCAATGGTTATACATTAATATATCATTTTCTTAAGGGCTTACCACCAAATGTGTATGATAAAAAATTGGAGGTCAATCCATACTAACATATGATGCATTGATGCCCAATCTCTTAAGAACAACAAGGTGAGATTATGCCACTTCATTAGACTAAACTATATAGAACTATAGATAGCATGGTTGGTGTCAAATTTTTAACTTGATGCAAGTAGAATATGATGCTAAACACTTGTTACACCTAAATTTGACTCATTATTACATCCATGAGGGTATTATTCAATCCATATGGCATTACTTGGCATTTATTGGCTGTATTGAGGATGGTTTGATTGAGCTTATCTATTCTCCATATGTTAATAATGTGGTAGATGCTTATACCTAAAGCATATGCATAGACATATTTGTCCATCTTAGAGCCTCTTCAAAGATGATGGCTCACACAAGGTACCTTAGGTACACTAAATAGTCTTGAGACTTTTTTATGGTGTTTTTACTATACAATTCAAAGGGGAGCAAAGGAATTGTTAGAATGATAAGGAATGTAGGTTAGTCACTTCTAGGGTTAGATTTAAGGGTTCTCCTATACAAAGAGCCTATGTTTATATCTTTATGGTTTGTATTTCATTGTACAACTCAAATTTGTGTCATAGTTCTCCACTATTTCATCTCCTTTATACTTTCAAACAAACCATCCCCAATATTTGAGAAAACTTCTCCCCTTTTTTCACGGCACTCATAGATAGATATTAGCAGTGACATATTCTCTTGTAGGAAAAATATTTCTTTTAAATCCCATATTTTAATATAGTGGGAACTTGTTAGGTAGATCTAAAGCACGGCATATTTTTTTTATAAGCAAAAAATATTTTTACAAATCATGTAACTAATTTAATGAGCCCATTGATTTTAGCTTGTGCTCCTTTCATGTTTATTATTTTAAAGGCCAATTTTGTAATATTTTTAGATAAGAAAATATCTATTGGCACCTAGGATGTCAAACTAGAATTTGCATTCTTGAAATAGGTGGCACATGTTCTAGGAGTGTTATTTGCAATATTTTATATTTTGGAGCATTTAAGGAAAATAATATCAATATATGTGCAAAGTATCGTACCGATTAAAAAAATGCACATACAATAGCAACCCACCGATGCATATTTTTTGATACTTAGGTATGAGACGTGGTGAAAAACAAGAAAATATGAATGATGCAAAAGGTATGGAATGGGCATGAAGCTTTGCAAGGACTTAAGTTGATTAGGATTAAGATGTGTGCAAAGTATCATACCCATTAGACAAAGGCACAGAAGCATGTCGATGCATATTTTTTGATATCATGTATGAGATGTGGCAAAAAACAAGAAAATATGCATGCCAACCATGCAAACGGTATCCCATGGACATGATAATTTGAATAGACCTTAAAATAAATAATATTAAGGCATGTGAAAATTATCATACCCATGAGACAAAGGTACATACGATGGGAGCACATCGATGCATATTTTATGATACTCATGTATGAGACGAGGTGGAAAACAAGAAAATATGCATGCCCAACCATGCAAACGGTATCCCATGGACATGATAATTTGAAAAATCCTTTTACTAAATAATATTAAGGCATGGGAAAAGTTTCATACCCATCGTACAAAGGAACATACGATGGGAGCATGCCGATGCATATTTTTTGATACTTCTGTATGAGACGTGGTGGAAAACAAGAAAATATGCATATCCAACCATCCAAATGGTATCGTATGAGCATGATATTTTGCATGGGACTGAAAGTAAATGAGATTAAGATGTGTAAAAAGTATCATATCCATCGGATAAATGTACATATGATAGGAGCATGATGATGCCTATTTTTTGAACTCAAGGATGAGATGTGGTGAAAAACAAAAAAATATGCATGCCCAACCATGCAAACTATATCGGATGGGCATGATACTTTTCACAGGCCATAAAGTGCAACTCAAGTATGAGATGTGGTGAAAAACAAAAAAATATGCATGCCCAACCATGCAAACTATATCGGATGGGCATGATACTTTTCAGAGGCCATAAAGTGAATAATATTAAGTTATGTACAAAGTATCGTACCCATTAGACAAAGGCACATACTATGGGAGCTCGCTAATGCGTATTTTTTGATACTCATGTATGAGACGTGTTGGAAGACAAGAAAATATGCATGCCCAACCATGCAAAATGGTATCTGATAGGCATGGTACTTTGCATGAGCCTTAAATTAAATAAGGTTAAGGCATGTCCAAATTATCATATTCATTAGACACAGGCACATATGATGGGAGCATGCCGATGCATATTTTTTGATACTCATGTATGAGACATGATGCAAAACAAGAAAATGCGTGTGCCCAACAACAAAAATTGTATTGTATGGGCATGATAGTCTACAAGGGCCTTAAATTAAAAATGTTTAAGGTGCCTATAAATATCGGACAAAGGCACATATGATAGGAGCATGCCAATGCATATTTTTTGATACTCATGTATGAGACATGGTGGAAAACAAGAAAATAGCATGCCGAACAATGTAAATGGTATCAGATGGGCATGATACTTTGCATGGGTCTTAAAGTGAATAAGTTTAAGCATGTTCAAAGTATTGTACCCATAAAAAAAAGGCACATACAATGAAATCATGCCCATGCATATTTTGTGATACTCAGTTGGAACTCAAGTTTGGAGCAACCGTTCGTAGATTTTTCAATTCTGGTAGATGCAGGAGGTCCTAAAACTTTTTTCTTGCTCATCATTTGCACTCTGGTGGTGTTTACAAATAGATCTGTTTGCTAAAATGTTTTTTGGTCTGTGCATTGGACTCGATGACTGGGACCACTGTTTCTAAAACCATTTGTTCCATTGCGTTTTGGAGGCCCAAAGACCCCTACGTGTGTTAGCTCTTGCACGATTTCGTGGAGATTACGAGAAGTTCCATCTCTCTGAGACGTCAAATCGTTTGTTTCTCTATTAAAAATCCATTCAAAGGTTCAAACCTTTGATTTTTTGATTACAAGTAAATTGCAAGCGTTGACTCCCCGTTTTCCATCCATCGGTTGGGATTTTGGAGTTCCAGCAGAAGAGAAATATATGCAGATTGTCTTGCTAAGTTCGATTATGTAGTGACACCCATGTTTTGAGGCATCTTAGGTCCTATTTTTAGTAGCGGTCATTGCCATGGGGCCATGATTTTTGGAACATACCTTATGCAGATCACTCTAGTTGCAGTCTGAGCTGTGTGCGCTCATTCATGGTTTGCATTGGGATTCTCTTCATGTCTAGTCTACCTGCATAGGGAATGGCTCTCCACTTATGATAGTGGAAAGATAGGTTTTGTGCATCTTGGAAATAATTATGCATGTGACATAGTGGGAGCAGGTGACGAGGCTCAACAAGAGATAGAAAAAGGCAAAGGAGTCCAAGGCCCTGGTGAGAGTGAGTTCCATGATGAACAACAAGACATGCTCGAGCTACATGATGAAGCTATCCTAGGTGCCTACCACCAAATCGGCCTGGATCAAGAGGGTTTCTTCACCTCGCTCCAATGCGTCATACAGTCCTCGTAGCCTCGGCGGCCTGTCAAGTGCATACATCGCTCAACCTTTGGCATAGTTTGCCCACTCCTCCACTCTGAGCATCTTCTTAAGTTGCCTTGCATCAAGGCATGGGGACTAGCCCCTACCTGCGAGACTAACTTGTGACAGTGGTTCGTGTAGGGTATGTGGACTAGACAACTCATGGAGAACTCTTTACCCCCGCCTTATGTATTCAGTGCCACCTCAAGCGTGGACTCCCTGTTCTATAACTAACTAGAGAGCAGAGAAGATACTAGGGCCCTGATGACCTCGACCTCAACTCACCACACTAAATCTCGGTGGATGCTCAAATCAAACAAGAGTTGCCATAGGCCTCGGCTCAACTCGACCATAAGGGTGTTTACAGGCTAGAGCTGACCACCTGGGAAAGTTTGCTTGTCCATGGTTCGTGGGCGGTGTGAGGATGTTGTGCTTAGTGAAGTCAAGGTGAGGAAGAGTTTTGGCTATTTTGAAGGCATCCATTAGGATAGAGAAGATCCCAAGGGGATTGGGTAAGGGGGGGGTCACGTTATCTGAATGGCATTCCATCCAAGCAACCTTTGTGGGCAACTTGGGAGTCTGGAGCTTGAGCTTGTAGTTTGTGGGCAATTGCACTGCGAGGAAGCCGGAGATTTGTGCAGAATCGAAGTTGTGCGTCTCTTAGAGTGAGAGAGCGAGCGAGCTGGGCGATAACTGAAGGGAGGGAAGGAAGGAATAGAGAGGTGTTTGTGAGAAAAAGAGAGAGAGAGAGAGAGAGAGAGAGAGAGAGAGCGAGCTGGGCGATAGGTGAAGGGAGGGAAGGAAGGAATAGAGAGGGTTTTGTTTTTGTGCGAAAGAGAGAGAGCGCGCGGGACGAGAGAGAGTGCGAGCTTGTGAGAGAGAGAGCGAGCGAGAGAGAATTAGATCAATCGATTGATCTATTGAGACTGAGGGCGAGAGAGCGCGAGAGCGAGCGAGAGTTAATGCAGAGAAATAGATTAATCGATTGATCTATTTGGAGGGAGAGCAGAGCGCGACGGAGGGAGCTCGCGTGTCTGTGTGTGAGAACTTATGCAAAGAAACAGATTGATGGAACTTTAGAGTGCGCGACAGAGAAGCAGCAAGAGCCCAGAGAATCTGCGTGTGGAGGGAGGCAATGGCAGCTGCCTCCCTGCATCCATCTCCTCTGCATCATGCCTTCCCCGACGCTGCATCCTTCTCTTTGCACTACACTCGGAATCGCCACCAAACTCGCCGTCGTTGTTCTACTCTCGTCTGCGTGGCTCAAACCGTTGCGCTGGGTAAGCCATATGAAATGTCATTCAGCAGGCACCTGCATTTGTCATCTTTGACAATCTCAGGTGCGAGAGGGGTTCGCATCAATTGCCAAACCTGCATTGTGCCGTTAACGGTCTCGATGAGCTGCGCTAATCGTATCATTCTATCAATACTACGATAGCAATAGCGTAACATCGTGGGGCTTCGGGCGTCTTCTGATTGGAAAGCTGGATTCAATTGTGTTGAGAAAGCGTTTAACGTTTGTCTTTCAAGCGCAATCTCCTCGCTGCTGTTGCCACCGGTTAATTTTAGAGTAACGAATAACCAAGTAAACGACAAGGTGCTCAACTAACTATATCTGTTGATATGGGACTTCCTTGATTGCTCTCGAATGGAGGAGTACTTCTCAAGCTTTGAGAATTTTCAAAGGGATTACATTTCACAGAAGTTTTAGTGACTAGTCCTTCAGAAAGCTGTAGGTACTCTCAGAGGTAATGCCTCTTGTTTGTCTCTTTCTTTTGGGGAGGTCCCATTGAATGTACGTTTCTTAAATCCGATGCAAGTTACAAGAATCCCCTTCCTATAACTGATATATCTATTAGTTTGCAAATAGAATTTGAGTGGACTTACAGGTCCCCGTTTGAGAAGATGTGCGGCTGAGTGTCCTGATCATGGTATGGGGTTTATGTCATGGAGGGAAAAAGCAGGGATATAATGATGGCTATTTTGGATGCTTTTCCCTTGGAAGAGCCTAATTTGGATGTTTTTCCTATGATGCATGACGTAATGATCCAAGGGAAAATGAGACATGCTATAAAGGAAATGTCACATCAATGGTTCTCAAGACTGGGAAATAGCACCTCGAGGTCTAGAGCATGGAGTGCTATTTCCCATGGTCCCACCCTATTTCCCACCTATTTCCTTTCTATTTCCCATGGTGCATTTGCACAGCATAACAGAAATAGCTATTTCTTAAGTATTTCCCTTCCATGAAATAAGGCCCTATGAGGAAGAACCATACTTTTGCTTAAGCAAACAATATAGTGCTTGATGAGTCCATGTAAATCCCAGTCAGATTATCCATCAAAGGTCAACGTACCATACCTCGACACCAGCAAATAGGAGAGGGAATTAATGCAGTACAACTCCCATTCTAATACAAAGTTTTATTGTTCTTCATTTGGGTTTGTTTGAGGAATGTGGGGTTGTGTAATGGTTTGTGCAGGCTTCTTATCCTGTGTGATTAGCATGCCTTTGATTTGGTTTACTTCCCTCTATTTGAGCTTGCTCTGTAGTGATCCATGGGAACTCATCTAGGTTTCAAACTTGGGGCTGCTCCTGGCTGTGAGGAAACCCTTTCTCATGAAGTGCTTTGGGCGCCTCATGCTTTGCAGCTGTCATGGCCAGCCTTTGACCTACTGAACACACTATTTTTCTAGTGAATTGACCTACTGAAAACACACACATGCACGCACACACATACATGCGCTGCTTTTGCTTTTTTGGTAGCAGCTCCTGCGATGTTTTTGTGTTTGAACACTACAGCACAGGCGTGCATGTGCCCGCGCGCACACACTTGAAGCTGTTCTTGCTTTATTGGTAGCAGCTCCTGCATTGTTCTTGTGTTTGAAACTATATTGTTACCCCCATCCCTCCCTCCCTGGGACATACTTGCTCCATTCTTTCTTGTCTTTGGCCCCCCGCTTCACTTACTCTCTTTGTTTCTTGTCATTGTTGATCCTCCCGAACTTGGCCATGTATGCCTCTGCAGTTTCAGGCAAAATGCTGGACTTTCTTGTAGGCAAACAAGGCCGTGGAAAGGGACTGAAAACTGTATGTGGCTTCTCTCTTCTCAAATCTCCACCAGAACACTTCCAAGAATCTTCTCTCCCAAGCTCCACTAGATGCAAACTTTGTGAAGACCACATTGCACAGACCGCTGCCTGAAAGGAAATCAAGGCTCTCCCCAATATCTTGGCACTTATGTGCTTACACACTCAGAATCTACAGGAACTTGTTAACATTCACTGTACAATTTTGAGTTTGATGGCAGAGAATTAAATTTAACTGTGTCATGAGTTCTCATTTAAGAAGTGATGTAAAGCTCATGCTCCAAGGTACATTTGCATGAAAAGTTGTCTCTTTGAAAGGAGTCTTATGAACTGGAAAAGAAGCTGCAATGATCTGGATATAACATAACCAGTTGTGCGAGGACGAGTTTGTTGCATCAAAAGGAACCTGTCCTTTCAATGCAAAGTTATGACTAGTCTCTAGGAATTCAATGTAAACTCAGTACATAGACTTTTGTATAAAGGGATGCTCATGTGTGAATGGGTGTTTGGATATGAGTATGTGATAGCATCTGTTTTTACTATTGTCTCCACCCACTCATAGGCACTGCTGATGTTGGTGGGGATCTCATAGTAGCTAGTCCCTGCTACACATAATGGAATTTTATGGTTTTCAACCTTGTGACTCTCATGAGATTGAATCTATACTATTTGTTGTGTTTTAGAGGATGAGTTTAGGCATGTTCCTGTCTTCATATATATATATATGTAAAAGTTTCACACCTTGTTACTAGTGGGAGGATCTCATACAAAACATTGCTGTTGCTGCTGCTAATCACCCTAATGTGAATCTCTTGTCTATGCAGAGTCAGCTGAGGACATTGCTGCTGTAGGGGCAGTAGAGCCTCTTCTGCTGCGCGCTGTGAGAGGGGAGAAAGTCGAACGGCCCCCTGTGTGGATAATGAGGCAAGCTGGCAGATATATGAAGGTTATCATCTATTGTTCTGGGTCATATGTATTATACCGTTTGAGTAGAATCTTTCCAATGATAAGCACTGACTGTTGTAATGTTAATCATAGGCTTATCGAGATTTATGTGAGAAGCATCCATCTTTCAGAGAAAGGTCAGAGAATGCTGAGCTTTCCATTGAAATTTCTTTGCAACCTTGGAAGGCATTCCAGCCTGATGGGGTGAGTTTACATGAGAGCTTTCCATGTTGATTCTTCATAGAAATTGTTCTACTTTGAAATAATGAAGCCTCATTTTCTTGTCTCAGGTGATTCTATTTTCGGATATCTTGACCCCCCTTACTGGTATGAACATCCCCTTTGATATAATTAAAGGTAAAGGACCTATTATGCATAAACCCATCAAAACAGCAGCTGATGTAGCTGAGGTGAGGGAGCTGATCCCTGAAGAGGCTGTTCCATATGTTGGAGAGACACTTCGTGCTTTGCGAGCTGAAGTAAGGGTCTCTTTGCTTTGGTAGCACCTGACTTATTTTCTACATGGTTTGCATGACAGTTGAATAAAATGCTATCATGTCTCTTAAGACCCATAAACTTAATGATTTCTTTCAACCTGAATCATATGTCATTGCTTATTCTTGCTCGTTTATGTAGTAAGTTAGTCCCCATGGAGGTGAGTAAAGATTTAGCAAGGAAGAAATGGGAGAGAAGGTGTTGACCAAGGGAGGGGGACCGAGTGGAAAGCAGGAGAATTAAGAGGATAGAGAGTAAACAATTGATCAAGAGCAAGGGATTCTAGGGTAGGGAGGAGAGAGAGTGGGTGAATTTTTCTGCGATTGCAAAATGTACAAAGCAAAAGGTAGTTGTGCACCTAAATGTACCTCTTCTTTCCTTTTGACCCCTCTGATGAAAACATCCCCAAGCCCCATTTGGCCTCACCCCAACCAACAAGCCTACTTTCAGAGCAGCCTTTTCCTCAAGTGCTGGCTTTTGTTATGACTGACTGTGCCCTTCCTCTCTGGGATCTTGATAGAATGTACATGTTTATAGAATACTCTACATCTAGCTCTACACGTTGATGACTTTGGTACGGATGTAACAGATAAGCCCACCTGTGGTGCTGATGACGTGACTAAGGCTTCCATACTGCTAGTTGTCATGTGTGATGGAGCCTATGCTTTTCAATTTTATGAGTGATGAAGTATAGTGTGCTACATTTGGTGAAACAGGTGGGTAATGCAGCAGCTGTTTTAGGTTTTGTTGGTGCTCCTTTTACCTTGGCCTCATATATTGTGGAGGGTGGCTCTTCCAAACATTATACAAATATCAAGAGCCTGGCGTTTCGGTCTCCAGAGGTTCTTTTCTTGTGCTTGTTGAGAGTTTGTACCTGTTTGTTTCTGAGCTTTAAGAATGCACAAGGCGCCCATTTTATTCGAGAGATAAAAACGGCGTGCTGTTGAAATATTTGCTGATGTTCGGTTTCTGAGCTGAAAGAATGCAGTGGTGCCTGTTGTCATAATAGATCAAAATGGTAAGCTTTAGAGACTTATTTGCAATACAATGTACAGGTTTTACATTCCTTACTACAGAAACTTACAGAATCAATCACAACCTACATACGATATCAGGCAGACCATGGAGCGCAGGTCGTTCAAATTTTTGATTCTTGGGCAACACAATTGAGTCCAGAGGACTTTGAGGTGTTCAGCTTGCCATATTTGAAACAGATGGTTAGCGCTACAAAAAGCACTCATCCCAACGTTCCAATTATTATGTATGCAAGTGGGAGTGGAGGATTGCTGGAAAGGATGGCTACGACTGGTGCTGATGTGGTTAGTGTAGATTGGACAGTGGACATGGCTGAAGCAAGATGTAGACTAGGTTCACATTTGGCTGTGCAAGGGAACATAGATCCTGGTGCTCTCTTTGGAACTAAAGACTTCATATCTAAGCGCATCCATAATACTGTAGCCAAGGCTGGAAGGCACAAACATATTTTAAATCTTGGTCATGGCATATTGGTTGGAACTCCCGAGGATAATGTTGCTCATTTTTTAGAGGTGGCTAAAAGCATTAGGTATTAGATGTAAAGGTTTACAAAGTCGAACTTTTTCATCATTTGAGTATTCACGGGTTTTCTTTATTAGATTGGACATGTCACATTAAAGTACGGCATGCAGAGTTTTATTTTGTGACTGCAGTTGCCTTCCTGCGTGGCTTTACTTGATGGAATAGGCAGCAGCTTTTGGTAGTACTATGTATGATGTATTTATTGGAGCTTCTGCGGATAAGGTTACTCACCTTTTAGAGGTAGATAATAGTAGGACGGTGGGTCACAATATTGAACCTTTTCATCAATCGAATTTTCACAGAACACTTGACCTGTTCAAGAGGAGGAATTCTGTTTTTTAAATAAGACTGGTTATGTCACATTGCCATTAAAGGAAGGCATGCAGTGCTTTATTTTGTGATTGCAGCTGCCTCCCTGCATGGGTTTGCTGGTTGGAATAGGCAGCAGCTTTTGGTAGTAGTAATATTTATGGTGTATTGGTTGGAACTCTGATTTAGAGGTTGCTTAAAGCATCTGAAATTAGTTGTAATGAGTTACAAAATTGCACTTTTTAATTATTTGTATTTTCACAGAGCACGTAACCTGTTCTAGAGGAGGAATGATGGCTTTCTTTAATAGACTGCTGGATGGAAGACGCAGCTATTCTTGGTATTATAATGTAAGAAGGCAATTATTGTTTACATAGTTGCAAGTGTGCATATGTACTACATTCACATCACATAATTTATTTAACTTGAAGTCTGTAAGCAGCAGATATATGCATGCACGTAACACGCCTGTAACATATGGAGACTAATTGAGATATTCTCTTGTCAATTCTTTATTATCCAATCAAATCAATTATGATGTAGTTACCTGCTAGGGTATGCTTTGCAGAATTGAAGCTCAGTTCACATCTCCGTAGAAGTTCATTCATGCATAGAAAATGTTGTATCAGTGAGTATATTCAAGCGTTATATAGACAGGATTATGCAAATACACATTAATGTTAATCCTAACATTCACATATATGTATTTTTGCATGTATATATATGATTTTGAGGGTGTTAAAGTGACAAATCTCAGACAGGCTACATGTAATGGGCAAGAAGCCTATATCATTTTCTCTAAGGGTGTCCCTACTAACTGCTGGGTGTGGAAGTGTGAATGTAAACCTCGGATAGAGATATTATGGACATGCTTTTGATGATGCATCATACAATCATAGCATGGAAATGGTGAAGTTGAGTTCACATCTCCGTAGAAGTTCATTCATGCATAGAAAATGTTGTATCAGTGAGTATATTCAAGTGTTATATTGAAATGATTATGCCAATTCACATTTATGATAATCCAAACATTCACATATATATGCATTTTTGCATGTATATATACGATTTTGAGGGTGTTAAGTGACAAATCTCAGACAGGCTACATGTAATGGGCAAGAAGCCTATATCATTCTCTCTAAGGGTGCCCCTACTAACTGCTGGGTGTGGAAGTGTGAATGTTAACCTCGAATAGAGATATTATGGACATGCATTTGATGATGCATCAAACAATCATAGCATGGAGAGTTATGCTAACCATCTTGATTCATATGGTTGGTTCATGCAATCAATAGATTACCCGCGGTAATAACTGTTGGTATCCCTCAGCAAAGGATTGTGAGCTGCTTCATGTGGGCCCATTAAAGGGCCAGATCTGTAGGGCTGAGGCTATACTGGCGCTAGTGGTAGGGGCTGAGGACTGACGGTATCTGTGGTTTGGAGACTGGATATGGCCGACACTTGATTGATGGTTTCAGAGGTGGTCTTGCTTCCACCACCAGGTCCAATCCCTGGCTAACTTGGCATCCATCAACTTGTCACACCTCCAATAAGGCAAAGGTGTGTGCTGGGTCACCAATAGACTGCTACTAGCTTCCTATGGTCCAACTCCAGCACATCTGAAGGTCTTGGGACTTTCGGTCAGCATCCTGAACTGTAATGGCTGTGAGAGTGGTGCACATGCAGAAGCGTGAGAAGAGAGAGAGAGAGAGAGAGAGAGAGAGAGAGAGAGGTTATAGCGACTGTATAATCCAGATCCAGGGATACAATCCACAGCCAAGGGGGCTGGACAAGGTGAGAGAATGCTCCAAGGAATGCCCTCCAATGTGAGACAATGAGTGGAGAGGGGGGGCTTTTATAGCCCCTAGCCAGCCTGGTGGGCTGGCCAATGAGCCGACCAGCCAGGTCTGTTGAGCTGACCAGGCCAGTTGGCTGACCTGACCTTGGGTGGGTCAGAGGGTTGGGTTGATCCAACAATAGAGGTCAACTGACCCAACCAGGCCAATTGGCTGACCTGACCTTGGGTGGGTCGGTGGGTTAGGGTTGGGTGACAATAGAGGTCGGTTGACCAGGCCAGGTTGGGGCCTAGTTTGGGCACCCAACCCAGCCTGATACCCTGCCTATCCTAGCCCATCCAAGTCTACCTAACCTAGCTTCTCTTGGGCAGGTACACCCACATAGAAGCCCTCTCTCACTATGAGATGCCATACTCTAATACGCTCTATGCAGCTCATGGTGAGGACAATTACTGAAGAAGCAAGCTGATGAAGATGCAACCATGGACCCTTCCAACAGCGTGCCTACTGGATTCACCCTAGAAAGAGCATCAAATAGCTTGGATCCTCAAACTATAATGCCACCTTGAATAGCAAATGAGATGTCCTCGGTTGTGATTTCCTAGTCTGTATTGAGTTCCTAGTGGGGTATAATGATTTGTGGAACACTTTACGACCTGTATCCTCTGGTGAACACATCACGGGCGGAAACCTTGGAGCTCAGGATCTTTCAGGTGAGGACATCTAGCCAGAGATTTTCGGACCAAAAGAGAAACCAAGGACCATGACTCCGAGTCGGACTCTTCTTCCCAGTTTGGTAGCTCCAAGGTAGTTTTTGCCAAGAATCTCTAGATTATCCATCATCCTTCTAGCGTGAGCCCCCCCTCCCCCCCCCCCCCCACCCCCCACCCCCACACACACACACCCAATGGGTCACAGCCAGAGAGGGCATGTGGGAGGGATTGTAGGCTGATAATGGCCCGATTATTTGAAAGTTTGGCAAGCAAAGCAGGTCTGTGGAGCTAGATGAGTTCATAGTTCATTCATTGCTTGATGGCACGAAGACTATGGACATGGTGTGTTCTAGAGTTCTTTGGGAGACTGGAATTGATTCTTCTTCGAGAAGAAGGGAACATAGGTAATCAAAGTCTAGATGACTTTGATGACGTGGCACCTCAATGCTCAAGCAACCATGTTGTAATTAGGAGGAAGCTTCGTGAGAATGAGCAATGCCAATAGGCTTGTGGTGAGGGTAACACTCATTTCTTGTAACTGATCATGGAGTATGTTGGCCTGCATGAGGAATGGTTGCATGGAACTCCCTTTGGGGAACTCTAGATTGGGTAGTGGTCCATTCAAGGTGGCAGCATGCATCGCTGAATCCCTGGCATAGAGGTCATACCCCAGAGGCAGAAACTCATCCTCCTAGTCAGCATCCCAATTGATAGAGCTCTTGGGATGCTCAGGCTTCCATTTGTATCCCTAAACAAGCTCCCACAAACCCTTATGGATGAACCATATCTTCATGTTGAGCTTCCAATGGGCATAATTCATGTCGTCAAGCTTGTCCTCCTTACTCATACATGGGGTTCCATGAAGCTACTCCAAACTCCACACCCTACAACAGTTGATCCTCATAACAAAAAACATCACTTGGATCTATATGATCTTGGGCAAGATACAGGTGATGGTTTCATCCATGCGCGATGCAGTAAGGGTGGGTGGCATATGGGAAGAAACCATACCTTGCACCACCTTGCTACCGACCCCTTTTCTTGTCCATGTCATGTCCTGGCAATTCTAGGTCTCTTGAAGGACATGTGGCCGACCCTGGGTGTGTGCAGACTGCACCAAACAGTCGCCTACTAGTGCTACTTGAGATTGCCCTTTGTTTGCAGCTCCAAAGCTCACAGTAGCAACACATGATCAGCTCCCTCGAGGTGTCTTCTACATGGCAATGTCCTCAAGAATGCACCGGCTGAGACCTCTCAAGGTCCCTCATCAACGATGGCTAATGATACCATGTGAGAATGGTGCACGCGCGAAAGCTTGAGAAGAGAGAGAGAGACAAAGATAGACACAATAGATAGGCAATGGCAACTGCATATTCTGGATCCAAGGATACAATCCACAGTCCAGGGCTCGACAAGGTGAGAGAATGCTCCAAGGAATGCCCTCCAATGTGAGACAATGAGTGGAGAGTGGAGTGGCCTTTTATAGCCCCTAGCTAGCTTGGTGGGCTAGCAATTGGCAAGGTCGGTTGACCCAAACAAGCCAGTTGAGTGACCCGAGCTTGGTTGGGTTGGGTTAGGATCGAGTTTCCTCGACCATGTAGGTGGGTTGACCCAAGCAAGTTGGGACACAGTTTGGACACCCAACCTAGCCCTAAACCCTGCCTATCCTTGCCTATCCCGGTCTACCTAACCTAGCCTCTCTCCGACGGGCACACCCACATACAAGCCTTCTCTCACTATGAGATGCTATAATGATAACATGGTCTAGCTTGACACATTATCCTACCTGTGCACCACTATTCTGCGATTGAACCCTTCGAGCTTCCACCATAAAACTGAATAGTGACCTTGGATCTTGGTGCTTGTCCATAACATATCCGAACTTCTCTAAATAGTTCTCTTGGAGGGTCTTACTTTTGCCAAGTTTTTGCCACATATGAGACTATGCTAGGGATTGTGGTAGGTCTTGGTGGATGGGAGGTTGTGATGATTGCTCTACTTGGGGGTGCAAATGGGGACAATGCCATTTGATCATCATGGCAGTGATAATAGAGATGCTCCTTGTCGTGCCTTTGGAATAGGAAAACGGTAGCATTGATTTAGTATTGAAACATCTCAATGCTCTAATAAAGTGGAAGGGGAAAGATTGCCTTGCATAATAATGCGGAACATTGCTTTCTTTCAAAGATTTGAAAGAACATAAACTAAAATGTACAATCTTGCTCGAGAAAAGATGAACACGGAATTAAAATCCCCCCCCTCCCCCCCCACGTAGGCTTTTTATTACAATGAGATAGAAGATCAAGGTGTTGAAGTAAATCATATCAACACCTTCCAAACATGAGACCAAACTGAGGACTGAGAATATAGCATGAACTATGTACAAGACACGATGTCGAAGTCATTTTGAAGTTAGTATCTTAACCTTGCATAAAAATTGCTTGTTTGCTCCACCATATCCTTTTTACTGAAAGCTTCAACTTTAAGTACCTCAAAGGCGAGTAACATACAAACTTTCAACTTTAAATTAGGATGCTACTCAACTCATTGAGAGTGGGAGGCAGATGGGGACCATGACTATTAATGATGGTTGGTTGAATCAATGAGAAGAAAGGGGGCTAATCTCAGTAAGGGAGCAAAGAGATTTGAGGATCTCTATCCTAAGCTCTGATACCAATGAACCTCTCATTGCTCCCTTAAAGGGAAAGGGTAAAGATTGCTTTGCATAACATTTCTTTACTGAAGAGATTTGAAAGAACAAAAATTGAAATGTACAATCTTTCTTGAGAAAATATGAACACGGATTAAGGGGCCAAGATGCACCTCCCTCGCCTTCCCCCCTCTTCTTTTCTAGGCTCTTTATTACAATGAGATACAAGACCAAAGTGTTGAGATAAATCTTATCAACGTGCTTCACACATGAGACCAAACTGAGAAGGACTCAAACTATAGCATGAACTATGTATTATAAACATAAATAGTGTCTCAAAAGGTAGCCTAACTATGGTGTGCAAGGCTCCAAGGGTATTCCAATCCTGAGGGAAGATGCTTGCACAATTAACACTCCTTCCAACAATGCCAATGTTGATTTAGCATACTTGTATGCTTCTAGCTCCTTGATACAAGTTTAAAAGATATGCAAAAAAAAATGTAAATCTGCTACAAATTGCCTCGAAGATTGGGTATAGTTGTTGGGAGAGATTGCATAAGGGAAAGTTGTATGAACAAGAGGGAGTAGAACTGCATAGAGAGGTGCTGCTATAGGAGTGGGTGGAGAAGGAGGTTACAAGAGGAGTTGCTTCCTTAGGAGGATTACCAAAAAGCGAGCAGGGAAAAGTGAGCAAACTAAAAAAAGGAGCAAGAAAAAGCAAGTGAGCAAAAAAAAACAATCAAAACAAAACCATAATAGATTGACAAATCCACTATTTTAGTATAACAAAATTATTTAAGTTGTTAAAAAGTCCATAAGAGAGTTAGACCTATGTCATTGCCAAGGCATCATTAGTAAGGACACACCCTATCTTCGCTCACTTTTCCTCGTTCACTTTTTAGTAATCCTCCATAATCAAGTTCTCTCTCTCCATCAACATAAGTGAGGTCACCAATGAAATTTTCCACACAAGTCAAAAGTTTCATAGGACTCCTTGAATGGAATAGTCCACATTACATGCATGTGCAAATACTTCGTTTTTGAAACTCTATTCACTCTTGGAACAAAGCCCATGCTTTTGTGTTTGCAAAAACATCCCTCCCTAATGAGTGACTCTTACATCCCACCAATAACATGTTATGATCATGTCCAATGTTGAAGTTTTTATTGAATGATGCACTTCAACTATATACTACTTGATGGTAGCCAAAGCATTTTTATGCAAGTTCATCTCAATGTCTCATGAGAATAAGTAACACTATCAATAATGTAGACTTGCAAGCTTATGTTATAATGATCTTCAAAATTATGGTGAAACTATAAAGCTTTATTAATGATTACATACATACATATAGTGAGGTTATGTTTTTCTCGAGTGATGCACTTCAACTATATAGTACCTGTTGTTGATAGCCAAACCATTTCTATTTAAGCTCATTTCATGAGAACATAGAACAATATTGCTAAAGGAAACTTGCAATATTATGTTATAATCATGTTCAATGTTGAGAAAGCACTATAAATATTTATTAATGATGAGTACATACATATAATGAGATTATGTGTTGGTAGCTACTAGCCCAACCATTTCTGCTTTGCTTTCTTTTTCTCACTCGCTAATTTGGTCTTGCTCACTTGACATCGCTCGCTTGGTCAATTGCCTCTGTATGTACGAGGTCCTGCTGTAGAAGGAGAGGCTATAGAAGAAAGAAAGGCTATTGCAAGACAACTACTACATGAAGAATTGTTGCAAGAGGCTACTATTGTGGAAGAACTATTGCAAGAGGCTATCACTACTATAGAAGGGGCCACTACTACTTGAAGGAGTTGCTGTAGTAGGCTACTATTGTGGAGGAAATATTGTAGAAGAGGAGACTACTTCTGTGAAGGAGCTCCTGTAGGAGGAGTAGAATATGCATTGATAAGAGAGGGAAAGAGTGTGCACAATGAAGGCGATGGGGCTCCTTTTATAGATGTAGGAGGAGGGGCTAAATCGAGCATGTGAATTTGGCCCAATTTGGCATTGAGGGATGGAAAGGCCTTAGATAATATGAGACTCTTTCCTCCCATCTAAAAGGAGATGGTGGGATTCTTGGAAAGCAGTGCGCTACATGGAATCTGAGTCCATGTAGGGACAAGCAGTGCCATGGGTCATGGATGGCACTGTAAGACGTCCTATGCCATGCTTCTTGGAAAGCGGTGTACTACATGGAAACTAAGTCCATGTAATGACAAGCGGTGCCATGGGTCATGGATGAACCTATAACATGTCCTATTCCATCTCATAGGCTACCATTTGTCCTGTGCTATCTCACAGGCTACCATGTGTCCAAATCCACATCATGGATGCTACATCAGCATGCCACATAAATATGCCATATCACCATGTAACATCAACAAGCCATGCGTCACATGCTGTATTTATGGACTAAGATTATTCAACCATTCTTATTGGATGACTTATATTTGGGTGGTTAATGTTAGTCGTATTTTACTTTTGTTTTCATCTTTATATTTCTAGTAGTTGGCTCTATTCAAAGGCTAGTCTAGGATTAGTTTGAGTTTGGTTGGCATTCTCACATAACCTATCAGGCCTATTTAGCTTGTTATCTTGTCTTGTAACTCTTTGACTTGTTCACACCCAAGGCTACTACAAACATTCTCTTTAATTGTTGTTCCACATCTTAATAACACTTAGACATTGCTTTGATTTTGATTTAGCATAACTGTGTGCTTCTAGCTCCCTAATACCACTTCAAAGATATGCTAAAAACAATGTAAATCTACTACAAATTACCTCAAAGATTGGGTATAGTTGTTGGGAGGGAGTAGCATTGCATAAAGGAATGCACTAACAAGAGGGAGTAGAATTGCATAGAGAGAAGTGCCATTATAGGAGTGTGTGGAGAAGGAGGTTGTAGGAGGAGCTACTCTAGTAGAAAGACTACTATAGGATTGGTAACTACTGCAAGAGAAATTGTTGCAGAAAGAGAGGTAGGTGCAAAGGGCTACTGCATGAAGAATTGTTGCAAAAAACTGCTAATGTGGGAAATTGTTGCAGAAGAGGAGGATGCTACTATGGAGGAGATCTTACAAGAGGAGGAGGAGAGTGTGCACCAGTAAGAGGGGAAAAGAGTGTGCACAATGAAGGAGAATATGCACCACTAAGAGGGGAAAAGAGTGACAGTCAACTATATTTGGGATTTTGGGAATCAAAGAGGGACACTCACACTATATTTGGAATTTTGGAAATCAAAGAGTGGCAATCACACTATCTTTGGGATTTTGGGAATCAAAGAGTGACAATCACACTATATTTGGGATTTTGGGAATTCCCAAAACATTCAAGATTTGGCTACATTGTCAAATCTTAGCCCCTTACTGTAAAAGTGAATCTACTTTAAACACTTTATTAGGTAATCCTTCCAAGTCCCACTTTCAAAAATAGGGGTTAAGATTTAGCCACATGGTTAAACCTTAGCCCTTTATTTGAAAGTGGGACTTGGGAGATTCCCAAAGTCTCTATATAGTGTTGTGTGCACAATGAAGGGTGTGGGGCTCGTCTTACAGATGTGAAAGGAGGGTCTACTTCAAACATGGTAATTTGGCCTAGATTGGCATGGAGGCAATGGAAAGGCCTCAAATAGAATGAGACTCTTTCCTCCCCTAGAAGGTGATGGTGGCTTCCTTGGAAAGTGGTAAGTTGCATGGAGATTGAGTCCATGCAGTGATAAGGACTGCCATGGATCATGAATGGCCTTTCCACATGTCCTATGCCATCTCATACACTGCCATGCTTTTAAAGCACTTATATATTACGTAAATGATTTTGTTCTTTGATGATATTCTCTCCTAAGGATTCAAGGATTGGATTTATGATGGTTTTTAGCTCCTTCCTTAAATCTTCAAGGAGTGGTGATTTTGAGGCCCTCCAGATTGCTTGGAAGTTTATGGAATAGCAACTTAGGTTTTTGGTGAAAATAGTGAGCTTGTTTAAGCACTTTTATGTAGATTCTCTCGAGGGAATGTTGAGTTGCTTTGCCTGTATAAGGGCCTATTCTTATGACAAGTTAAGAAGCATTAGCTAAGGTTTTTAACAGAATTGTGCATTCCCATTGAGATTCAAGGGAGTCTAGTTATGTGAAATCTCTTAATGGCATGTTAAAGATGCTTGGAAATTAAAAACCTCCAAAATAGGTACTTTTAGGACCTTTTGTGAAGGGAAAAAAGTTGAAATATAGAAAATAATGGTTTTAGTTAAAGGAGACACAGGGAATCCTACCTTATTCAAGATTTTTTTAAAGGTTGAGACCAAATAGAGACTATACAAGATGGGCACTCCTTGAAAGCCCTTGAAAAGAAGAAGCCATTGTAATTGTAAGCTCAAAGAATGGACATCACAATGTAAAGATATATCATTTTATGCAAAAAAAGATCCAATATTTCTTATTAGAACAACCTCATGCATAACATAATGGGCATCAATGAGAATGGAATTGTGTTGTTAGTATAACTTTAATATAACTAAAACAATTATGTTAAGTTACTAAAATAGCATAATGGTAGGTTGCAAAAGGCTCTTAGATGGTGGATTGATCGTTTGACACAATGCTAGCTCATGGTCATATTGTTTTTGCCATGCATCATGGTATGGATCAAAGCAATGGGATATGAGTATGAGGGAACCTTGGTTTAATTCTTGTCATGTGCCTTGTTGCCACTGATTTAGTGCTTCATGGAATTGATGTACAACATGTGTCATTGCAAGAGAACATGTTGGTTTGTAGAGCAGAAGAAAATTTTGATGCTTTGGAACTCTATATTTTTGTAAGAAGAGGACACCCAATTCGTGAATGAGATGCGTTTCAAATCCTTATGGGTACGAGTTCCAATTCATCGTAAAACTCTTGTGGTGTAGGAGATTCTTGGAAGGCTCAAGATATCTTTGAGGATTAGTTCCTGTCTTTGCAAGAATTTTTCTCGGTGTTGTTTGATTTCCTAAAAGGTGAGTTGGCTAAAAACTATCCAAACTCAAAAGTACAAATTGGAATAAAGTCTTGAATGATTTTTGCTTGACCCGCACCACCTTGTGAGATCTATAGATCCTATCCTTCTCGAGTTCTACATTTTCCTTTTTTTAGGCTAGTATCTTTTCACCTCTTTTTTTGCAACTCACCTAGAGGCCTTCCTCGAATCTTACCCCCACTTGAGAGCCTAAGAGAGCTTACTCTTCCTCGAAATTCAGACAAAAACTAGTCTAAAGTGCTTTCTCACTATCTTTTTGCCAATGTTAAAACTTCTAAACAATAATAGTCATGTAAATTATAGTAGATAAAAAACTTTAGCCTAATGAAAGTCCATGACTTTTCCATATAGACTTTCCTCAAAATACAGTGTCTTCCTATACATATTTTCCTTCTAAAAAGGGCTAACATAAATATCTGATGGTAGACAACATAACATTAGAAAGACATAGAGTGCAATGAGTGGCATCACATGCAAAAAGTTGAGGCTAGGATGCCTTTTACAAAATAAATCCCATTTTCTTTTGTATGTTATTCCATTCATGCAAAAAGATGATGCTAGGATGCCTTTTACAAAATAAATCCCACTTACTTTTTTTTGATATTCCATTCACGAAGGGGTGGCATGACTTTGGCATATCGTAGCTGCCCTTAATTAAACTCGTGCAAACATACTCCATGCCAAGCTTGCATTTGGAAGGATGGCTTGATTATGGCTTTCTTTTATTCATCTGCTAGTGTTGTTCTCAAACCTTAATCTCGCTCATCTTCCTACCCATCCAAGCACTGATAACCAAAGTAGTCATGGCACAAGAGCATGCCGTTTCCATCATCTTCCATTGCAATAGCCATATCTAATACACCCGATCCCTCTTTGCTCTATCACGTTTTTGTTGCCTCTATTAGTAGGTCCTACCTCAATTATTTGATTTGATTGTGCTTGTTAGTCATCATTTGTGATGGTTGGTGATGACAAGGAATCCTTCTAAGAAAAGGTGAACTTTTCCCTACGAGATAACTTTTTACTTACATATTTGAGGCCAAGAACAATGAATTTTTGGCAGATTGAGATGAAGCATAGCACATTACCTACTTCATGTTGAAATTTATACTTCAAGTAAAAAATTGTAGGCTACCGTTGCATTAAAATTTGCAATCTAGACAAAAATCTCAGCTATATAAAATGAGCACCATAATTAGGGAAGGGAGAAGCTCTCCAGTGTATGAGAAGAGCTATTCTTCTCCATCGAGTCTCAATCACAATCAATCTATAACCCTCTTTCAACGAGTGCTAGCCTGCCGCTCCTTGTAAGATGAGAACACTTGGAGGACCTAGTGCTTGGCCTTTCATCTCACTCCATGCTTGTGAGCTAGTAGGAACACTTAGACAAGGCCACCTAGTGTTTGGACTTGGCTTGGCACCATTTGACGAGCATGGGGATTTCGTTAAAAAACCCATGTAACAGGGATTATTATTGTCAACAATTTAGCAACCTTGACCTGTAGATGCATTATGCCCACTCCATGCTTGTTCTCTACATAAGGGGAATTAGCATGTATAAACTTAATGTTTGCAAAGTACCATTTCAAAACAACACACAACAGTGACAGTACTAGCATAGATTCAGAATGGTACCAAGCAAAGAAATGGCAATGGTAGCCAGATAGAGTAGAGTTTAAAGATGAGGATGAGTAACAAACCTACCTGGCAAGTTGCACACCCTACATACATTTATGTCTATGGAACATCGCCTTCTCTTGAAATAATATTTGTAGAGACGATTCATAAGATAGAAATCATTCTTGCATTTGATAGAGGCATAAAAGTGGGACTTGACATGTGAGTTTGGGATGGACTTGGAATACAAAATGGGTATATTTGTGTGAAACACAAGCAAGGAAACCTTGGAGGTCAAGATTCATAAGCTGAAAATCATTCCTACATTTGACAGTCATAAGAGTGGGAATTCACATGCCAGTATTCAGAATGCAAATGGGTGTGAAACATGGGAGAAATTAAGGAAAAAAAGGGAGAATTAGGAAAGGAGGAGAATAAGAAAAATAGGGAAAATGAAGAAAAGTTTAGGAAAATTTGGGAAAATTAGAGAGGAGTTAGAACAATTAGGAAAAAATTAGGAGAAATAGGGAGTAGGAACTAATTAGGGAGAAATAAGAGATTGGGAGATTAAGGAAAGCTTGGAAAGATAGGGGAGAATGGGAATAATACTAAAAATTAAGAGAGAATTAGGGAAAAGTTAAGAAAACATTAGTTAGAAGGTTAGGGAAAAATTGGGAGAGAGGGAAATTAGGAAGGTTTCAAGTAGAGAGAGGAAATAGAAGAAAGGATGGGGAAGAGGTCAAAAAACATGTTTTTCAAGAAGGTAAAAGAAATTAATTGCGTTAAGGATAGGGAAGAGGTCAAAAAACATGTTTTTTAGGAAGGCAAAAGAAATTAATTGCGTAAACGCAAAAGGGACGAAAGGGGAGAGAGAGAGAGAGAGAGAGAGAGAGAGAGAGAGAGAGAGAGAGAGTTCAACCGCTAGCTAGGCCCTGGCAGCATTGCATTTTTGTTTTTAAAAAAGTTGCTGGGGCATGTATGTGTGTAGCTTTAGCAAGGGCTATCTTCAGAGCAAAGCCAAGCTTGTTAAGTGACAAAAAAAGTAAAAAAATAATGGCAAATTTTGATCATTGAACCATCACCTTGAGGCAATCATATCTATCATGTGGAGTTAGGATTCAAGAAACCTAGAAGTCATACTTACTCGCTTTGGCTTGGCGCTGGCATCTCCATTTTGTGTCCTCTTATGCAAAATGTAGCTTGTATATTGATCACGTAAGTTTTATTGCTTCCATTTCTCTAGCGAGTTGCTTCAATGGTGATCACATTTACTCTCTCATTTGTACTTTCTATTACAGTTGGGCAATTGCATTTATTATATACCTTTGTAAGACTAGAATAAGACCAATCATACAAATTTAGATTTTTTGTTGTTCTAAAGACAAAAAAACTACACAAAAAATAAAAGGGCTCATGATTATAGTAAAGCATTTTACATAGCGCCATCTGAGAGGTGATTCCTTGTATAAACTGCACATCGGTGCACTGCATGCTCTTTTGACCTTTCCCATTGCAAAAAAAAGCTTGCAAATGACAATCACTTTTGTGTCCTCTTATGCAAAATGTAGCTTGTATATTGATCACGTAAGTTTTATTGCTTCCATTTCTCTAGCGAGTTGCTTCAATGGTGATCACATTTACTCTCTCATTTGTACTTTCTATTACAGTTGGACAATTGCATTTATTATATACCTTTGTAAGACTAGAATAAGACCAATCATACAAATTTCGATTTTTTGTTCTAAAGACAAAAAAACTACACAAAAAATAAAAGGGTTCATGATTATAGTAAAGCATTTTACATAGCGCCATCTGAGAGGTGATTCCTTGTATAAACTGCACATCGGTGCACTCCATGCTCTTTTGACCTTTCCCATTGCAAAAAAAAGCTTGCAAATCACAATCAACTTATTTTCGAAAGGCCCTACCTACAGCTTGCAAGTCATAGAAAGTGATCCATTGTATGTGCTACCAAATGACTAGACCTGTTTTGCAAAATGGCAACCATCATTATATTGTCAAGAATTGTCAAAAGTAGTTAGTTACAGCTTGCAAAAAGCACAAACAAATAGAGGTGCAAGGGCGCTAAATCTGATTAGCGCGATAAGAAAAAAGAACGCACTTGATCGCTGTAAGCAAAGAAACAACAAAGAATAAAAATTGATGACTCTAAACAAAGGAAAACCAAGAAATGGAATTCGACTTTGAGAGGGAAAAAGAAAAGGCAACTTAAAAAAAAAAAAGTGTTTGTTGGTAGAGATGAATCAAGCAGCTCAACATCTCTGCAACATGAGGAGGTCCATCGAAGAGGCGCAAGCTGCTGTTGCAACACTCTCGGTATAGCATGCACAACCTCACTATTGCACAACACTCTCAGTATAGCATGCCTAAGCGAAGTATGGGCTTGGAAGCAAAGCCCCCGCCTATTTCAAGTCTCAATTCTTGGCAACACTTGGAGAAGATGAGCTTGGAAGCAAAGCCAACCAATTACCGAAGACATTTTTCTAACCAATTGCTTGGATCTTCTTTTAGGGCAGATACAAGAAGAGGGCAAGCATTGCTACTATACAGTGCACTATAAGGAAGGAAGGTTGTGAATTTTATCATGAGAAAACAAAAGACCCACGCTCTATTTTGGAAGACGAGCGCTAGTGACCTCCTAAAGCCAGATGACATGAAGGTTGTGAATTTTATCATGAGAAAACAAAAGACCCACGCTCTATTTTGGAAGAGCGCTAGTGACCTCCTAAAGCCAGATGACATGAGATTTGCTTACATGGACATTGTTGTTGCAAACTCATCTAATGACTTTATACAGTGGTTTGCGTAAGATAATAGTTAGGAATGAATGGTACAAGTTGTAAAGGCTCCAAGAAGAAGATAGCGAAGGAGGTGGAAAACATAACATTTGAAGCATTGTTTATGAGACTAACCAAGGAAGTTCTAAACGCCACATTTACTGAAAGTAAAGCGAGTAACAGATAGAGACTGAGCCTACCATGAGAATGGTCTTTGAGTTAATGGGCAAAGTGTTGGACAGATGCAACGAAGTTCAAGTTGAGGACTTCCATTATGTGTCGCATCCACAATGGAGAGGTATGACCCAAGACTAACAAGAGGTGTAACGTGGGTGCAAGGGAAGCTGCAACTGCAAGATCACCTAGACCTGATGAACATACTGGTACCAGTGGGGATGTACAGAATGGAAGCAATGGCATTTGCTGGAGCCCTCCTTTGCAGTTTAGTTAAGTATTTTTCACTTGATTGAAAATGAACTTCACCATATCCACAGTAGAGAAGCACCAGACATCACTACTACCAAGTTCCTATGAAACACGGTCCTCTAGGGAGGCAGTGCCTAATGAAGGATTAAAGGGTTGACTTGATTAAAAGGGGACTTCATCACATTCACAGCAGAGGAAAAAGGAAAAAGCAACCCATGCCAGCAGACAACTGCACATAACCAACGCTTCAGCAGAAAAACAGTGGTTCTTTAGTGTAAGCAAAAGAGGTTTATGATAAACCATACTTCGTACAATTCCAAATACATACATATCATAAATATTGGGATAAGCCAGGTTTATCTTCTGATAAACCATATAAGACTACATGCGTCAAGACATACAATATAGGACATGTCTGTACAAAGATGCCACCGTCAAGTTATCAATAGTGGCAGCACAGTTGTCTGCATTGCAAGTTTCTTCAACTCTCATCCCTGCCTTCGCAAAATATACCGCCCATGCCTTCCTTGATGCATATGTCCTGGAAGTCTTGTCCGAAGATAGGCAGGACTCCAGGTGTTGGCATGTAAATGCTCGAAGACCCTATCCTGTACCATTTTAAAACACAAGAACTATACATCAGGAGGGCAAAACCTGACCCTGTTACAACTCCTGAAGTCGGATAAACAAGTCTGTAAGGCTGAGACACTGAAGCAAAATTGGAATGCGTGAGCAGAAACACGGCAAACCAAGTCATCGCAGGTTTGACTAGCAGCTCGCTTGAATATTTAAAACCATTTGAGGCAAACGGACTTGCAATTCCAATAAGTAATCAACATACGATTACAATCCAAACTTGAAGCGGAAAGAACACTTGCTTTGAGTTGAATTGTAGTGGGAGAGGAGTGGCTTCTCCAGAGAGAGGATCAAAGTGGGGGCCCTCGTCTGGACCCTCACAGATAACTTCTCCAGACTCGCTACGGTAGCATACGATGCCCTTCGATTCATCCGCAAAAACCTGCAAAACAACGACATTACATGAGAAACAAGTTGAATACATTCAAAAGGCCTGCCCTGGAAGCTGAGAGAAGAAGAAGAAGAAGAAGAGATAGAGAGAGAGAGAAAGGGGGAGAAAAAAATGGGGATCAAAATAGCAAAAAATCCACATCATTATCCCTTTCTTAAACAGAAACACCTTTACTAAAGCCTTCCCTCCTCAGGGCAGGAGCCAACAAAGGAAACCTACTTATCACGTTAGAAGCCGGCAAAGAGGAAGAGAGTAAGCACCGTGGCAAGGCTGTCGACCTCGTGGGTGGTAAGAGGGTGAGCCTGAACAGCATGGGAAGCCAGAGGGAAGCATCCTTTGGAGGATGTGGGCTGGGCAGTTACACTAGACGGACGAGGACCAGCCGCTGGCTTAGGAGAAGAGGCACAAATGATCGCCAGTCTGCCTACCGAGTTGCACATCAAAAAGGCAGCCATAGAGAATACTAGAGTTGGTGGAGAAACCAAAGATCCGTTGCCTCGTACCTGTGACAGAAAATTCCAGCAGACGTGTTAGGGACACTCGCAAAACAGAGAGAAGAACCCGAGATGAATCAAACCACAGAAGCAAGCATGGACATCAAGCGTTGCAAAGAGAAGCAGAAAGTAGCAAGCAATAAGAGCTCCAATGAGTAAACTGAGAGACTACTGAGGAGGAAAAGCAATAGGCAAGAAAGTACAAGAGCGATTCGGAAGAGAAAGAGGAAATGAGACACCATGGACATCCCCAAAACCCAACCTGTAAACCCAAAAACCAGATCTGTTGCCCAAAACGCTACTGAGGAGAAATTGGGGCACAAAACACAGATATGTGATGCTCCCAGAGAGAGTACGGAAACTTAGTGAAGGGGAGTGAACACGAAATCTATAAGAAACACAACAAATCTTCTTCTCCAAACCCCCAAACACAACAACACATAAGGAGAAGGAGAAAAGTCGCCCAACTTACCTGGGTTGTGCAGGAGGAAGAGGAAGACCAAAAGTGAGACAAGAGATTATAGCAATGACACTTTGAATAACCCAACTAAGTAGCTTAAGATATTATCTTAGACTTGAGTACGTGTAAAGGTGTCCAACGGATAGGACACCCCTCTTGGTTCCCTCCTTACTTTCCCCGCCCCTAAGAGGGCACCTCCACAAAAACACATTTAGGGCTTATACATGCACCTATCTCGCGTTCTAGTGCCATTGCCCAAACACGAAGCACTCATACACAATTCCTCAATGCCATGATGCAGTTACTCAAAATAGAATTCAAAATCATGCATATTGTTTCCACTACTTACTATGCTCGTGTGGTAATGGTGAAGCTAAGTCAACTAATAAGACATTGAAACTCATCCTCACTAACATAGTACAATCTGCTCACGGTGAATGGGATACCAAGCTACACTCTACTTTATGGGCTTATTGCATTGCTTACAAGGTGACTACCAATCTTACACCCTTTTGTATGGTCTTCGTTTAGAGGTAGTTGTGGTTTTGATGGACAACAAGGTGCCCATAACCACTAGGCAAGATTATTGAAGAGAGAGAGAGAGAGAGGGGGGGGGCGGGGGGAGATTACAAGCAAGAGTGTGGGGTGACATTTCCACGAAGGCTAGCGAGTCACATTGACAAATAAAGTCTAGTAAGTCACAAAGTACGGAGTAGTTCAATATAAGTAAAGAGTAGTCAATCATAAGTAAAGATTGTTGAGAAAGTAGGGAAGAGAGGAGTGCACAAGATAGGCAAATATATACTACTAGTATTATGAACATGTAATTGTTGAGAATGTAGGGAAGAGGAGTGCACACAATAGGTAGCTATATACTACTTATATTATAAACATGATGATGAATATATACATCTTTACCCCTTAGGATTAGAGTTAAGATTGGGATTGTCCCTATGCCCTTATAGTTCTCTTTAGAGTAGTGCAATTTACATTATTCTTAACACCCTCTCTTAAAATACAATACATAAGTACAGGGTGCATGCACAAGATATCTTCTATTGCATATGATAGCAACCAAGATTTAAAAAGACAAAAACTAAAAATATTAGAGTAGTAAGTGCTGAGCACATTGATTGAGTTCATCCTTTACAATGTAATCTTCTCTTCCCCCTTCTCATTGTAGATCATCATTTGCCTTTGGGAACAAAACCCAAATTCTTGGAGAGATGGAGATAGAGGACGGTGAAGGAGATGGGGACAGAGGTATTCATACTAGATTCCCACGCCCACCACTTAGATCTGACATTGGAAATGGCCTTGGAAAAGGCTATGATGATGACATGGAAGAAGAAGACAGAAATGACAGCCTATCTTGTCCGGATCTTCGATCCCATCCAAAATGGTCTTTTGATTTGACATTTGAAGACGTTTTTCCTGAACTTGCCAAAGAGAAAACATTCTCAGCTTTGAACGTTGCCAATCGACGCTGAAAAGCGACACAGGAGCCCTTAGGCAAGACATAGCATCTTCCATCTTGAAAGAAGCTGCAGCACCACAGGATAGAAATGGACGCTCCCTGTCAGCTTTTTGAGTTGGGAGAGGGGGGGCCACGGTATCTTACGCGGCAGCATCGCAGAAAGCTAGAGGCGGGTTCTTCTCCCTCCCAGCGAGAAAGGATACTACTTCATGCTTTGCCAACCCAGGACGGAAAAAAGTCAAAGACAAGGAAGGATGAGACAGTCCCAATGCAAAGCTACAAGAAATCAAAGAACACCAGTGCATAATTCAAGAACCCGAGCGAGGTGAAAGAGGAAAGGGAAGGGTTGGGAACGGAGAAGGAAGTAAAGAAGGAGCCATTCCTTCCAAAGGTATTCCAAGCGCAAGTGCAAATCAAAGAGACCCCCGAAGCGGGAATGATTGGGTGCATGGGGGAGAAAAAGAAGGAACTGAAAAGCACTTTCACAACAAGAAAGAAAAGGATGACCCACAGGCCCCAGACAACAGCTCCAATCTTGCTGAAGAGAAAGAGGCTATTGTTGGTAAGAGGCAAAAATCTACAAGAGGTAAGCAAATTGCCGCCTTTATCAACGAAGATCTTCTATCTAATTCTATTGATTGGCTTAGCACTCATGCTCTGATAGGATTCCTTCCAGGACCCAGACCTCCTTTAGCTTTCATTGAGAGTTGGGTGAGAACAAACTCTTCCTCTTTGAGTCTCCTAGCATGGCCTCCAAAGCTCTCAATTGTACTCTGTGGACTATCAGACACAAACCTCTCTACTTAGAGAAGTGGAAGCATAACTTCAATCCTGATCTACCTAGGTCCACCATTACCCCTGTGTGGGTTGAGCTCCCGGATTTGCCCCTCTCTTTGCAACCAAATTGCCTCTCTATGCAGTGGGTTGGTAGAGATCGTTGGAGTTGAGTAAGAAAACTTTATTAATCCTAGAGCTAATCCTCAGGTTTGTATTAAAATGGACATTGCTGAGGATCTCCCCAGCACCTTGGTAATGGTGAATAGGAATGGTAGTGTGTACAGAGAGCAGCCCCTTCTCTATAAAAATCTCCCAAACTCCTACTTCCTTTGTGGAATGTCAAGTCATGCAGTTAAAAATTGCCCACAGAGGAGAGCCAAAGCTAAACCCAAGGATCTTCCTACACCTATTAACAGCAAGCAAACTGAAAGATGGATCCCCAAGGTCCTAGCTACTCCTGAAAAAATCTTTCTCTAGAAGGAAGATCCTGCCAAACTCTTACTCTCTCTTGACAAAGGCAAAGGGAAGCTAGATGACTCTCTAGCACTTAACAATGCATTTGATTCCCTAGCAGAGAGTGAAACTGAAGATTGGATAAAGAAAAATCAGAATATGGATCTGGATTCTCGTATAGAGCCAAGCTGGTCAAAGGATTTTGAAGAGGACATCAACAAAGAGGATGAGATGACCTCTTCCAAGATCAATGAGGAAGACCTAGAAGTTGATCAAGACATGGTCACAGCTATGGAAAAGGATAGTGTGGTTCAAGGCAAGACTTTTACTCAAGTGTAAAGCAAGAGAAAGCTCTCTCAAGGAAAAAGTGCTTCCCCTAAATCAACAGCCCCAATCCCAGGGCCAGAAAGGGAACCAAAAATAATGTCAAGTAAACAAAAGCCATCCTCTCCCTCAATGTCAGAGGACTCATTGACCCTGGCAAAGGAGAAGAGTTAGCTTATTTGGCTAAGAACCATCAATCTTTCTCCTACTTTCCTTACTTTACAAGAAGTTAAAATCTTTGGACCCTCTTTAGAGAAGAGACTTATAGCTATTGATAAGAGAAGGAAATGGTTCTTCAGTTAGCATGAGGAGGGAAAGGGTGGAGTAGCAATTGGGATACTCTCTAACTAATCTCATGGAATACTAGGTGTTGAACTAGATGCACAGAACAGATGGATTATGCTCAAATGCACGCTACAGAGTTAGTCTTTCACTATGGTTTCTTTATATGCCCCTAACAATACACAGGAAAGAATGGTGAGTTGGGAATCACTACTGTTTTTGCAAGCAATAAATGTTTTGTGGTGGGAGATTTTAACATGGTGGAAAACTCCACTGACAGATGAATGGGTAAAGGAACAGTAATCAGAGGCAAGGAACTAACTCTTTGGGAGAATCTAAAAGAAGACCTAAGCCTTGTGGACATGGGGATGAGAGGTACTTTCACTTGGTCCAATAGCCAAGTTGGAGCCAATAGAAGAGAGGCTAGATTAGTAAGGCAGACTAGCTCTCTTCAGACTTAGGTCTTCTCCTCTCTTTTTCTTTCTGATCACAAGCTAATCCTTCTTAAATGTGACTTTGGCCCAAGTCAAAAAACCACATCATGGTTTAAGGCTGATCCTAAATTTTTTGACCTTAAAAGTGTCTAAAAAGGTGTTAAAGCAATTTGGCTAATGGCCTTCACTGATTTTGTCTCAGTCAATGACTCCTGGTGTACAATAGTTTAACAGACTCAAAGATTGCTCAGAAAAGCAAGAAAGGACAAAGCCAAAATAAGGGCTAAGAGAATGGACATCATTCAGGACATGATTGTTTCCTTGGAGACCTTAGCCAGACACGGGGATCCACAGGACTAGGCTGACTTGGTTGTGAAAAGAAATGAATTTAGAATTCAAGAATAGATTCTTTGGAATGATTCCAAAATATACTTCAGGGATTGGTGGGTTGGTAAAACTGATTAGAAGGAAAAGGTCTAATGAAGAGATTCCCCTTCTTAGAAAAGCTGACAACTCTTTTGCCCTATCTACTGAGGAGAATATTGATCTTATTCATCTCCACTTTCAGAACCTACTATCTTCCACTATACAAGTAGACACTGAAGTGATCAAGGCCATGGAACTATGCAAGGATGTAAGAAAGAACACTATACTCAGCTTTGATAACAAGTACTTGGAAAAACCTTTGTCTATTGATGAACTCTTTGAGGCTGTCAAGGTGATGGCAAATGGCAAAACACCAGGAGAGGATGGACTGCCAATTGAATTCTACTTCTTTAGAAGATTTGTTAAAGGACTTGCTATAAAAGCAAAATTCCTAACAAATTGTTTATAATAACTACACAACCTAAGAAATGATCGTACCTCATGGACGTCCAAGGCCAAGTAGAAATGCACTCAACCTTTTTAGGATCTACTTGGATTCCTTGTGATGAGACAATGTGACCCAAATATTCAATTTGATCTTGAAAGAAAGTGCTCTTTTTTGGATTTAGAAACAATTGATTTTCTTTTAAGAGTCCAAAAACTAACTCAACATGTTTCTTATGTTCTTCAACATATTGACTGAAAATCAATATATCATCAAAGAACACCACTACATAATGCTGATATTCCAAGAAAATTCGATTCATCATCCTACTAAATGTAGCAGGAGCATTAGTCAAACCACAAGGCATAACCAAAAATTCATAATGACCGATCTGTGTTTGAAATGCAGTTTTATAAATATCGTCCTCGACCATTCTTATTTAGTGATAACCCGATTTCAAATCAATTTTGCTAAACACCTTAGCTCCCCTCAACTTATCCAAGAGATCATCAACTTATCCAAGCGATTCTTCAGTGATCTTATTAAGTGCCCTATAGTCCACATACATTCTAAATGTTCCATTTTTCTTTTTAGCAAGAAGGACTGGTGCACCATATGGGAACTACTCGGTCTTATTAAGTTTCTTTCTTCAATTTGTCGCTAGTGGAGGGGAGTTTCAACAAATATGACCATGCAAACTTTCTGCTAGGTTGTAGACATTAGGATGAGCAACACACAATTATAGTACATGTGGCATATGATCCATTTGGCAGAAACATAGCCTAGAGTCTCTACATCCAAAAGATTGTAGAGTCCCTTTGAGTGAACAAAAAAATTATGTAGGGTCATACATAAAAGAGGTTATAGAATATATGTAAAAAGTTCCTAGAAATGTCACGTAGGCAAGCTATAATATCTTCTAAATCATTTACCTAAAGTTAGCAACCCATAGAATTGCAAGTTGCATTTAATCAATCATATCATCTCTCTCTCTCTCTCTCCCTCCCCCTTTATAATTTTTATTTGAGCTTGTATTTGTCAAGCCTCTATTATGTTGCCCATTCGATTCAAGAACGCCGTTAATTCTTCACTATGTTGAACTTACGCAACATAATATGAGTTCTCTACTTGCTAATTTTGCCACTACATTGACTAATGGGATTTTATGTCGATCAAACGCATAAAATGGACAATCACAATGGTAAGCTATGCTAATGGACAATCACAATGGTAAGCTATACAAGGTAATGAATTATATAGTCGGTTCTTCATTTGAAAACCGATCTTTATGTCTTGCTTTTCTACTCTTATCTCCTATCTACTTTAATTGTTAATAGATCTCTCCAAGTGGTCCATCATAGAAAGTGGGCTCATTTAGTTTAGAAGTAGCCTTAGCCATTCTCTCTCTCCTTATACTCATTCCACATGTACGTGATTGCACAAGTGGCACTAAAAAATGATTTTGGAGTACTTTACATGCACTCTATGGCTACCCGCATGTCACCTGAAGTCGCCACATAGCTTCCCATATGTAATGTAACCCTAATTTGTGACTCTTTGTTCAAGCCCTTCTACACTTGGAACTACCAAAGTAGTGTTTTAGATCTATAAAGTTTGTTTCATCTTGTGGGGTACAAGTTTTCAAATTCAGTTGCAATTTGATTGTCTATTGGCAGTGGGAAAATAGCTACTAATAGTCATCTAACACAATTCAGTACAATATGGCAAAACAATCCACATGTGGATTTTTTTGGCTATGGTTTCTTATATGTTTGGATAAATTTACTTATGACATTTGAAAACCTAGATATAATTTTCTTCTTACATGTGTTTGGGTTGGTTAATTGCTACAACCAATTAGCTAGCTTGATTCTTTGGATTGAGATTCTTGGTTGAATTTTGCTGCAACTTTTAACATTTGACTAGAATTTAATCCAAAATTTAGGGCACTTTCATGCAATGGAATGCAATGCCATTAACACCCCACAAGAAATTTAGGAAAATGTGTGACCAAGTACATGGATTGCATAAAAAAGGTAAAGTAATTCCTTAATTTAATATGCTTCATGCAATTCCTAAAACCATCAATCATATATGTTTAGAGACTAAGTGGTACACTTCACAATGAAGAATATTTTAGGTTTTGAAATATGGTCCAATGTTTACAAAATTTAAGCTATTTGTAGACTTTCTTCAATTTGGCATACATTCAAAGTGCAAATTGCATGCATCTCATATCATCAATGTTGTACATTTTAGGGATATAGTTAAGCTTTGGATTTTCAAACTTTTCTTTAAATAAATATAAATATTTGCATGCATTCCATGCTTTTGTATCAAGTCTAGGTAAGCATGGTGTGTATGCAATAATACAAAGGTATTGTTTCAATTTACAACTACCTAACTAAATTTCATATGGCATCATACCTAATGAACTTATGCTTAATGTTTACTAGCAAAGCAAGTGGTCATGGCAATTTGCACTCTGTGGGCAACATGGGAGTTATTATTGTATTGTCAACATGTTTCTTATGACAATTGGTCTCCCTCTCAATCTCTCAATGGACTTATGATAGGAGTTGCGCAGCCCGCCATGCTTGTGGAGGAAGTCCTCAACCTGCGATATTCCTTCCAGCAACCTCTTCTAGCCTACCCTCTCCTACTCCTCTTCTACCTTATCTACCTCTTCTACCTCTACCTCTCCATTGCCCTTGAAGATCCACGAATCTTACGTCCAAGCTCTCTAAGCTACTGCTGCCGACTTGACACTTATGTGCGTCACCAACTGACTCTCCTACCTAGCCTCTGTTCTAACGTGAACACAAAGCTGAGTCTGTGCCGCCTCTGTTCCAACGTGACTGAGTCACCCATCCTTGCTTCATCGCCCGTAAGGATTCGTTTCGCGTCGCGGTCTTCTTCTTTCTATGCAATCCGTTTTCCTCTAGATTACTGACACCTAGCACACAATAACCACATGGCACACATGTCTCTACAAGCACAGTTATACTATTGCATGTGAACACAGATATCTCCTGCTAAGCACAGGTTCTGCATAGAAACAGAACTGTCACATCATCAAACTTTCCAAACTCTTTATCTATTATTTCTTGAGCTTTACATGGCTAGAATCATAGATTCTCCGCTCTTGAAAACGGTCATACCCTGTGGAAAGAAGCACTATGCTACCAAACATGGCCTTTACAACAACAATGGCAAAGAGTCTACATCGACATGGGCACGATCGATGTCATCATCCACATGGACGTCATCAAATATTTCATTTTACATATATGAAACCGACACCATGGTAGCATGGAAACGAAGACGCAAAAGGACTTTGATTGAGGGGGGAGTTTTTAAATTAGGAATATTTTGTGTGGTCAATAATGATTCTCTGCCATGGATAGTCCTAAAACGATTGTATTGGGTTTTGAGTGTTTTTAAGATGACTTGAAGCATCCCAGATACTACTACCGAGAGAGGAGTGAGATATTGGTAGGGGCCATCATGGAGCATCCCATGTACTATTGCCGAGGGATGAGGTTATCAATTTGTGGAGGGTATGTAGAGTCAAATTGATATATGGATGTGTGCCTAAGGGCTAGGAGTCCTATGCTAGGATAGTGTGAGAGTAGGTGTGCTAGAGTGGATAAGGATTTAGGTGTGATTGAGTAAATCTAGGTGTGTAGTGTGTGACTAAGAGATTCATGGAGGTGATGTCTTGATTATAGGATCTTGGGTGGATTCTATTGCGACATCACATATGATGTACACTGGATATAACAATGTGCCTCTATAATGGCTCTCTATTCATGAATACAATAACTTGCCATTGCTTCCATCTTGTGTATACTCTCTCTCAACCATGGATCTCTGCCTCCATCCTCCTCAGACTCTCCATTACTCTCTCTCTCACACCCTCGTACCTTCATGAACTCCCCTGCTAAAATGTATAGCTGTGGTAGCAAGATGGCATCCTCCTAAACATCCAGATCTCTATAACATCTTGCAAAAGGCGAGATTTTTTTTGGGTCACCTGGCTCTTTGAAGAGCTATCATTATCATGGCCTCAGTCTTCACAAATAACTCTCTTTTGTTCCTCCTCAATCTTCTTTCCTCTCTTGCTCTCAAAAATCTCCTTTGGCATTCTTTTATTAGTCAAATTAAACTATTCATGATTAACAACAGTGTGGATAATTTATGCAATCATAATTAAAGATGCAGAAAAATAATTGTTAAACTAAATGCAAAGCTACCTTATCACACTCCTTGATTTTGGAAGCCCCTAATCAGGTAGAATTTTGATCACCTTAGCAAAGTTTTTGCAGATACAACATAATATGAAAAGGTTGTACACTCTAACTTTTCTGCACAATTTATTCTTAGGTTAGTTTTCATAACCTGGCCTTTGATTGAATCATTACATGATATCAGGTAAGTTGCCATGTTCCTACCAAGTACCTGCAAGCTTCGATGTGGTATGAGTAAAAATCACAATGGCACAATCTTCTTCATACAGTCTTTGCAAAAGCAATGAACAAAGACATTTCTTGCTCGTCCTCACATACAATACAGCACAATTATATTGAAGGCTTGTACAATTTTATGACGCAAAATAAACTCTCTTTGTTAGCATTCCATGAACCTTGGTTTGTATTAAAAGCTCCTCTGAAATATGACGTGCCTTTTTAACAAGAGTGTTTAAATAAAAAATTTGCTCCTTGGTGACTAGTATGGATAAATGCACATGTAGATTGGAGAACAGCTTGACGAATATTTGTAGCTGCTTGGAGATATGAGATAGATTGAGCACAGGGTGCTGACTAAAGGAAAAGACATCAGGCATTTTGAAACAGCTGTCCAATAGACACCCAGTCCCGCCAGACAAATGTCTACTGTGATAATATACATGACGGGACAAAATGTCCTACTGTGATAATATACAGGGGTTGCCTCAGTTGGGAAAAAGGGATACATGGGACTCGAAAAATGAAGTCAGGTACATTCTAGAAACTAAGCGCCATCACTCCATTAAATGGAAGAATGCAATGTACAAAAAGTGTCAGAGGCCTAAAGAGTTTGGTGCCCGACGAAAGCTTAGTTCCTGCTTCAATCTGGGCAGTGCCTCCAAGCCTCGATATTGGCAGAGTATTTCCTGCAAGCAAGCAATGGATGTCAAATCCATCCATTTTGAAATTACTTGCGAGAGTGCTACATAATCTCATGCCATGCTGATCGCAAAAACATTTACACCTTACCTCAGCAGCAGTTCGAGCGCGAATCATCAGTTCCCCATCATCATCAAGGCGAGCGAGTGAAAATTCCGGCAGATGCCCTGATTGCTGCTTGCCTAGAAGATCTCCTGGCCCACGTAATCGGAGATCTATCTCTGCTAGATAAAATCCATCCTGGGATTCTTCTAAGATCTTCAGGCGTTCAAGTGAGTTCATAGACGATGCTAAAAGAACACAGGTAGACTCTCTGCGTCCTCTTCCAACCCTACCTCTCAGCTGGTGCAGCTGGGCCAGTCCATATCTCTCGGCATTCATTACAACCATCATAGAAGCTTCAGGTATATCGATGCCCACTTCGATGACTGTCGTGGAGACTAGCACCTGAGTCTGTCCAGACTTAAAAGAATTCATAGCTTCTTCCTTCTCATTAGGTTTAAGCTTTCCATGCACAAGTCCACAGGTATAGCCATCAAACTCTTTGACAATGTTTTCAAATTCGACTGTAGCAGCTTTGAGGTTTGGTAGTTCTTCAGATTCATCAATAATAGGATAGATAATAAACGCCCTTCCTCCTTTTTCCAATTCATCACGCACCATCTACAAACGCAGGGCCATTTCTCTATGAAACAATAACAGTCTTTCTTAACAGCAACAGATCTCCAGTACCACAGCTTTTTGCCTCATAAACTATCGAGGGAAGCTAAACGATTCAGACGAAAAGAGTATCCACATTAAATTGGAATTTCAGAATGACATGCCACATGCACAGTGCCAATAATATCCCTTTGCAGTAATGTGGAAGACAATCTGACAACAATCATTCCATAGCCAAAAAAACATGCCATGTCCGTTGAGGAGTGATGTGGTAAAGCACTATGCACAACACATGCAGTAAAGAAGATCTTTGCCAGGAAGTCTGATATTATCTTTTCAGCACCATCATCGTGATATATTTCCAGCAATTTCAATCAAAATAAATAACTAATTGGAAATTTATTGGCTATATAAATTTACTGTTTAAAGGAGACAGAAGCTCTAAACCATATTTCAATCCCTAACTGCTAAGCATTTACATACATACGACTGCCTGCTTTCGATTAAGAATAGCTATATTACAAATAAAGAACAAAACACTGACCTTAAATGCTTTTTTTAAACCGGCTTCGTTACCTCTGATAGCGTATGTCTTGACAGGCATCCTTCCAGGAGGTAGCTCAGTTATCTGTTTGCAAACAAATGCCAATTATTATCCCAATTCCCTTATTTTCCACAGCTTTCCACTTGTTGATCTGACAGGTAATAGATCGCTCAACCGTACAACATGAACAAGTGAAGTCTTTTATTTTGCAAAATGAATGTTTTTAACTGTGATACTCACCTGACCTAAAGCCATGTCCCCATGGATAGCAAATGCAAGGGTGCGAGGGATGGGAGTGGCTGACATTGCAAGAATATGTGGTGTTTTCAGATTTGGTATTTTGGTGGCTTTTTCATCGTTGCCAAGCCCTGATACCAGTTCACCATGATTTGTCGAACCCTGAAATGAAATTAGCAGCAGTTGTAACCACTACTTGCAACATAACCTTGCAAAATTTAAGAGCGTAGCAAGTACAGGGCAACATAATCTTTGTGAAATATAATGATTTATTCGATCTGGCATGATACTCAACAGCAGGCACCTTGTTATGCAGCCTAATTCTTTGTGCCACACCAAAGCGGTGCTGCTCATCAATAACAGCAAGCCCAAGTGCTGCAAACTTTACACTGTCTGCAATCAAGCTATGAGTTCCAACCGCCAATTGAATCTCCCCAGACTCTAAACCCTATCACAAAAGATATCGAGTATCAAACCACACATTTGACTGCCGGGCATCAGTACAAATATGTTTGCTGATCTTTTTAAGGGCTCAAAGAAACCATAAAATTACCCTTCGGATAGCCCGCGCTTTGCTTGCTGGAACTGAACTTGTAAGCAATGCTATCTGAGGTCGGTCTTTCTCATCCAAGAGTTCCAAGAATGAAACAAAATGTTCATAATGTTGTTTTGCCAGAAACTCTGTAGGTCCCATTATTACTCCCTACAAAAGTTTGATCTTAACTATAGTCAAAGAAAATGCGAATACAATGGTTAACCATAGGTCAGTAAATACTGCATAAGACAACTTGCTTCACAATAGCCTAAAAGCCAAAATTAATCATCACAACAAAATAGCAGTTTTGTTTCACCCACACAACTCAGCTTGTAGCCTTGTTAAACTATTGATATTCTCAGAAGCAATCACAATTTTTAAGAAGGGAATCAGTGATTCGGCATACAGCACCAGGATAGAGGGCCATGGTTTCAGACTGAAGCACTGGACAGTAGACCATCTAGTCACAGTAACAGCTGCAACAGAGAGCAGCTCACGGCAAGAACAATGCCTTGTACTGCTGTTGTGTGGACTCCAAGAAAGCCTTTGACACTAACAGCTGAATGTCCCTTTATCAATAAAAGAGGGAGCTCTCCAGATACATGAGGAATTCTTGCAAAAATTGGCAAACATCTGGGGGGTTGTAACTTCCACAACCTGGAGTCGCATCATACTTCTGAGAGAAGTTTACCCCATCGTACATGGATACAAGGACTCCATTCATGTTTCAAGGAGACAGATGTATGGTGCATGATAGGGAGAGAGATTTTGTGGCTTCTACCTCTGCCATGCAGGATGCAGAGTTATGGCATAGGTTTGGGCATGTAAATTATGGCACCCTTATGTTATTGCAAAAGCTTAATATGGTTGATGCCTTGCCTCATTTGGAGACTTCTCCAAACAAAATATGTGAGGGCTGTATTCTGGGTATTTTTCCTTTCCCAAGGATGGTGCAGTCCGAGCTACATGAAAATTACAGCTCGTCCATATGTTACATTTATAGATGACTTCACATGTTCTCTTACGTCTTTGCTCTTAAGCAGAAATACAAAGTTTGCAATGTCATCAAACACTTTGTGGCCTTGGCTGAAAATCAATCCGAAAGCTGGCTGCAGACCCTCCGTTCAGATCGAGGGGGGAAATATCTATCCAAGGCATTGCAACAATTTTTTGCTAAGAAGGGCATTACACATCAGTTTATGGTGAGGTGTACTCCTCAACACAATGGGAAGGGTAAAAGGAAAATCGATCACGTTCGGAGATGGGGAGATACATGCTAAAAGCCAAAGGGTCGGCACACAAATTTAGGATGGAAGCCAATATGTGCTCGACATTTCTGAACAGGTATCCCACAAAGGCTCTCAAGGTCATGAAGCCTTATCAAGCATGGTTTGGTCGTAAGACTGATGTGGGCTATTTCTGTACATTTAACCTTACTATTCGTGCCCTTAGGTACCATGCCAAATGTTTTCTTGAAGTCTATGAAGCAACAATAAAGTGCATTGTGTTTACCCATTGCCCCTTCTGCTATTGCTCTTATCATGACCACGTAGTCAATTGTGGAATGCTTTGGTCTAAAACCTCTTTGTGAAGGCAACCGGCCTATTGCTTTCTGCCCATTTGCTGGTTTTCTATACTAAGATGTGCCATACAGCTTGGCCATAAGGTTGCTCACCATAATTGAGCTGTGATTTTGTACATCTTTGATGTCTCCTCCATGAAAACTATTTTGCAGTATGCTAATTCATTAGAAATCCTTCTACTGCCTTGCTCATTATTATCATGAGAGTTTCCTTTCTTCTGTGTTCTCTCCATTCAGAATCTCTACAGGGTCTAGTGTCTTTCCATTGGCTAATTTCCTCAATCCATTGTTGATGTAATCTGTCGTTATTATATTTGATGGAGGGTGTTTTTTTGCCCTGGTTGTTTCCCTCATCTATCTCATAGAGGTCTATAATGAATTTTACCATGTGTCCCCAATTTGTTCTCCCTTTCTGAATTTTCCTTGCATTGGGTTTTTGAAGAATTTTGTTGGCTCCATTTGTTTTTTTCAGAAATCTCCTCTTTTTTCCTAAACATTATCTTGTACGTCTTTTCATTTGCTGTCATTGAATTTAAATTTCCAAGCATCCCTAACCTCCTTGCATCTATGTCACACCGACTGTTAACGGCATTGCTTTGCTCTTTTTGAAACAACTGAGGGTTGTCATTGTTAGTGTATCTATCTGGTTCTATCAACTAACTACTCATCTCCGTGCAATTGCCATGCCATTTGTGCTTCTTCAAAGAATCCTCCACGTGGTGTTTATACACATGACATTTGGAGTTATCCAGCTTTGTCCACGGGGTGCCTTGTTCTCCTTGATTATCTCAACTCTTGTTAGCCTGCATATTGAGAAAGAGATTGCTCGCTGATATGATTCCAATGTCCCATCACTACCAAAGCCTTTTGAGTCAATTATGAGGTAGTCAAGTACAATAGATCACTTTGTGGTTGTGCATAAGAAATCACTTGTATTGCTAAAAACCTTGCTCCCATAAGTTAAAAGAGCCACATACATAAGTGTATACTGCTAGACACGAATTGTCTCTTGCCTGTACTTGTACCCTGCACGTGGTGCACTACTGTCTACCCTGTCTGCCAGGGGGCTGCTGCAAGAAAGGCAGTCATGCCACAGGCTGCAGATGCCCGTAACAGTTTGGGCAAGAACACTTCAATCCTTGTTTGATCTTGGGTCAAGGGCGATTTCATGGGAAAGCATGGGAAAGCAAGAAACTTCAAACATGTACTACATCTGGATTTGCTATGATCAATCATTGTTGCACCCCTCACTTGCTAGGACAATGTCTAGATATGTAGTGGTTTGGCTTTAGGGATCATTAGGGGACATCAACATACATTTAGAAGATCCCATATTACTTTAATCAGACAACCTGAGTCTTGGCAAGGAATCCTTTTTGTGCCTTTATCACAATTCATCAAAGAAATGATTTCAAGTGTAGCAAAAGACGGAGTTCATTCTAAGGAAAATTGCAGTCATGGTCAGAAAACTACTCCCATCATAGATTCTTATTTTGTAGAGACCAACTTACATCTATTACAACAAACACAACTTATTAGGGAGAAAATTGCTCTATGTTACTACATCTGTGAAACGATAATTGAAAACCACCCCGAACTTATGAATTGCGATTGTAAGGGGTGTTGAAGCATGTACAACTATGCATTTCTAATTGGAACTCTTGGAAATGCTAGTCCTAATATTAGCTCATATGAGTGTGTAACTCATTCTCCTCTTCCTATTGTTTGACAAAAATGTCCCCCCCCCCCCCCCCCCCCCCCTCCCCCCCCCCCCCTTCCCTTCCCCCTCTCTCTCTCTCTCTCTCTCCTCCTCCCTGCTCTCTCTCTCCCCCACATAGGTGCAAGATGCCTTAAAACCCTTGGTTCGACGATTGAGTGCAAAGAGGCGAGAACCCACCTCACACAGGAGAGAGCCTTGGGCCATTTGACGATGTCTGATGCACAGCGGGTCTTTCGACAACTAACACGTCGTAAGAGGCGAGCCTTTGTCATACACAGGATGGATGAGATTATCAGATCATTTGGAGGAGAAAATCTGACCACTGAATGGAGACTTCTATCATATGGGAAGCCACCTATACCCATCACTGATCCGGATGTGTGGCACACTTATGCATGCTCTCTATATGATGTTACAATGCAGGTACCATCGAGCATGTCCTCTATGCCTAGGACCACCACCTGTCACTTTTTCACTACACACAATGTACGGGCTGCACTCCGTCACAGCTACATAATCAGAAAGCATAGGAAGCATTTTGCAGATGGGCAGGAGGTCTTAGCTCCGGTTCTGGCACAGATGTTTAAGCCACAACTTCCCACCTGCTTGGAGCACTACTGCTATTGTACCGATACACAGCAAGAGACCTCGTGGATACTGGGAATTACCACACCCTCATGAATGGCCATACACTATCCAAGATTTATGGATCGGTACTAAAGAGGGAGATCAACAGTCATACAAAGGCCCGGGGGCAGCGCGCACTAGGACAAGCAAGATTCTAGAGGCAGCATTCTAGTCTAGATCACATCTTCACTTTGAGGACTATCATCGAGGAGGCAAAGTCCAGACACCAGAAAGTGTATGCTTACTTTGTAGACTTTCAGAAGGCCCTCAACACCATTCCACAATCCCGCATGATCAAGAGGCTATAGAAGATGTAGATCCTAGAGACTTTGATTTGGGGTGTGATGACTCTTTATGAGTCCGTTAGAGGGAGAGTTCGTGCTCCAGGTGGTTTATCGGATTGGGCTAAGAGCACGATAGGGGTGAAGCAGTTATGTCCCCTCTCACAGACTCTTTTCGGACTCTACATTGATGAGATCACTCCCTGCCTCAATCCTCTACTGATGGTATGAAACCTGCATCTGTCCAATGGCGATCCTCAGTGCATGTGGGCCGCAGCTATACCCAATGTAGTGGATCTGCATGTTATGCATATTGGGGGTGGTTGAGATAGAGGAGCATTTTATTTTTGCCTACCCAGCCTACTATGAGATCCGAGGATGCTACCACTCTCTCTACGTGGAGGGGAGCGGCTTCGGTCCACTCTCACGATCGATCCATCTCCATGACTTGGTTTACATTGGGCTCTATCTGATGGAGATGCACGAGACATACTACGACACATAAGAGAGCAGCAGGAGGCGACTAGGCCACAAGATATTGAGGCTGATTAAGCACAACGAGCCGTCACACACTTCTATCCAGCATGGGTGCACAATTGGCAATACTTGGGTGGCTGAATGATGTGGAAGCTTGGTTCTACCAATGCATGAGAGGAGGCTACCTAGACATGTGGTGTATGGACCAGTGTGGCGACATTGGCTTCTATAAATATGATGGGCTGCATCAAGACATTCCTCTTCTTGTTGAGGCTCTCTCATGAGAGTCAATTTGTGAGCTGAGTCGTTTTGCAAGGCAAGCAAGGCTTGCAATAGGGTCCCTAGACATCTTAGTGTTCTTTAAGTCTATGTAAGAAGCAGCGACAAGCTCCATAGAGATGAGCTGCTTGTTGGAGATATCATAGCCAAAGAGTGTATTGATGTGATGTGTTGGTGTGTAGTACTAGGAGTTCTAGTACTAGTTCATGTGTGTGAGTCATGTGTGAGTGCCATGTGTCACTCTGGGAGTTATCCCATATACACTTGGTACATGTGTGTGTGTGTGTGTGCGCTAGGCCTATATAAGGCTTGCACTTCACTTATCATGTCATACTTGAGGAATGAATGAAAGTCTTCATTTGAGTATCATTTCCACACCCCCTAACCTTCTCCCTCTCTCTCTCTCTCCACCATGTTTCTAACATGGTATCAGAGCAGGTTCACCCTGCTATAGCTGCCACATCACCTTGCCAGAGCTGCCACGTCATCCTAGACCTAACCCTAATCCAAAACCCTAATTCTATTCTACCCTTCATATCTGCAACCGCCTCAGCTCTACTCATTTTCACCTCTATCCTGCAGCCATTTGCCCTCCTTTGTGCCCATTCAGCTCCACCATAGCCTGCCCCTTCATAGCCGTCTCTTTTTGTGCTCTTTTTGCCTCCTTTTCCCTGCTGTCTGCATCCATTTTGAGCATCTCTTCCTGCCACCTTGCTGCTGCTGCATAGCCGCCCTGTGGCAGCAAACTTCTGGCCACCTTTTCCAACTTTCCAAGGTGCTTCGAGGTGCTTCTAAGCAGTTCCAGCCCTGACAATACTGCGAGGAGGTCATCCTCTGCATTTCGGAGCATTTTCCAAGGGCTGTGTGCATTTCGGAGCATACCAGGCTTGCACGTGTGAAATTTTGAGCTATTTCAGAGCATCTTCAGTCCCGTTTTTAGGGTTTCCGGGCTGCTGCAGCAGAGCTGTTCGTTCACGCACATCGGTTGCAAATTCTCGGGTGTTTTGGAGACCTATTTTGGAGCAGCTGCTTGCATTTGCAAGCTGTTTTGGGATTGCTGTTGCAGAGTCACCTCCTTCACACTCTTTTTCGGAGCTGCTCCTTGCCTCTCCATCCCTGGGCTGCTGCTTTGCATTTTGGAGCACTCCTTTGGCTCTCTTTAGCCTCCTCCTTGCATTCTCAGGCTTACTGTCCGCTTTCATCAAGCTCCTTGCCATCATGACTTCATTGTCCTCCAGCTCTTTGCTCGTGGAGAAATTCAAAGGAGAAGGTTTTCCCACATGGCAAACCAAGATGCAGTTGCTTCTTATGTGCGAAGGTGTTTGGGATATTGACAAGGTTGAGTTGTCACGATCTGTGACGTATTCCTTTCTCTATACCTTAGACTTATGGATGGTTTGATGAATGGACACTTGTGGAAGGGTATGCCCTTTCGACGGGACACTTCCTATAAGGCACAACCCTTCACAAGAGACGTTCTATTGAAGAGACACTCCTATTGTAATGTACCCTCTCATCAACGGTCACACCCTTCACAAGGGGTACACACCTCTTCATGCACATACACTTTGGAGTACACACCTTTTCATGTGTGACTCCACTCTCTGTATAAGAGAGGCCCAATTGTATGGATGACACACTACAGATACACTACAGACACTCAAGCAATAAAATTATTCCTTGTTCTCTGCTATTTCAGTCTCCTTTCTGTTCCTTAGCACATTTCTAAATATAGTAAATCTAGGATTTCTTACAGTGGTATCAGAGCAAATTTCGCTCCTGCGTGTAGGAAATGCCCCCCACCTTCTAGCGCCTATCTGATACATCTCTTTCCGCTAGAAGGATATCCGTGCACATTGTGCATGGAAGAGATGGAGAGAATGAGCATAAAAATTTTTAGCGCCAACCCTGCCTAAAGTCATCAATGGCCTCTCCATCTCCCACACATCATGAGTTGATGTGAATGGACACGACAAAAATCATGTCTTTTCATGTGCTTGGGCTGTCCCAAAACCAAGGGACGCACCTTTTCCACCATCGGACACACCTTTTGATGAAGAGTTTTGACTCCTCACCCAAGGGACACACCCCATCGTGGAAAAAGGGACACCTCTTTTCGTGTGGGGACACGCCTTTTGAAAACAAGGTCACACCCCTTCATGAAAAGCTACACCTATTCCAAGGGTCACACCCCTTAGAATAGGCACACCTTTTGGCACCAAGCACCCTACAAAAGGGCCTAAAAAGGGCAACCAGCCCAAAAACCTAAGGTCCAACCCAAGATTACCCTTGCGTTCAAGTAACCCAACCTTTAATTTTTGGAAAAAGCAAGGCCTAGCAGTTATTGCAGCCTTCGCAAATCAGCCTTTGGCATCTCGTAAGTTGCGCCCTCTTCTCGAAAGTCGTGCCTGCTGGTCCGTACAATCTATCATGCCGATTCTGCCCCTCCCTTGCCGATTTTCTGCATGCCAGCCCATGCCAAGCCCACGCTAAGCCTGCCGTTTTTTGTTTCTAGGTTTTGCGCAGCCTCCTTTGGCGGCCTTCCTTAGTCACGCCAATCATACCCTTAGCTTTCTGATTCTGTTCGCCAGCCTTTGCTCAGCCATGGATGTGTTCCATCGCCTCTGAAGAGTGGCAGCCTGACGCCCATCTGTGCACAGCCTGCTCTATCTCTTCACCTCGCCATTTCAGCCTGCGAACAGAGGCCTTGCTGTCCAGCAAATCCCCTCTGCCAGCCCCTCTTGTACAAGAAAACCTCGCCTCTACACCACTGATCGAGATCCTGTGTGGGTTCGTGATTTTGCTGGCAACATTTTTCTGCCCACAACCGGACTGTTTGGTCGCTGAATCGCCTCCCTCTACAGCAAACCCTAATTTCGAAATTTGAAGCCTGACATCAGGACCTCCTTCAACTCGCAATTGATGCTGTACTTTTGCCAGCCTGAAGCCACCGCTGGTACACGCTTTTCAGCACAATCGGGCAGATCTAATCTATTCCAGGTGAATTCTTTCCATTCTATTTCTAAGGATTCTCTTTCATATTGTTATTTGATGCTCAAATTACAGAAATGAAAACCTCCTCCTTAAAGCATGGAAACCCCTGGTAATTCACCCGTCCTTTCAAGGACACCTCAGGCATCATCTACCACACAATATCGTGTTCAGATTGCACCACCAGCCCATTTCGGAGCTTTTGCATCGTGGGTCTTCTGTGTCACATGCCCTTCCAGTGACTTGGACCAATCCTATACCTTCTGCGTGAGGCACCTCAATTACATTACTTCCTCAGCACAGTCCAGGTTGTGTTCCACGAGACACGTAGATACCCAGAACCCGATATTCCTCACGAGTTTGCTGTCCATCTTTGGAGAGACTTTTACCCCTCAGCTTCAGCATCTCCAGGGTACTCTCCACCTCCTTCAGCTCCCAGATATCCTCCTATACAAGTTGTACCTTCCCCAAGACAGTATTTACACTCTGAAGGCACTCCTTCTCCTGGATATCCTCCACTTCCGACAGCAGCTCCTTATCCCTTCTCAGATCCGTGGACTCTGCAACCTACCCCTGTACTCTCACGAGCAGTAACACCCATTTCGGCATCACCAGTGTCACCTCAGACAAGACCTCCTTTACCAGATTTCCACAGCTGGTTCCATCCTGCTTCTCCTGCCTCCTCCAACATGAGCAACCTCAAGGAGCAGCCCGAATCTTCTTCCAGGAATGGTACAAACTAAGCGCAGGTTCGTGCTTTTCTCACGGGGACCTCAGATATGTCGCAACGCTCGCATGCAGCCTCTCCGGAGATAAGCGACTCAAGTCCAAAAAAGACCCCTGAAGTCAACTTACAAGGCGAAGCACTACTTCAACTTCAAATTTCCCAGCTTCAGGACAGCATCTCCGACTTGGTCCAGAAAGTCCAACAACTCCAAGATTCTCGCAGTACCACACATACAGAGGATGATGTGACGCAACCAGACGACTATGTGAAATCATTACCACCAGAGGTAGAAAATTCAAAACACTGAACTCCGTGCCCTCTACTGTTTACTCCAAGCTTCCAAAACTAAAAGACTTGACATTAAACTTCCGGAAACCTACACTGGTCAACGAAATCGCCGAATAGTTGACCAATGGCTCGCAAAATTGCGCATGTACTTTGATACTGTTGACCTCACTGAAGGCAAAAAGATTGCCTTGGCAACCTCCCTCCTTAAGGATATAGCTTTCCTATGGTGGCAACGACGCTTAAAGGACGGCAAAAGTGTGTTAACCTGGGAACGTTTTGAACACGTGCTCCGTAAGCAGTTCATGTTAGAATTATAGATATAATTCAGCAGTGACCAATGTAATATAATAAGCTAGTTAGGGGCACTTTTCCCTCTTTAAGAGGTTTTTCCCCCTAACCGCAGTTAGTTCACTAACTATGGTTAGTGACTACTAAGGTTTTGTCACTAGGACAAAACCTTATCTCTCACTCATTGTGTTGTACTTTTTACACTCTTCTATTGCAACTCAGCTTTCAGCTTCCAAGCTTCCAGCTCTCACTCTCTCTTGCTCTCTCTCTCTCCATTCTCACATTTGGTATCAGAGCATTAGATCCAGCTCCCTACGCATTCTCCGTCGAGCTCCAGCTACAACCCGCTACACCTCGTCCGTACAGTCCATACGACTGTACGGAACCTGCACATGGTTTCTGCACATCCGAACCTGCCGTACTGCTCCAGCTGCATCACGTACCATACCTGCAGACTCGAAATCAGACCGTACCTGTCGTGCCTATCTACCGTACCGTATTGTACTTGCTCGTTCGTACAATGCGTACCAGACCTGCTCGCCATACATCGCGACTGTACCAACCGTACAGTCCTATACCAGTCGTACCGGTTGTACAGCTCATCGCCGTACAGATCTGCGCCACGTGTGGGGCTGTCGTCCATACTCCGTACAGCTCCAGTCGTTCGTACTCCGTACAACATACGAATTTCGTACACGACAGTACACTGACAGTCCCGTACGGTCAGCTCACTGTTCGTACACTTCTATTGCAGGCCTTTTGTGCAGACTTTTATTTCTGCAGGTACTCGAGCAGTTACTTTTTTGGCAGGCATTGTTTGCAGATAGCCATTGTTTGCCTCAGTCTTTTGGAAGAAATTTCGGAGCTACACTTGGAGCGAAAATTGCAGATTTGGTCTGAATTTAGGGCTTTCTGCTGAAATTGCAAAATTTGGGGCTTTCAGTACTTCTGCCCCTTTTTTATTGCAATTTCGAGCTCGAAATTTGGGGCTTTCAGTTCTGCAGTACAATTTCTTGTAAAAATTTGGGGATTTTGTAATTACACTGCAATCTTGCAGTGAAATTTGGGGCTTTTGTAGACGAAGCGCAATTCTTGCAACATTTGGGGCTTTAGATGAATTCGCCCCTTTCCGGTTGAAATTTCAGGCCTATTTTGGGGCTTTTGTGTTGGGAAAGCAATTTCTGGAGTTTTCAATTCATACTGCCTTTCTTGGAGTGTTTTGCAGCACTTTTGGCAGATTCTGGAGAGTTTTTGATGCTTGGACAGATTTCTGACAGTGCAAGTACAGAAATCTAAGTTGCATTTACAGCCCGTGCTTGGCTGTGTTTTTTGGGAGTTGTGCATTTCATTCCCAGTAAGGGAATTCAGTTTTGTATCTGCTTCAATCTCTTTCTCAGATATGGCCCATCAAAATCAGAATGACTTCCAGTTCGGTGGTCTTTCACAGGAAGACAAGTTGGATGGTACCAACTACTCCCTCTGGAGTTTCATGGTACACAATATTCTGATTTCTCGCAATTTATGGGATTATGTCAATGGGGATGAGATCCGACCAGCAGATATTGCACCTGCTACCCTTCCCCAGCAAGAAGGTGGAAGAGGTCGTGTACAAAGTGCAGCTGCAAGACAAGTTGGTGGTGCAGCTACAGTCACTACTCCAGAGCAGAAGAGATGGGATTCACGGGATGCCTTAGCTTTGTCATGCATCTCTCTTTCAGTGAAAAGATTTATCATTCCGCATATCTGGTCGTGTAAGACCTCCAGGGTAGTGTGGGATATTTTGGAAAGCATGTATGCAGCTCGGAATGATGCAAGGGTATCTTTCTTGAAAAGAGAGTTAAGTCATACACATATGGAAGATGGGGACTCCATGTCAGTCCACCTCACAAAGCTACAGGATCTCAGAGAGCAATTGTTAAATATAGATGAAATTATTCCTGATTCAGAGATGATTACAACCACTCTGAATTCTCTTCCTGAGTCTTATCTCAGCTTTCATACCTCATTGAACTTATCATTGAGGGGGGGTGCAGATCCTCTCACTTTTCATGAGTTGATAGGACTTCTGCTTCAGGAAGAGCAGACCAGGAAAAATTTGGCTTCACGTGCAAGTGAACAAGCCATGCTCTCAAAGTTTAAATAAAAAACAAAGGGACAGGCAAAGACATCAGTAAATCAGCCTTCCAGTGGGTCAGGACAGCCTTCACAAAAGGCTAAAAATGATGCAAGTAAGCCGAAGAAGAAGGATTTTTGTCACTACTGCAAAAAGCCAGGTCATCACATAGCAGAATGCAGGAAAAGGCTTGCAAAAGAAAAGAAAAACAGCTCCGGTATGGCTGTTTCAGATTCAGCTCCTCGTGCATCTGACAGTGGGGATGCTGCAGCCAACTTTGTTGGACAGGATTATGCCTTTTTATCTTGCATTTCAGATTCTAGGCTGGCTGTTCCAGATGCTCGGGATAGTACAGCCACTTGTAGTGATGATACATATGCATTTTTGACTTGCAGTTATGACTCTTCTACGGATGCATCTGCTTTCAGTGTCAATGAAACACTGAACACTTGGTATTTTGACAGCGGTGCATCCAAGCACATCACTTCTAGGAAGTGTCTTTTTACTTCCTTGCATCCACCTCCCGTTGGTAAGAAAGTCACTTGTGCCAACAACTCATCATATTCAGTACGTGGCACAGGAGATGTTGAGCTCACTGCCATTGATGGCTCAATTTTCAGACTTTCAGATGTCTTATATGTGCCTGGCATAACCAAAAATCTTCTTTCAGTGTCCACTCTTAACAGAGGTGGATTTCAGGTCATCTTTGAGGATGACAAATGTGCTGTCCGAGACAGGGAAGATGACTATGCCTTAAGGTTATCTGGTACTCTGCTGCGTGGGCTTTTTCAGCTTGATATTTTTGAGAAAAGAGCAGCCCATGCTCTTACAGTTTCTACCCCTACAGCTGCCATGCAGAATGCAGAATTATGGCATGCCCGATATGGCCACATGCATTACAACAGCTTGATGACACTTCAGAAGTATTCCATGGTTGATGCATTGCCACCTCTTGAGATACCTCCTCCACATGCCTGTGAAGGGTGCATTTTAGGCAAGATGCATAGATTCCCCTTCAAGAAGGATGGTTCAGTTAAAGCTGTCCGCAAATTACAACTTATACACAGTGATGTCTGTGGTCGCATGAGGACTCCATCGTTGGGTGGTCATCTCTACTTCGTTACATTTATTGATGATTACTCCAATTTTACTTAGGTTTATGGGCTGAAACACAAATTTGAAGTGTTCACGGTGTTTAAATACTTTTCAGCCATGGTTGAAAATGAAACCGGACTCAAGATATAGACATTGCGCACAGATAGAGGTGGGGAATACTTGTCTGTAGAATTTGATGCTTTTCTGAAAGGCAAGGGTATTGTGCATCAGCTCACAGTCAGGCTGACCCCTCAGCAAAATGGCAAAGCTGAGAGGAAAAATAGAACTCTCATGGAGATGGACACATGTACGCTGAAAAACAAACACATGCCTCACAAATTCTAGCTTGAGGGTTTGATGTGTGCCAATTACATTCTGAATCGGGCTCCCACTAAGGCTTTAAAAACAAAAACTCCTTATGAGGTCTGGAATGACAGGAAGCCTTCAGTGGATCACTTTCGAGTCTTTGGATGCCTTGCTTATGCTCATGTGCCAGTTGAATTTAGGCACAAATTGTCTGATAAAGCCATTAAGTGCATATTTGTTGGGTACAGTACAGAAAGCAAGGGGTACCGTCTCTACAATCCTGCTACACGCAAGATCATAGTCAGTAGAGATGTGATATTTTTTGAAAATTCAGCTCACACTCAGGCTGAATTTCAAATGCCTTCTTCTTCAGAGGATGTCTTTGAAGGGTTGTTACCCATTGCCTTGGGTTCCCCTGCTGATTTTTTTGATCCAAATCAGAATTTACAGCAACCTCCAAATGCTTTAGTTCCGCCACAAGATGTCTTGCCCCCTCCACAGGCAGTGGAACAGGTGGTGCAGCAAGAAATTGCAGACATACATGCAGCAAAAACAGTCCCAAACTGGTTGTTACAGACTCTCAGGGAGAGTAAAATTGATGCTCCGTTACTTGGCAGAACTTGCACTGCAGCAAGGCACATGGAAGGTGCTAATTCAGTGGAATCAACATATGCAGGTACTCTTCTTGATGAGGAGGAGCTTGCCACATTCGAAGAGGCAAAGGATAATGTGCATTGGATGAATGCCATGCACGATGAGTTGCAGTCCATTGACAAAAATCAAACTTGGGATGTTGTAGACTTGCCACCGGGTAAACATGCCATTGGCACACGATGGGTTTTCAAGGTCAAACGCAAGCCAGATGGCTCCATTGACAGATATAAGGCAAGGCTGGTTGCTAAAGGCTACGCTCAAAAAAAGGGCATAGATTATGAGGAGACATTCGCTCCTACATTCCAGGATGACCACCATCTGATCAATTATTGCAATGGCTGCACATTTTGAGTGGCATGTTCATCAGTTGGACATAAAAACAGCCTTCTTAAATGGGGACTTGCTGGAAGAGGTGTATGTCAAACAACCTCCGGGCTTTGAAATTACAGCAAATGCACTTCAAGTATGCAAGCTGAACAAAGCTTTACATGGGCTGAAACGGGCCCCTCGTGCATGGTATGCCAAGATCCATGCCTTTTTGACCAGCAAGGGGCTGCACAATAGTCCTACTGAGAGCACCCTCTACATCAAGATGGATGGGGGGGAAATTTTAGTCATCCTTCTTTATGTCGATGACTTACTGCTCACAGGGTCCAATGAAGACAAAATTGCAGATTTCAAAACTGATTTGCAGACCAACTTTGACATGTCAGATTTGGAGCTGCTTCACTTTTATTTGGGGATCCAGTTCTCTCATGAGAGACGTAGCACTGTTATGTCTCAGTCCAAGTATGTTTAGAAACTCTTGGACAGATTTAACATGCATGAATGTAAGCCCATAGCCACTCCCATGGAGCCGGGGCTTCTCTCTGTCCATTCTCTCACAGTTCATACCTGTCAATGCGGACTTCCAAGCACGTTCAAAACTCCGACAGTTGGAGCAAACAAGCTCCCTGTCTTCCTACATCTCTCAGTTCACCACATTGGTGCTGGAGATTGATGGTTTAACTGATGATGATCGCCTACATGCTTTCATCTCAGGCCTAAATCCCTCGTTACGCATTGATGTCCTTAAAGCAAACATCACCACCACAGCAACCCCGAACCTTCCCTGGCCACTCAAGTACTTTGTGTTTAAGGATCGATTCGTGGAACAACGGTCACTATCCTCATCGACAATGGCTGCTCTCATAACTTCCTAGCTAGTTCTATGGTCAACAAACTTCGGTTGACCACCAATCCTAGTCTCATGGACTATCAGATTGAACTCGCAAATGAAACTACCTTCTTGTGCAACACCAAGATCAAAAACTTGTCTTTTTGCATCCAACATTATACGGACAAGTTGAACTTCGACATCATGCCTCTTCTCGGTACAATGTCATACTTGGACAACAGCGGCTCTACAACTATGATCCATCAATCAGTTTTTGCAGCCATACTATCCAGTTTGTCCACCAGGGAAAACTTATTGAGCTAACTGGTTCTAGGGACTCTCCTTCAACCCCAGTTGCCTCTGCCCTACAAGTAAAGAAGTGGGTTCGTAAACGTCAAGTAAAGACTTCACTTCTGTTGGTTACGGCAGTAGAGGAGACACCAACATAGGATCCTCCTGAATACCTCAACCAACCTTTTTTCCAGCCCTACTTGGATATCTTTCCACAGGAATTGCCAAAGCAGTTACCACCTCGACGACCAGTGGATCACCCAATCGAACTTATTCCCAGCAGTAATCCACCGTCGAAACCTCCTTATCGGGTTTCTTACACTCAAAATGAAGAAATCCAAAGATAGGTGACCGAGGTGACCGAACTTCTCGACAAAGGTCACATTCGGCCTAGTCACAGCCCTTTCAGATCTCCTGTACTACTTGTGGAAAAAAAGAATAAGTCAATGCGCCTCTGCATCGACTACTGAGCCCTCAACAAGCTCACTATAAAAAACAAGCATCCATTGCCTCGCATCGATGACCTCTTCGATGAACTTCTACACGCAACACAATTCTCAAAGATTGATCTTCGTTCAGGTTATCATCAAATTCACATACGAGAAGGCGATGAGTACAAGACAGCTTTTCGAACAAAGTATGGACACTATGAATGTTTGGTCATGCCTTTTGGGTTAAACAATGCCCCGGGCACATTCATGACACTAATGAATGACATCTTCACGCCTTTCCTCGATAAGTTCGTCATCGTTTACCTCGATGACATCCTCGTTTTCAGCAGATCCCTACATGAGCACAAACAACATCTTCACCAAGTTTTTGAAGTTCTCTGCGCAAATTCTCTCTATATTAACATTGAAAACAGTGACTTCTTCGAGACCCAACTCGAATATTTGAGACATGTTATTTCAGCTCAAGGCATCTCTGTGGATCCCAAGAAGGTCGAGGTAATCCGAAACTGGCCTACTCCTAAGAATGTTCATGATGTCCGCTCTTTTCTCAGATTGGCAAACTTCTACCATACAAAGGTCTATCAGTTTTCCGAAATCACAGCTCCTATGTCCGAATTATTGAAAAGCACATAAGTTTTTCAGTGGCTTCCCGAAACACAGTATAGTTTCCAACAACTCAAGCAAGCACTCACTACCACACCAGTTATGGCTATTGCTGACGCAAACCTTCCATTTGAGGTCATGACCGACGCTTCCGACATCGCTACAGGAGCAGTCTTGATGCAAGAAGGCAGAGTTATTGCTTTTGATAGCCATAAACATTCTAATATCCAAACCCGATACCCGGTTTATGATAAGGAGTTTCTTGCCATTGTACGTGCTTATCGCTCTTGGAAACATTATCTCATGGGAGCCGACTCGGTGGTCAAGACAAACCATCACTCTTTACAGTATATCTTTACTCAGCCAGTCATGAACGCTCGACAAGCACGCTGGGTTGAGTTTCTGGCCAACTTTCACATGACCATTGAGTACATTCCAGGACTACGCAATGTAGTTGCAGATGCTCTCAGCAGGTTAACTCTAGCATCAGCTATGGTAATCTCTACATTATCTGTGGATGTTCCGAATTCATTCAAAGGGAAGTATTTCAATGATAAAGACTTCGGCACAGCAGTACAAGTTCTTTCAAAAGATCAACCTTCGACTTCCGAACAGAAGATTTTCTCATCCTATTCTTATACGGACGACCTTCTGTATTATCAAGATCGCGTCTGTGTACCACATGACAAGGATGTTCGACGTCTTTTGTTAAAAGAGCATCATGTAGTTCCTTATGCTGCCCATCCAGGCATCAACAAGACTTATAGGTTACTCAGTGCAACATACTTGTATCACTAACTACTAACTACAGGCAGATTGCGGGAGAAGCACCGAATTTGTTCCACCCAGCCAATCTTATCGAAGCGTGAGAGCTCACAGAGAAAATCCGAATCCCAAAAGCATACGTGAACAGTGCATTCTCTTCTCTCACTAACTCCAACAAGCCCCAATTCCCTAGATGGATCTAGATGCCACATGCCATCATCATAGGGCCTTACTAATGCAACATTTCACCCCTCTCTTGGGATGCTTTAGTTGCCTTTGCCCCTAGGCACATTTCTTGCATTAGACCCTTAGCCTTAGATCCACCCAGTTTGGTGCTATCAACCCTCACCTAGGACCTTGACATTAATTCCCTCCCGATCATTTACATGAAGCGCAAATAAATATATTACAAATATAGATTCTTTAAGGGAAATGTCGACTGATTCTTCCGAGGTCATGCTACCTCGGCTAGAGCGTAACAATCCTTCCCTCTTCAGACATCAACATCCTCGATGATAAAGTCTGGGAACACTCTCCGCAACTGGTATACGGATTCCCAGGTAGCTTCGGATAGAGGCTGACCATGCCATGCAACCAACACCGTGGGTATCTTCCGATTTCGTATTTGCATTGTTCCTCGGTCCAGGATTCTTGTTGGTTTGCGCCTCGCATTATCCTCTATCTCCTGAAAGAAAACCACACCTTCGATTAGTGAGTCACCTGTATGTAAAAATTTCTTTAAGCGCAAAACATGAAAAACCGGGTGCACCTTACACCCCTGTGGCAATTCTAATTTATAGGCTACCTTGCCTATTCTCTTTAGAATTAACCACGGCCCACAGTATCGAGGTGATAACTTAGCACACTCTCCTGAAGTTAATGACTTGGAGTGCGAAGGAACTCTGAGAAAAACTTTTTCTCCTTTCTTAAATACTCTTATAGACCGGTTTTCATCCGCATACGCCTTGGCTCTATCCATAGCCTGGCAGATATTAGCTCTCCCAAGTGCTAGCATCTCCCACATCTGAACCACAAAGTTCGCGGCACTAGGCACTTTCTGAGGTACTCCAACTATAGTTGGATTTGCTGGTCTATAACCATAGTTCAGCTCAAACGGACTGAACCCGGTAGAGGAATGTTTTCTATCATTGTAGGCAAACTCTAATAATGGCAATCACTTGTCCCACGTATGTTGCCTCAATGACACATATGCCCTCAGCATATCCTCTAAAGTCTGGTTGACTCTCTCGGTCTGACCATCCGTCTCAGGATGATCCCCACTACTCATTCCCAACTCAGTCCTCAGTGCCTCAAATACCGCTGTCCAAAAATGACCGGTAAATCTGACATCTCGGTCTCACACTATGGATCTAGGCAATCCATGCAAACGAAATGTATGTCTAATAAACAAATCCGCCACTTGCGGGGCACTAACAGACTCCCTAGTCGGAATGAAGTGAGCCATCTTGGTTAGACGATCAACCACCACAAGGATAGAATCATACCCTCCTTGTGTTGTAGGCAGTCCTACAATAAAGTCCATGGAAATGCTCTCCCACTTACTTAGTGGTATTTCCAAGGGCTGTAAAAGTCCGGGTGGCTTCACCCGCTCGGCCTTGCTTACTTGACACGAAAAACACCGTGTCACATATTCATGAATATGCTTTTTCATCTTTGGCCAAAAGAAATCTCGCTTCACGACAAACCATAGAGGGCCTTTTTCAGCCGGCATACCTGAGTTTCAGAACCTGCAACCTCAAATCCTGGTATGGTATCCAATACATTAGAGGCTTCTACTGATGGCTGTTTTTTACAGTCCATCCAAGGTCAAGCTGCATGCTCAACAAAAACCATGTCTCTACTGACAATTACCTTGCCTGTTCTAGGCTGAAACAACCTGTATCCTTTGCTTTGTGAGCTGTAGCCAATGAAATGCATTTGATGGCCTTATCATCAAGCTTATGCCTCAGCTGAGAGGTTACAAGTGCATATGCAGGAGATCCAAACACTCGCATGTGAAACTATAGGCTAGTGGCATGTCCATGCTTCATAAGGGGTCATGGTCTTCAAGCTCGAGTCAGTGCTCGGTTGAGCACATGGTTGGCATACATAACGGCATCCCAATAAGGTAAAGACTTCCCCTTACGCATGTACTTGTCCATTTCCGTAGATGTTCATTTTTCCATTCTACAAGTCCATTTTGTTGCAGAGTGTATGGCAATTTGCATTAATGTACGATACCCTGGGCGGCTAAAAATCAGAAAACTCCTTGGGTAAGTATCTGCAAATTGGCCTCATTCCTAATCTGATAGAGATTGGCCATGCAACCTTGGCTGTCTTGCGAGATATAACAAATCTCTTGCTATTCATAGCAATCACACACGGGTGTCCCGCACACGAGCTATCATGGCACTGTCGAATGACTCTCCGCCTGAGATCATTCTGACTAGGTACTACTACCTTGCCATTTCTTTTCAGCATACCATCCCTTATGGTCTATCTTGCATATGTTTGGCCTTTTCTGGATGCCAGGTCGTCCTTTTCTTCCTCGGGTCTAAACACATGAGCTTTAGGCCATAAGCTCTGGACAAACTCGTCCACCTTTTGAGTTTCTCTGATCTCAGTCATTAAAGCACTCTCTAATACCGTGAAACTCATATTGTGCATAATGCGAGACAACGCATCAACAACCTTATTACCTTCCCTCTTCGGTACCGAATCGTTAAATTAAACTCCTGCATGAGCTCTGCCCACCTAGCTTGGCAGCCCCTCAGGTCAGCCTGTTTACAAAAATGTTTCAGAGTATCATGATCCACATCCACATAAAACTCTGAATCATACAAATAATGCCTCCATGTTTTCAAAGCATGGATAACAGCATACAACTCTAATTCATGAGTTGGCCAATTCCTTTGAGAGGGAAAAAGCTTCTTGCTTTCAAAGGCTACTGGCCTTCCCTCTTGAAGGAGAACTGCTCCTATCACAATGCCACTTGCATCGGTTTCCAGGAACAACGGTTTCTATGAATCAACTATTTTTAACACCGGTCCAGCGACCACAGCTTGTTTTATGGTGTTAAAACTTTCTTGTTGATTTTGTCCCCATATAAAAGGTACTTTATCTGAGGTTAGATCAGTCAATGGCGATACTATTTCGGAATATCCTTTGATATGCCTTCTATAAAATTGGACAAATCCCAAGAATGATCGCAACGCGGTCAGACTCTGAGGGATTGGCCAAGTTAGTATCGCAGCCACTTTCTTCAGATCCATTTCTACTCCCTCTGGAGTAATTATGAATCCTAAATATTCAAGCCTAACCATACACAGTATAGTTTTCTTTTTATTTACATAAAGACTGGCTTTCCTCAAAGTACTGAACACTACTCTTAAGTGTTCACGATGCTTAGTAATACTTTTACTGAACACTAAAATATCGTCAATAAAATGTACTACAAACTTTCAGATATACGGACGTAGTAAATCGTTCATAAGCATGACGAATGTAGCAGGAGCATTGGTAAGTCCAAAGGGCATTACCAAAAACTCATAATGACCAAACCTGCTTCTGAAAGCGGTTTTATGCACATCCTCGGCTCTAATCCGGATCTGATGATAGCCACACTTAAGATCTATCTTGCTGAAAATCACGGCTCCATGTAATGCATCTAGCAAATCATCAATCCGAGCCATCGGATACCTGTGCTTAACAGTGATATTATTCAATGCTCTGTAATCTATACAGAGGCGAAACATATCATCCTTTTTCTTCTTTGATATCTTTGGCGAAGCAAAAGGTGAGAAACTTGGTTGAATCTGCCCCAACTTGAGGTATTCTTCCAATTGTCTACGCACCTCTGCCTCTTCAGTAAAACTCATTCTATAGGGAGGTCTATTTACAGGTTCTGCCCCTGGGATTAGTTCAATCTTATGTTGAACATTCCGCTCTGGAGGTAACCCATAAGGTAGTTCATCCCTAAAATATTCAGAGAACTCCTTTCTTATAAGATTAGCCAGCTTGGCCATCTCACCACTTTGCGTAACATCAGTGCTAGCTGAAGAATCATCAACCGGCTCTACCGATGCTGTGCAAAGGAATACAAACTCTTCTTGAGCTTTTCAGATTTCCATCACGGAAACCAACAGTCCCTGAGGTATATCTTTCTTACCTCGCAAGACATAAAGCACATCATTCATCTTGAATTGATATACGTGCTTTTTCCAATCAATGGCTGGATTCTTCCTAGAATGCTACGCCATACCCAGGGCTATATCGTCATGAGCAAGCTTGGTCATTTCAGAATCAAGCTTCTCAGCACAGTCCTGAATATGAAGCTCCAACTGGGTAACCCTTTGGTCCCATACTTCAGTTGAACTTCCATCTACCATCCTAACTATATACGCATAGTCAGATGGACTTGTTTTTAACTTCAGCCTCTTCACGAGCTTGGAGTTAATCACATTGTGAGTTGACGCTGAGTCAAACAACACAATGACATCATGATTGGCCACTTGCCCTTTCATTTTAATTAACTCTGTATCATTAAAGGCTGTATACCCCATTGCTGCGGGCTTAGATCGGATGTTATCAGGTGCAGTCGTTACTAGCTTAGCAACAGACACACATAACAAACAAGGTACTGACCTCTGAGAAGATCCCGCTAGCTGAATCTGCATCTCTTCTGCTCTGGGACTTCCCTCCATTTCCACGTCGCATTCTGAGACTACCATCTCAGCCATCCGACGATCCTTATTACATGGACAATCCTTCCACTAATGAGGCTCAAGGCAACCGAAACATAAGCCTTCTCTCCTTCCTTTTTCTCTTTGTTCTGGGTTTAAGGGAGACTTAGACCAAGCCTGGGCTGCCATTGGGGTTACTTTCCTCTTCACTCCAATGGTGGTACTTGGTTTAGGAGTTTCAGCTGGTTTCGCCTGCTTGGCTTGACCACTCGGCTGAGAACCACTCCCATTACTAATCCACTTCTTCTTAAACCCAGATTTCTTTTGGTACCCATACTGGGTCCCGACCTGTGCAAACCCAGTTGGACTGCTGCCCTTGGCATCTTCATAGTTTAGGGCTATGGCTATTGCATCATCTAACGTGTTCGCGTACTTAGCCCGAACTTCCTTTTTTATCCGATCGTTCAATCCAAATATGAAATCTTTCACTTGGATTGATTGAGGCAGGGATTCATCGACCTTCATTATGCTCTCTTGAAACTTATCAGTGTATTCTGCCACTGACAAATTTCTCTGACGAAGGTTCCTATATTGATCCCAAGCTTGGGATGCTTCGTCAGGAGGTAAGAAGTGTTTCCTGAATTCTCTTTTAAACCCCTCCCAGGTAGTGGATGCTATACCATCTTTTTGTTGCTTAATCCACCACCGATCCGCTGCCTCACTAAACATGTGGGTGGCCTCGCGGATCTTCTTGATATCATTCCTCATTTCACAAATGGTAACGCCTCATCCCATTTGTATAACCAGGTCTCAATGACATCCAAACTACGGCATCCGACCATAATACTTTTCCGGCCTGTAATTGGTAATATTCGGTACTTTAGCCTTCCTAGGCTCGACCGTATGGACACTAGACTCCGATTCCATTAGAGCCTTTCCTTTCTTCTCTCGAGAAGATCTGGCAGACATACTATGTATTACTCTTCTGAGTTCAGACTGCCCTGCATTAGCCTGTAACTGCTGCGCTAACAACTGCTGCAAGGCATCCTCAAGTAATGCAATCCTGCTAGATAAGGTGTGAGCTCCTGGACGCGGCGCGACACCTGCTAGGTCGGCCGGACTCCTGACTCACCATGGTCCCTCCCGGAAGCCCCTTCTTCTGCTTCCATTCAGGTCAATGGGTGTTTTTTTTTTTCTATAAATTGAAAAAAAAAAAAACACCGCTTAGAAAACTGTATTTACAAACTAACACAATTCAGTGTACTGATACTCTGACACAATTCCCTATACTAGGGAATACCTGCAATCCTAGATTCACACTAACTAGGCATTTGATACAGGCATATATCCCAAATCCTGCTTTTTCCTATACTAGGGAATTTCCTGCAAGTCAACTCAGATTGAAACACACAGGCATAGTCTCAAGCATAATCTGTCCCTGCTATAGCATCTAGCCTTCTTACAGACTAATAATTAACAAAAACCTCTTCATGCAAGCGGAGCATCAACAAAACTAAATCAGGAAAGGCCAAAGAAAGCTCCCTGGTCGATCATTCTTGTCTCAGCTCCACAAACTCGAATCCCCGAAGCCTGCAGCCTCCACGTATTGCTTGCTCGCAAATGATAAGATCCCTTTTTTCACTTCTGTCAAAGCGTAGCTCTTTGTTTGGAAACTGTCGCAGCCTAAGAGCTGTCTGCGTGGCCTTGTATGCGACCGCTTCAGATCAGCCCGTCGCGTGGAGGTCAGGTCAGCCCAGCAACTCTGCTCTCAGTTTGGCGTCACGCGAAGCTCTCTGATCACACGCCCACGCTGCTCGTCGTCCAATCCACGAATCGCTTCGAAGGTGTCCTGCAATACGAGCTTAGCCACCACGCTGTCCCCAGGCCCTGCTGTTCATCGTTACATCGTTCGTAATTCGTCAACCATCCTTGCGGGACCCGTTCAATCCACGTATCGCTTAATTACCAGATCCCCTCTCTTGGTATCGTAGGTCTTTGAATTCGACCCCGTTTGTGTAGGCCAGCGTCGATCAAGCCCCTCTGTCAAACCCACGAATAGTCTCGTTCTTCTACACGTCACGTATCCCGCGCCTAGCCTGTGCTCTGATCTTTCGTCCATCCCTTGATCTCTTCCATGAGCTCTGATACCAATTGTAACACACTAACTATTGACTATAGGCAGATCACGGGAGAAGCACCGAATTTGTTCCACCCAGCCAATCTTATCGAAGTGTGAGAGCTCACAGAGAAATCAGAATCCCAAAAGCATACGTGAACAGTGCATTCTCTTCTCTCACTAACTCTAACAAGCCCCAATTCCCTAGATGGATCTAGATGCCACATGCCATCCTCATAGGGCCTTACTAATGCAACATTTCACCCCTGTCTTGGAATGCTTTAGTTACCTTTGCCCCTAGGCACATTTCTTGCATTAGACCCTTAGCCTTAGATCCACCTAGTCTGGTGCTATCAACCCTCACTTAGGACCTTGACATTAATTCCCTCCCGATCATTTACATGAAGCACAAATAAATATATTACAAATATAGATCCTTTAAGGGAAATGTTGACTGATTCTTCCGAGGTCATGCTACCTCGGCTAGAGCGTAACAATACTACTGGCCTCAGTGAAGGAATAGAGAGAGTGAGAGCAAGAGAGTGTGAGAGAGACAAAAGCTTGGAAGCTATAGTTGCACAATAGAGTGTAAGAAAAGTACAACACAAAGTAGTGTAGATAAGGTTTTGTCATAGTGACAAAACCTTAGTAGTCACTAACCATAGTTAGTGAACTAACTGCAGTTAGGGGGAAAAACCTCTAAAAGAGGGAAAAGTGCCCCTAACTAACTTATTATATTACATTGGTCACTGCTGAATTATAGATATAATTCCAACACCCCCCTGCAGTGCCAATGTCATGTACAAGGCTGATCAATCACCAAACGGATATAAGTTCAGGGCACTGCGAAATGCCTCGAACTTCTCACGTGGTAGTGCTTTGGTGAAGATATCTGCAACGTTGTCATGTGTGGACACAAAGATCATACTGATCTCTCCTGCATGTAACTTCTCTCTGACGTAGTGATAGTGAACCTCAATGTGCTTCGTGCGAGCATGAAACACTGGATTCTTTGCCACGGCAATGGCACTCTGACTATCAGTGAGAATTGGAGAAGGACCCTCCAAAGACAGATGAAGATCAGCAAATAAACGTCTCAGCCAGACACATTCCACTGTTGCTGTGAAAGCTGCCCTGTACTCAGCTTCACATGATGAGGTAGCCACTGTAGATTGTTTCTTGCTTAGCCATGAAATGCAAGATTTTCCCAAAAAGAAACAATTGCCACTAGTGGACTGCCTAGTGTCATAATCACCAGCCCAATCTGAATCACTGTAGGCATGCATCTGCAAGTCACCCCCCCTGGGAAATAGTAAGCCAAAAGACTTGGTGCCTTGCAAATAACGGAAGATGCGCTTAACTGCCTGCCAATGCATAGTTTTAGGGCTGTGCATATACCTGCTCACCTGAGATACTGCAAACTGAATATCAGGCCTAGTATTGCAGAGATATATGAGGCATCCAACAGCTTGACTGTAAAGTGTGGCATCAACTGATTCTCCTGCATCATGCATTGTGAGTTTCAGCCCCGGTTCCATAGGAGTAGATATGGGCTTACACTCTTGCATGTTAAATCTGTCCAAAAGTTTCTGAACATACTTGGACTGAGACATAACAGTGCCACGTTTCTCATGAGAGAACTGGATCCCCAAATAAAAATGAAGCAGCCCCAAATCTGACATATCAAAATGGGTCTGCAATTCAGTTTTGAAATCTGCAATTTTGTCGTCATTGGACCCTGTGAGCAGTAAGTCATCAACATAAAGAAGGATGACTAATATTTCCCCCCCATCCATCTTGATGTAGAGGGTGCTCTCAGTAGGACTATTGTGCAGCCCCTTGCTGGTTAAAAAGGCATGTATTTTGGCATACCATGCACGAGGGGCCTGTTTCAGCCCATATAAAGCTTTATTAAGCTTGCAGACTTGAAGTGCATTTGCTGTAATTCCAAAACCCGGAGGTGGTTTGACATACACCTCTTCCAGCAAGTCCCCATTTAAGAAGGCTGTTTTGATGTCCAACTGATGAACATTCCACTCAAAATGTGCAGCCATTGCAATTACTGATCGGATGGTGGTCATCCGGGATGTAGGAGCAAAAGTCTCCTCATAATCTATGCCCTTTTTCTGAGCATAGCCTTTAGCAACCAGCCTGGCTTTATATCTGTCAATGGAGCCATCTGGCTTCCGTTTGACTTTAAATACCCATCGTGTGCCAATAGCATGTTTACCCTGTGGCAAGTCCACAACATCCCAAGTCTGATTTTTGGCAATGGACTGCAACTCATCGTGCATGGCATTCATCCAATGCACATTACCTTGTGCCTCTTCAAATGTGGCAGGCTCCTCTTCATCAAGGAGAGTACCTGCATATGCTGATTCCACTGAATTAGCACCTTCCATGTGCCTTGCTGCACTGCGAGTCCTGCCAGGTAACGGGGCATCAAGTTTACTCTCCCGGAGAGTCTGTAACAGCCAGTTTGGGACTGTTTTTGCTGCATGTATGTCTGCAATTTCTTGCTGTACCACTTGTTCCACTTCCTGTGGAGGAGGCATGACATCCCGTGGCGGAACTGAAGCATTTGAAGGTTGCTGTAAATTCTGATTTGGATCAGAAAAATCAGCAGGGGAACCCAAAGCAATGGGTAGCAACCCTTGAAATACATCTTCTGAAGGTGAAGGCATTTGAAAATCAGCCTGAGTGTAAGCTGAATTTTCAGAAAATATCACATCTCTACTTACAATGATTTTGCGTGTAGCAGGATTGTAGAGACGATACCCCTTTCTTTCTGCACTGTATCCAACAAATATGCATTTGATGGCTTTATCTGACAATTTGTGCCTAAATTCAACTGGCACATGTGCATAGGCAAGGCATCCAAAGACTCGGAAGTGATCCACTGAAGGCTTCCTGTCATTCCAGACCTCAAAAGGAGTTTTTGTTTTTAAAGCCTTAGTGGGAGCCCTGTTCAAAATGTAATTGGCACACATCAAACCCTCTAACCAGAATTTATGAGGCATGTGTTTGCTTTTCAGCATACATCTGTCCATCTCCATGAGGGTTCTATTTTTCCTCTCAGCTTTGCCATTTTGCTGAGGGGTCAGCTTGACTGTGAGCTGATGCACAATACCTTTTTGTTTGAGGAAAGCATCAAATTCTGCAGATAGGTATTCCCCACCTCTATCCGTGCGTAATGTCTGTATCTTGAGCCCGGTTTCATTTTCAACCATGGCTGAAAAGTGTTTGAACACTGTGAACACTTCAGATTTCTTTTTCAGCCCATAAACCCAAGTAAAATTGGAGTAGTCATCAATAAATGTGACAAAGTAGAGATGACCACCCAATGAAGGAGTCCTCATGGGACCACAGACATCACTGTGTATAAGCTGCAATTTGCGAACAGCTTTAACTGAACCATCCTTCTTGAAGGGAAATCTATGCATTTTACCTAAAATGCACCCTTCACAGGCATGTGGAGGAGGTATCTCAAGGGGTGGCAATGCATCAACCATTGAAAATTTCTGAAGTGTCATCAAGCTATTGTAATGCATGTGGCCATATCTGGCATGCCATAATTCTGCATTTTGCATGGCAACTGTAGGGGAATAAATTGCCAAAGCATGAGCTGCTCTTTTCTGAAAAATATCAAGCTGAAAAAGCCCACGCAGCAGAGTACCAGATAACATTAAGGCATAGTTAGCTTCCCTGTCCCGGACCGCACATTTGTCATCCTCAAAGATGACCTGAAATCCATCTCTGTTAAGAGTGGACACTGAAAGGAGATTTTTGGTTATGCCAGGCACATATAAAACATCAGAAAGTCTGAAAATTGAGCCATCAATTGCAGTGAGCTCAACTTCTCCTGTGCCACGTACTGAATATGAGGAGTTGTTGGCACAAGTGACTTTCTTACCAACAGGGGGTGGATTCAAAGAAGTAAAGAGACACTTCCTCGAAGTGATGTGCTTGGATGCACCGCTGTCAAAATACCATGTGTTCAGTGTTTCATCAACACTGAAAGCAGATGCATCTGAAGGAGAGTCAAAACTGCAAGTCAAAAATGCATATGTATCATCACTGCAAGAAGTTGTACTATCCCGATCATCTGGAACAGCCAACCTAGAATCAGAAATGCAAGATAAAAAGGCATAATCTTGACCAACAAAGTTGGCTGCAGCATCCCCACTGTCAGATGCACAAGGGGCTGAATCTGAAACAGCCATCCCTGAGCTGTTTTTCTTTTCCTTTGCAATCCTTTTCCTGCATTCTGCTATGTGATGACCTGGCTTTTTGCAGTAGTGACAGAAACCCTTCTTTTTGGGCTTGCTTGCATCACTTTTAGCCTTTTGTGAAGGCTGTCCTGACCCACTGGAAGGCTGATTTGCTGCTGTTTTTGCCTGTCCCTTTGTTTTTGATTTGAATTTTGAGAGCATGGCTTGTTCACCTGCACGTGAAGCCAAATTTTTCCTGGTCTGCTCTTCCTGAAGCAGAAGTCCTATCAGCTCATGAAAAGAAAGAGGATTTGCACCCCCCCTCAATGATAAATTCAGCGAAGTATGAAAGCTGAGATAAGACTCAGGAAGAGAATTCAGAGTGGTTGTAATCATCTCTGAATCAGGAATAATTTCATCTATATTTAACAACTGCTCTCTGAGATCCTGTAGCTTAGTGAGATGGGCTGACATGGAGTCACCCTCCTCCATATGTGTATTGCTTAACTCTCTTTTTAAAAAAGATACCCTGGCATCATTCCGTGCTGCATACATGCTTTCCAAAATATCCCACGCTGCCCTGGAGGTCTTACACGACCGGATATGCGGAATGATTGATCTTTTCACTGAAAGAGAGATGCAAGACAAGGCTAAGGCATCCCGTGAATCCCATCTCTTTTGCTCAGGAGTATTAACAGTAGCTGCACCAACAACTTGTCCTGCAGCTGCACCTTGTGCACGACCTCTTCCACCTCCTTGGTGAGGAGGGGTAGCAGGTGCAATATCTGCTGGTCGGATTTCATCCCCATTGACATAATCCCATAAATTGCGAGAAATCAGAATATTACGTACCATGAAACTCCAGAGGGAGTAGTTGGTACCATCCAATTTGTCTTCCTGAGAAAGACCACCGAACTGAAAATCATTCTGATTTTGATGGGCCATATCTGAAAAAGGAATTGAAGCAGATACAAAGCTGAATTCCCTTACTGGGAATAAAATGCACAACTCCCAAAAACCACACCCAAGCACGAGCTGTATATGCAACTTAGACTTCTGCACTTGAGCTGTCAGAAATCTGTCCAAGCATAAAACACTCTCCAAAATCTGCCAAAAGTGTTCCAAACACTCCAAGAAAGGCAGTATGTACAGAATACTCCAAAAAATGCTCTCCAAACACAAAAGCCCCAATTTGTGGCTAGAAATTGCAGCCAGAAAGGGGTAAAAATGCCAAAAGCCCCAAATCTGCAATTTCAATACAAAAGCCCCAAATTTCAGACAAATCTGCAATTTTGCTCTTGTGATAGCTTCAAACTTGCCCAATGATTGCAATGGCTTCAATCTGTAAAATGCCCCAAATGTTCTTGCAGAATACTTAGCCAAACAATGGCTGTCTGCAAACTTAGCCTGTCAAAGATCACTTGCCAAAACAAAGATGACCTGCCAAAAATCACCTGCCAAATCTCTTGTCCAAAACCAAGAAGATCCGTGCTGCTGTACTGAAGCAGATGCAGTACAGATTGACGGCGAAGTACAGATTGCAGGTACGGCGAAAAGCAGATGCAGTACAGATTGACGGCGCTGTACGGTGTACGGCCACAGGGTACGGCAAAGTACGGCGCAGATGACACAGCTTTTCGCAGGTACGGCGAAGTACGACTGCAGGTACGGCGAAGTACGATAGCAGGTACGGCGAAGTACGACTGCAGGTACGGATTTGTACGGAACTGGTACGGAACAGTACTGCAGCAGTTTACGAACAGTTTCGGCGCTGGTACGGCGGGCGAAATCGTACGGCAGGCGTAATCGTACGGCAGGCGTCAGACTTCCGTACAGTCGTACGGACTGTACGGGCAGATTTGCGTAGGCTGAAAAACGAGGCTGAGATTGAAACTTGAGGGAGCAAGGAGCACCAGGCTCTTGGACCTGCTCTGATACCAAATGAAGGAATAGAGAGAGTGAGAGCAAGAGAGTGTGAGAGAGACAAAAGCTTGGAAGCTATAGTTGCACAATAGAGTGTAAGAAAAGTACAACACAAAGTAGTGTAGATAAGGTTTTGTCATAGTGACAAAACCTTAGTAGTCACTAACCATAGTTAGTGAACTAACTGCAGTTAGGGGGAAAAACCTCTAAAAGAGGGAAAAGTGCCCCTAACTAACTTATTATATTACATTGGTCACTGCTGAATTATAGATATAATTCCAACACTCAGATGAAAAGCGACGTCATCAAAATGGTTACATCTTGCCTATCTTGTCAACAAATAAAGGCAAGCCGACGACTTCCAGCAGGACTTCTTCAGCCTCTTCTAGTTCCAACAGAAAGGTGGGAAAGTATTTCCATGGATTTCATTACAACACTACCACGATATTCCAGAGGTAACACTCAGATTATGGTAATTGTTGATCGATTGTCCAAAATGGCACACTTTGTTGCTTGCAAAAGCAGTGCACAGGCTCCGGACATCGCCAAACTCTTCATACAACACATCTTCCGACACCATGGATTGCCCAAGAATATCATATCCGACAGAGATCCTAAGTTTACTAGTCACTTTTGGATTTCACTGTTCGAATCTTTGGGTACAACTCTACTGTTCAATTCAGCCTACCGCCCAGAATCAGATGGCCAAACTGAAAGAGTCAACCAAGTTCTCGAAGAAATGCTTCGACATTATATTCAGTCACGCCTAGCAGCTTGGGAAGAGTATCTACCACTCCTTGAGTTTGCTTATAATAACTCTTTCCATAGTGCCATCAGCATGACTCCATTTCAAGCAACTTATGGACACACTCCGATTGTACCAACGAATTTTGTACTTCAACATCGAGTGGCCCTAGCTGATCAACTAGTTCAAGAAATGCAAGACATTCTCCTCCAAGTCAGGGATCATATGGGAAAAGCGCAAGAGCGGTATCAACGGTCTGCCAACAAACATAGACGTCACCTGGAATTCGACACTGGTGACATGGTGCTATTATTTGTAGCCCCACATCGCTATAAGACGGTTAAGTCTGTGTTTCCTAAGTTGCGACCAAGATACTATGGACCTTTCCGGATCATCAAGAAAAATTCACCTTTAAGTTACAAATTGGAATTACCACCATCATGGGGTAAAATCCATCCGACATTTCATATTTCTTGGCTAAAGACGTACATTCCAGGCGATGAAGCAGTTCCTCCTGCACGTGATTATGTCCCAGAAATCGAAGACAATTATGTTCTCCTTATTCCTGAGCGTATTCTGGACCATCGACAACGAGAGACTCGACATTGACTTATCGCATAATTCCTTGTTCTTTGGCGAGATCTGGACGACTCCGACGCTACTTGGCAATCTGATGAAGACTTACAGCAGTACCCTGACATTTTACAACAGTATTTTCAGAATTTACCGTGATATTTTCTACATCAGTTCATTATCTCAACCAGGGTCTTATTTTGAGTGGGAGGGGATGTCACGATCTGTGACGTATTCCTTTCTCTATACCTTAGACTTATGGATGGTTTGATGAATGGACACTTGTGGAAGGGTATGCCCTTTCGACGGGACACTTCCTATAAGGCACAACCCTTCACAAGAGACATTCTATTGAAGAGACACTCCTATTGTAATGTACCCTCTCATCAACGGTCACACCCTTCACAAGGGATACACACCTCTTCATGCACAAACACTTTGGAGTACACACCTTTTCATGTGTGACTCTTCACTCTCTATATAAGAGAGGCCCAATTGTATGGATGACACACTACAGATACACTACAGACACTCAAGCAATACAATTATTCCATGTTCTCTGCTATTTCAGTCTCCTTTCTGTTCCTTAGCACATTTCTAAATATAGTAAATCTAGGATTTCTTACATGAATTACTTGATGAGCAACACCAACGGATTTGGCAGCTCAACAGACAAGTGAGTAGGGAGCACGAGGGAGTGGAAGGACTACTACACTACCCTGCTCCTTAGGTGATGCTGTGAGCTGGCTCTGCACCTCTGCCAGGCTCCACAAGATGCATTGCTGGAAGGATTGCTCCGGCTCTAGAAGATGGGAAATGAGGGGAGAGGGGAGGCACATATATAGCCCAGTCTCCCCCAGTCGGCCAGCATAGGGGGCACCAACCAGCCAGTTCTCAAAGGCATCCCGTACGTGTAACTGATGTGGCCAGAGAGGTCATAGGTCAGAGGGTCGGCCCCTAGGGCAGAGGGAGCCCCTATTTGTGGGCTATAGAGCAGTGGGTGGGCCGACCTGCAGGTCAGCCACCTTGGCTAGCTCTAGCCTCTCTTTTGGGGAGGTGTGTGCCCTCATTTAGGGCCTGGACAGCCCTATATAGCAGGCCGTAGGGGTCAACCCCTAGGGCAGAGGGTTGGCCTCTTTGGCCACATCGGTTACACATACGGGATGCCTTGAGAGCTTCACGTTCCTCAGCTCTCCTCTGTTTTTTGGCTTTTTGATCAGCTGTCAAAGCCTCAAGCTGACTGTGATAGATACAATCAACGAAGCACTCCTCTTGGGACAGAGTGTCGGCCTCCTTCTAAGCAAGGATACCAAGGTCCTCAGCCAAGGGATCCGATCGGGCAACACCCATCAAGACAAAATTTGCCATGTCGTATGACTGTAACACAGATTCCATCATCACTCGCCAAACGCCGTAATTGAGCCCATCTAATTGCCGGTCAACTGGGAACGTGGGCAACACTAGAATTCTAGTCTTGTTCTCTGCCATCTCCGACAAAGTCGCCATGTCGGAGTGGAGGACAATATATTGAAAGAGAAGGTGGATGGGATGGAAGGGATCTGAGGGTTGAAGAAAGGAGGAGGTGGAGAAGAGGATGAAGGGGTTGACAGCCCAATGTACCTTCACACCTCGCTTTCCGTCCCTTGGAAACACCTCCTCTTTGATCTGAAAACACCCTTCAAAGTCACCCCTTTGCTGGTCACCCGCCTCCTCAAAGACACCTCCGAACAGCACCCTAATCCTCCTCTCTGTGTTGGCTCAACACTCCCTCCGCCCATCGGGTCTCATGCCAACCGTGGCTCTGATACCATGTGAGAAGTGCGACGGAAATGAACAAAAGAGAGAGATAGCACGCCTCACACACACACTGAGAAGGAGAGAAAGGAGATAGAAAAGGCACAAAAGAGCTGCAAGTGCTCTCTGGAGAGCACCCCGCTACAATTGGGGGAAAACCACGGAAACACCGGACTGCACAAGAGCTCGGAACATACAGCTCAACAGCCAGGTGAATAGGGAGCACGAGGGAGTGGAAGGACTGCTCCACTACCCTGCTCCTCAGGTGATGCCATGGGCTGGCTCTGCACCTCTGCCAGGCTCCACAAGATGCACTGCTGGAAGGACTGCTCCAGCTCTAGAAGATGGGAAAGGAGGGGAGAGGGGAAACATGTATAAAGCCCAGCCCCCCCTAGTCGGGCAGCATAGGGGGCATCGACCAGCCAGCTCATGAGGGCTGACCTCTGCCCTAGGGGCCAACCCCTACAGCCTGCTATATAGGGCTGTCCATGCTCTAAATGAGGGTACACACCTCCCCAAAAGAGGGGCTTGACCTGGTCAAGGTGGCCAACCTGCAGGTCCGCCCACCCACTGCTGTTACAGCCCACAAATAGGGGCTCATAGAAGGTGCCTAAGGGCAGCACGGTGAGACACACCTGCTCACACAACCCTACACCCTCCCGGGGTACCTCCGCGGCCTGCATGGCATCACATGAGGCATTGGAAGGCCAAACTAACCTACTCTCACGGGGGCAGGCACACCCACAACAGAGGCCCTCACTCTCTAACCCTAGCCTCACTCACTAGGTGGGCACACCCACAAGCAAGGCCCTCTCTCTCTACGTCGACATCAGGATATGACCTCTAACAAATCTATGTCACACGCTGATCCAAAATCTGCTTCCCCGCTGCCATGTCCACCTCATAGACATGGCCACTCAGCTGCGTTAGTATCCCTAACTTCTGCACAAGTTTAGCATTCAAGAAATTGTGAAAGCTTCCAGCATCAACCAAGATGTGAACGATTCCACCCATGACCGGCCCTTAAATGCGAGTAAGGTCATTGGGTTTGAACACTTTCATATTAAACTTCCAATCTTTCTTGCAATGACTTCCATCTAAGACTATAGTATGAATAGGAGAGATAGTGTTACCTTTGACTTCAGTCCAAGTGGCACTCTTTGACTTGACCTCGATCTTCGGACATTGCATCTGCAACAATGGAAGCAACGACCCTCCTTCACGTGTTGAAGAGAACGCTCGGTTTTCTTAACTCGCTTTGCAATCGCCTCAGCCATAGTGGAAAGGACTTGGGCTTGAATCTGCATAGCCCTGGTAGGATGAACGCACCTCTTTTGCCTAAAGGTCCTTTGCATGCTACCTGTAGTAGGCTGAGTTTTCTACGAAGAGCTTCCCTTCGCCATGGTGTCATCGTAGATCTTTGCGTATCCAATAGCGTCCAAGTGTCCTGCCTAAATTTAGCCAACTGGCTTGCTAGTGTTTCAGTCCTCTAGTCCCACGTTAGCCTACTTCCCTTAATCGCAGGGCCCCCTAAGGATTAGCGGCTAGCAAGTGAAGACCAAAAAGGAGCTTATCTCGCTCACCCTCACCACAGATACACCTGTGCACATTCACAAGCATTCAAGCACGAACATGCACACATTTGAGGAAATAAGTTCACAAAAAAACGAAGAGGAAAGCAGATTGGGTGCAACTAATATAGCATTAAGGCCGGCATAGACTTCAAAAAACAAAGTACCAAATACAAACATGAAGAAGAATGTCAACGAGAGTGAGAATTTCTAACTGGTTCAAATAATTCCCAGAGAAAAATAAAATATTTATTCTTTGAGTTTAAGAACAGCTAAACAAAGTAGAGTGAAAAAATGATTCTTGTTACTTATACATCGGTGCCAACTTATTTCCATTACCCAACAGAAAGCATACACTCAAGTCAGTGACAAGTAAGATCACAGCAAATGTTCATATCAGGCACAGCATACCTGAAATCCTGCATCAATCACTTCTAACAGAGCAAGAAAGGCTACAATAGTCTTTCCACAGCCCACATCACCCTGCAGAATAAAAATGTTAACATGTCTACAGACATTCAGCCAGAGAAAAACCACTTGAAAGGAAGTCAGATCATGGATACTGCGCTCATTGATAGATACTCACCTGCAGCAGACGGTTCATAGGTACAGGCCTTTGCAAATCCCACATGATCTCTGAAGCAGCTGTGACTTGAGAATTTGTGAGTTTATATGAAAGGCAATTTAAAAGTTTCAGTGTTAGGGGAGCCCATTTTTCCATATCCAATGTGCCCACTTCAGCTTGTCCACCTGCATTGTCCACTCCTGCTACTTCAAGGTAGCTGTCTGCTAACTGCTGTCTTTGAAGAAGCAGACCCAGCTACATGCAGCATTGCAAACACAGTTGCCAATATAATTACAATTAGATTGTCTGTCAACCCAGTATTAGATCAAATGTTGATGAAGCAGTGCTGTAGTTCAACTATGAAGCGTGAAATTAAAAGATAGTAGTTATAAATGCCAGATTGCTCCTGACTATCCCAAATTAAAAGATGAGGCCAATGAAGTTCTTTGTGTAGTCTACAAGATGGAGGTATTTGTTGTTGGAACCATGCAAGCAGTACATGATGAATTCCTTATAGCTTCATGTATGGCGACACATATTGCAAAACTAGTACTGCCGTATCGATCAAAACACTGAGAGACTCACCACCAAAGACAACAAAGAAGAAGAGCAACCAAGCAAGTGTGGGTCCAAAAGGATCTACTGGAGGCCCAAGGGTACTTTGTGTTGGGGTAAAGGCACATTGCCACCCCTTTATTAAAGTTAAGACAACCATGACTGTCTTAAGACAGTCATAGGATAAAACCTAATCCTAATAAAACTAATGAGTTTGTGTTGTGGCTCATCACTTCACACCCGCACATTTGGAGTCCTCTCTCTTTCTCACTCTCTCCCTCTTGCTCTTCTTCCCCCTTCAGGCCCTTCAACTGGTATCAGAGCCACCTTTCCCCTCTACCCTTGACCAGCCACCTTACCCCTCGACCTCTACCTAGCCAGCGCCGTACGGACATACGTCGTCCGTACAGCCGTACGGACTGACTTCGAGCAGCGACGGCATTGCGGGCGCGGGCATCGAGCGTGGGCACAAATCGGATCAGGGCGCGGGCGCGGGCATCGAGCGTGGGCACGGGAGCTAGCGTGGGCGCGGGCGCGAGCTGCATAGCAGCTGCTAATTGCAGCAGGGCGGCGCCGCGTCACGCCAGCAGCTGCTACAGCTGTATAGCAGCTCTCGGGCGTCGCACAGTCTTCAGGTACACGACTGTACGGCAGTTCGTACGACGGGCGTCCGTACAGTACGGACGACGCCGCCGTACCTGCAGGGAGCTACATCAGGGCAACACTTTCGAAAATTTTTTGGTTTTCCCTCTTCTGGGATTCCGTACACTGTGCAGGTACAGGAAGTATAGCAGGCGCAGATTTTTTTTTGTTTGGGGAAGAAAGAGAGGAGAAAGAGCACTCTGCTCTTCATTCCTCTTGATTCAGGATCATCTTTCAGTTCACAGAACTGTGTTTTCTTGAAAGTACAGCAAGTACCTTCATTTACCTCGTGCTTGAGGAAAAGAGAACCACAGTGTGTGGTTGATTGCACAGTTATTTTGTTCTGGGAAGGTAATGCCTTGATTTTGCAAGAGGACATATGCTTTTACTGGCTTTGAATCTCAGTTTACAGGTGAGCAGATCATAGGGCTTTTGCCCGGCAGGTGATGCTTTGTATGCCTTGAGGTAGTGTGGTGCCAGAGAGCACACATTTGCCTTGATTTCCACAGTGTCGAGGTGACATTTTCTTGCAGGTCACATTTCTTGTGCAACACTCAGAGAACCTCAGTTGAGCCACACTTGGCCAGGGCGCATCGAGTTTACTCGGTCCCTAACTGTCCATCGTTGACAGTGCTCAAAAGGTTCCTCATTGAGTGTTTGTACGTTGGGATCTGTGTATGTCATTTCTACACAGGACAGTATATGCATTACACTGTTGGTTGATTTTGTCAGAGAGACTTTCATATTGCATACTACCTCAGTGTTGAGGTGTTTTTCACTTGGTTCAGGTGTCAGATCAAGGGGCTTTTGCCCAGATTTTGTTTGATAGCACTTGGGTCACCGACAGAGATCTTCAGATGCATTTTATCCCCTTGGCAGAAGGGTGATTGCTTGGGATTTATCCCATTTTCTGTTGCAGGTTTTGTGACAGGCTGAAGTGTCATTTTTTTTTTGGGTGTCTGCCAAGTGGTTTATGCATATTAACTCAATGCAATACCTCATCTGAGGTGGGAGAAGTGATCAGTACAGCCAGTACAGCAGTGTTTACAGCAGTGTTTGTGCCTTGTCAGCTGATTATGCACTGTTAAGCACTTGTTGAGCAGCTGCAGCATTCTGAAATTACTGTTTATGCCTCTTTGAGAGCACGGTACAGTGTGTCAGAAGGTACAGTATTTGCAGGGTCATTTACTGTTTTTGCTGCAGATTTTCCTGACAGTAAAAAACAGCACTATTGTGAGTGCTCCTGGCTCTTGATAGAGCAGGTTTTTTCTGAGAAATCAGAATTTTTATTCAGTCTTTTTACTTCCAGTGAGTCAGATACTTTCCTTATCTGATATGGCATCAGGGGGAAGTGATTCTTCAATTCTGAACATAAAGAAACTGGAAGGAGCACACAATTATGCATTATGGGCAGAACAGTGCTTGAATGTACTTCTATTAAAGAAGATTTCTAAGCCCATAAGGGTGAAGGGTGTCAAGCCATCTGACATGGCAGCTGATGACTGGGAAGAGCTTGATTTGTCCGCAAGGGCAGCTATCATGCTCACTATTTCTGACACTCTTGTGTTCAATGTTCAGGCTGAAAAGACCTCTTATGGTCTATGGCAAAGGCTAGAAGAATTGTATGCCCAAAAGAGCTCAGCCAGTAAGGTTTATTGGTTGAAGAAGCTGGTTGATCTTCGCATGAAGGAAGGTACAGCTATGACCTCACACTTGAGTGAGTTCAATGCCATCTTTACACAGCTGATTGCACAGGGATTGAATCTTGATGAGGAGTTCAAGGCTACTTTCTTGCTGTGTACCCTCCCTGAGAGTTGGGACACTTTCAAGACCACCCTGTCAAATTCGAATGTCACTCTTATTTATGCTGATGTAGAGAGCTCTCTCCTTATGGAGAAAATGAGCAAGAAGAATAATGCGAGCAGCAAGTCTTCAAATGCCTTGCAGGTACAGGATAGAGGCAAGACTCAGCAGAAGGGGAGATCTGCTAGTAAGTCCAAATCCCGCAGTCAGTCCCGTGGCAAAAAGGATATTGAATGCTTTTATTGTGGCAAGAAGGGACATGTGAAGTCTAAGTGCTTCAAGTTCATACGGGATCAGAAAGCCAAGAAAGCTGAAACAAAGGAGGATGCAGGAAATGGAAGCAAAGGCAAAGGCAAGGCCAAGGCAAATGACTTGGATGCAGTGAATGTTGCAGCAGAGGACAGTGACAGTGACATACATGATGTTTTATGCTCTTCTGCTGTAATAGCACATGCTTTAGTTATTGATGGCCATGACATGCACACCTGGCTCTTGGATTCAGGTGCTTCTTTTCATGTTACTCCTCATAGGGAGTGGTTTACTTCCTACACAGGTACTCATGGGGTTGTTCATCTTGGGAACAACTATGCATGTCAGATTGCAGGGATTGGCAGTATACAGATAGTATTTCCTGATGGACGCATATTAGCTTGATGGTGTCCGCCATGTGCCGCAAATCAAGAAAAATCTGATTAGCACTGGCTTATTGGATGACAGTGGTTACCACACCACATTTGGGGATTCCAAATGGGTGATTACTGATGGCCAGGCTGTAGTGGCTGAGGGTTTTAAGAGTGATACCTTGTACCCTCTTTATGTTTCCAGTGTGGGTAATCATGTTGTTGCCATAACCGAGCTGCCAAAGGCTTCATTGTGGCATAGCCGGTTGGGACACATGTCTGTTAAAGGAATGCAAGAACTGTCACGTTTGGGTTATCTGCCGTCTCTTTCTTTTTCAGATTTGCCTACTTGTGATCATTGCATATTTGGCAAGCATTCTGTGACTCCTCATAAGAGGAGAACTCCCCACAATAGAGCACCACTTGATCTAGTGCACATTGATTTGTGTGAGATGCCACAGTTATCACTAGGGGGTGCAAAATATTTTATTACTTTCATTGATGATGCCACACGCAAAGTGTGGGTCTATTTCTTGAAGCATAAGGGCGATGCCTTAGATGCTTTCAAGAAGTTTGTCGCTCAGGTTGAAAATCGGACAGAGCACCACTTGATCTAGTGCACACTGATTTGTGTGAGATGCCACAGTTATCACTAGGGGGTGCAAAATATTTTATTACTTTCATTGATGATGCCACAATAGAGCACCACTTGATCTAGTGCACACTGATTTGTGTGAGATGCCACAGTTATCACTAGGGGGTGCAAAATATTTTATTACTTTCATTGATGATGCCACACGCAAAGTGTGGGTCTATTTCTTGAAGCATAAGGGCGATGCCTTAGATGCTTTCAAGAAGTTTGTCGCTCAGGTTGAAAATCGGACAGGTCGCAGGCTGAAATGCCTCAGATCCGATAATGGGGGTGAGTGTGTGTCACATGCTTTTGTGCAGTTTTGCCAAGCTAAGGGCATCAAACAAGAACTCACAGCCCCTCATAATGCATCTCAAAATGGTGCAAGTGAGCGGATGAATCGAACTATTCAGGAGAAGGTTCGATGTATGTTGTCTTATGCTGCATTACCCCATGGCTTTTGGGCAGAAGCCGTGCAAACAGCAGTTCACATTATCAACAGGTCGCCAAACAAGGCTTTGGAGTTGAAAGTGCCAGAGGAGGTGTGGTCTGGCAAGCCACCTTCATATAAGCACTTACGTGTATTTGGCTGCGAGTGCTTTGCTCATGTACGCAAAGAACTGCGCACCAAACTGGAGCCAAAGTCTATCAGATGCATCTTTATGGGTTATGGTGACGAAGGTGAAATGGGGTACAGGTTATGGGATCCCGTTAAACGGAAGATTATACGCAGCAATGATGTCATCTTTAAAGAGGATAGTGTACACAAGGAACCCGTGCAACCTGTGGAATACAGGAGGGTTATTTATGATGATGTTGGACAGCAAAGAATGCCCATTTACATGCAGCAGCAGGCTGCTGCAGATAACCTTGTTCAAGAGGGTATACAGGCTGAAAATCAGCCAGATAATTTTGCCAATGATGCACCACTGGATATGCCAGCAGATGGAGCTGTAGCACAGCCAGATATGGTGGTACAGCCACCCGTCATGCATGAAGAACAGGCTGGACAGCAGCCTAATCCGGAACATTTTGTTAGGAGGAGCACCCGTGTACAACGGCCTCCTGCCAGGTTTGTTCCAGGAGCCAATAATGTGGCTGATTTTATCATGCTGACAGATTGTGGTGAGCCTTCCAGCTTCAAGGAAGCTATGGGAAGAACAGAGAAAAAGAAGTGGGAGAAAGCCATGCAGTCAGAAATGGACTCCCTACTTCAGAATGATACATGGGACTTGGTGCAGTTACCTGCAGGCAGAAAGGTTTTGCCATGCAAGTGGGTTTACAAAGTCAAAGTGGATTCAAATGCTTTACCTAGGTATAAGGCCAGATTGGTTGCCAAGGGATTTAAGCAGGAGAAGGGCATTGACTTTGATGAGATTTTTTCCCCTGTAGTCAAGATGACTACTTTGAGAGCAGTGTTAGCTCTTGTTGCTCATGACGACATGGATTTATGTCAGATGGATGTGAAGACAGCTTTTCTTCACGGAGATCTCCATGATGAGATCTATATGAGTCAGCCAGAGGGATATGCTGTTAAAGGGAAAGAGCAGCTTGTGTGTAAGCTCAAGAGGAGCTTGTATGGACTCAAGCAGGCGCCAAGAGAATGGTACAAGAAGTTTGATGCCTTCATGCAGTCCCAAGGGTATCATAGGTGTGAGACCGATCATTGCTTGTACACCAAACGGGCAAAGGATGGCAGTTTGATGCTACTCATTCTATATGTGGATGACATGCTTATTGCCAGTAAATCTCAACATGAGATTAGTGCTTTGAAGAAACAACTGCATAAGTCTTTTGACATGAAAGACTTGGGTGATGCAAATCAAATTCTTGGCATGAGGATTACTCGTGACAGGTCCAAGGGACTTTTGTTTCTGTCACAGAAAGAGTACATTGACAAAGTACTGCAGCGCTATAAAATGGAGGGGGGGAAGTCTATTAGTACCCCGTTGCCTCCACATTTAAAACTCAGCAGTAAGGACAGCCCCAGATCAGATGATGATAAGGCTGAAATGGCCAAGGTTCCGTATGCATCTGCAGTTGGTTCTTTGATGTATGCCATGGTTGCCACTCGTCCGGATATTGCTTTTGCGGTGGGAGTCATCAGCAGGTATATGGCAAATCCAGGCAAGAGGCACTGGGAAGCAGTGAAAGGTGTCTTGAGGTATCTCAAGGGTACCAAAGACTTGTGCATATGCTATGGTAGCCAGGATGCATTGGTGCATGGTTTTACAGATTCAGACTATGCAGGGAATGCAGATAACCGGAAGTCTACTACCGGTTATATTTTCACATTTGCAAGAGGTGCTATATCATGGGTGTCTCGGTTGCAGAAATGCATTGCACTGTCAACTACTGAAGCTGAATATGTTGCAGCCACTGAGGCCTGCAAGGAAGCAATATGGCTTACTCGGCTGGTGGGAGACTTGGGCATTACAGGAGATATGCCAGTTTTGCATTGTACAGAGTGCTATCATGTTGGCAAAGAATCCGGTCTTTCATCAGAAGACCAAGCACATAGATGTGAAATATCATTTCATCAGGGAGGTACTGGAAGACAAGCGACTTGAGCTTGTGAAGGTGCATACTGATGATAATCCTGCAGATTTGCTCACTAAGAGCTTGCCTACTGAGCGGTTTGCACATTGCCGCTACATCATGGGATTAGGATGAGACCATTCTTATTTTATGGTCCTGTATACAGTAACTGTATATTGCTGTAATTTTTATTCTTTTCTCCCCTTTAGGCACATTGGCCTTTAGGTGGGAGGTTGTTGGGGTAAAGGCACATTGCCACCCCTTTATTAAAGTTAAGACAACTATGACTGTCTTAAGACAGTCATAGGATAAAACCTAATCCTAATAAAACTAATGAGTTTGTGGTGTGGCTCATCACTTCACACCCGCACATTTGGAGTCCTCTCTCTTTCTCACTCTCTCCCTCTTGCTCTTCTTCCCCCTTCAGGCCCTTCACTTTGAAGGTGAATCATACATTTGGGTTCCAACAAAACCTCAACATCAAAAGCCAACCCATCATGTAAACAAAAAACCTTGACATTCAAGAACAAAGCAATGCCATTCAACAAGAAAGGTACAATACTGTTGGGTTGCCACAAGACTACAAGAGGACCAGGCATATTACCTTGGAAATACTTATATTTGGGCGCCCAAGGTACTAGATGCAAGAAAACCACCCCCATCATTTTCCAACAGCAATGCCAATGTGCTTATTAAGTAGCAGAAGAAATAATAGAGGCCAAAGCCTCTAAAATCATCATCATAAAAAAATGAGAGGAAAACATCAAATTCAAGCCTACCAATTATGAAAAATCAAGGCAAAGATTGGAGAGCAGAACCACAAGAACCTATCCTGAAAGAGGTATAACCACAAGAAGCTACTTGCAAGGAGAAGGGAAAAGTACCAAACAAGGAGGATTAAAGACAAAAAACATCTAACGGGTAGTTACACAAGAACCTGTCTCAAAAAGCAAGGCAGTAACACAAGAACCTACTCGACTACTAGTCTATCGAAATGCCATTGAATTTATTGCAGCATATTCAAGGCAAACGGAAATTACACAAGAGCCTGTCTCCAAAAAAGAGACAGTAACACAATAACTTGCCATGAAAAGAATGGAATCTAGTTTGGAAGCTACACATGTCACACCAACCATGCAAGACTCTGTGGAAGTCACGCAAGAATCTTCCAATGAGAATGATGAATTATTTTCACCGGCAACTTTCTCACAAGCAACTTGGTGCCGTTCTTAATGTAAAAGGTTATAAAGCATCAATTCCATTATTCCTACAGATATATTACATGTCCATTAACTTCTTCAGCCTATAAAATTGGGTATGGACAAGAGTGAGACAAGGTGTACCAGGACCGTGCTGCAAATTCTGATTTTCCATAGGCATCGCAGCTGCAGCATCAAAAGAAATGGGCAGCAGCCCGCCAAAAGCATAGGATGAACACTGATTTTTATCAAAAACAGGAAGGGGCAGATCTGAATTCTCAGCAAAAACAGCATCCCGACTGGTAAAGACCTTGGTCACAGGATTGTAGATCTGTAGCCCGCAACTATGCACCTCTCAGCCTTATTATCAAGCCTCCCTCGCAATTCCTGAGGTACATGTGCATAGTATATACATCCAAAGGTACGGAAATAACCCACATTGGATGCAGCAGTCCTTTGGCCTTAAGCATGCATCTCCCCATCGCCATGAGTGAACTGTTCTTCCGCTCAGCTACTCAATTATGCTATGGAGTATATTGAATTGTGCACTGCCGTAGGATGCCTCTCTCAAACAAGAAGTTTGCTAATGCCTTGGACATATACTCCCCCCCCCTTCTATCTAAACGTAGAGTTTGTGTTCTACATTCAGACTGATTCTCCACCAAGGCAATTCTGATTTTTGCCTGAGAGCGAACACCCAAGTGAATCTTGTAAAGTCATCTATGAAAGTGACAAAACAGAAAATACATTTAAGATATTGTGTTCGCATAGGACTGCAAACATCACGGTGAAGGAACTACCAAAGTTCACATGCCCAAACCTGGCATGCCACAACTTCGCATCCTGCATGGTAGAGGTGGATGTAGAAGCAGCATATGCTTTTATGCTTTGTCTATGTGTAGGGGCCTCATGGCAAACTCAACCAGTTTGATATTGTGTACAATACGTCTCTTCCCTTGGATCATGCATCATACCATCAACCTAAAATGCTCAAATCTGAGCACTCATCTTTGTTAAGATTAAAAGCAAGGATTTGTGTCGACATGTTGAAAAGTGAGCCTAGAAGCACTCTCCTCTAATCTAGCCAATGATGTCATTGAACCTAGCTATCGTGATACATCAAATGACTCATTGTAGGAATATGCCCTCAAGTCCTTTTCATGCCAGACCCACCCAGGTTGTTGATACTTTTCAGTGTCACATCACAAACCTCCTGCCCAATTCCACACACAAAGAGGTGAGATAATGTCAATCTCATCACCCCCATTGATCCCATGCAAGCATGAAGATATGGCTGAGAGCTATCAGGCTTCTGGCGGGTTAATTATTGGTCCATACTACACATGACTGACTAAGAAACTTTAGCAGCCAAAGGGTCGCCTAAGGCTGATGAGAAATTAGTAATTTTATGCACTACATAAAAAATTTCCTATTTATTCACCGGCAACTCCCACCATTTGTTCCTGAAATGGCCCCCTATCCAAACTTCTCATTTCCCTTTACAAAAACTAGCAGAAACAAGAATATGCCTCCCATGTAACTAAAACCTTCAAGGATTTAAGGCTCGTACAGTACAAATCTTCTACCTGACGTCCTAACTGTTGGTACAATCTTGCATACAACATGGATATTCCAACGAACCAAAAGGGCATGTGAAGGGATTATACCAACCAATAAAGAGCTTTGTCTGAGTCGGATGAAAGCATTTGTCAAAATCTTCATTTCCAATTTTGAAAACTGGTAGTGTCAGTTGTGGTTGGAGAAAATTCTTGCAAAATGGCTACTTAAATAATATAAAAAAAACTTAAGAGACAACTGAAAGACACAGGGTGCAAAACACATGAAGAAAATCCCAAAAGATACACACCCACACTTAAAGATGCCTACTGAAAATTCCTACTTAAAGCATAAGAAGTATTAGAGACAAAGTGGGAGGGACACATGAAGTGAAACACCTCTGTGTGTGTGTGTTGGAAACAAATCTACGCTTGTCTATAGCATAACATGGCTAATAGAACATGTACATTAGCCAATGTCCTTGCAATCAGCAACAAAGAACACAAGACATCTAGTGCTGAAGACATGCCAAGGTACAATGCCCTCTGTATCTCACTTCAGCAAAGAAAGATAGAACACACTTGCTGATCTGGGACAGATAATACTGAGAAGTACCAGTCCAGCCAGACTGCTGCTGTAGCCAGGGCCAACCCAGTCTGTTATTTAATGCTCTGAAGACCAGTGCAGCCTTCAAATAGGCCCTCTACAGGTGCCGATTCATGTACTGTCCAGGCCATGCACCAGCCTGTGGACCTGCCCTAATCCAGGGCCTTTGGCTCGGTCTGTTTCAGCCTGACAGCCTGCCATAGTCCTGGACATACAGTCAGCCCTATATGCTGACCAGGGTGGCCCCACAGGATGCCCTAAAACTAACTCAAGAAAGACGCACGGTTGCTGCCCACATGGCAGCTTCACTCAATCCCCCTTATACGTGCTGACATGATGCCATCTACACCCTTACACAGAAAGGCGTCAACCCCATGTGCACTCCTTATTTTGGGGCTAACAGGTGGGGCATTGACCCTGATTGTCCACACACACACACACGAAGAGAATCCAGTTATATTTATATTACGATTTTCAGCCCCTAAAAGAAGGGGGAAGCAATTACAAGATCAGAAAACGTCATTATACAACCCAGATGTAGTACTGTCAACTAATGCAATCTCTTTCTTCTATCTTCCTCATTCTTTCCTAGTAACTCTAGAGAGAGTTTCCAAAATCTAGCTGCAAAATCAGCAATACTCTCATTTCATATTGCTTGCACCTTTCCCAACGGAAGGTCAGTTTCTCTTCATGCCGTGGTGGCATGAACTCATTTCTCCTCTCATTTCGAAAAAGACAACTCTCTGTCATGACATTCTTGTGGGAAAGAGAGGAGGTAACTCCATTTGTGGATTATCTAGTCAAGGTGTGTCTAAGTCTCAACTAATGCATCCTCTTCATAAGAAGGTGATGGTGTTCTTTCCATCGCTCCTTGAGGTAATGGAGGAAAGGGGACAAGTTCATTATTATGCATCTCTTTTCCTTCCATTCATCCTCTTTAGTAATAACCGGAAATCAGCTTGCTGTAATTTCAATACAGAGGTTGTAGAGTTAGTGGTACTTATTCATCTCTCACTTGATCTATGTTGAAAAACAAGCTGAAATAACCCAGTTTCTCTTCTCTTTTTGCTGTGACCTGGTGCACTCAGCTTAGGTTGCTTCATTTAAATGAATCGGAGGTCACTATGTCGTTATAGGAGGTATATGATGGGTGGGAGAGATACAATCTCTTTCTGATCTAACTTCCCGTTAGGGAGAACGGGGGGTCCCTTTGCCTGACATTTTAAGGGTTTTAAGGTGTGTTACACGCAGGGGGGCGGGGGGGTGGTGGTGGTTGTTGTGAGGGGGGAAACACTAGGTGTTTCTTTCACTATCCTATTTATTTCCTATTCTAGGCTAAACTTACTACATGTGTAGGACGTATCCTAGGTGCTCTCTTGGTCGGGTACTACTCATCATACGAGAGAGCAGCGTCCCTCCATGGAAGGAACAGAAAATGGGATGTGATCACACAAGTGCTCACACCTCATTAGATGTGCCCTTCCAATTATCCCTAAGACCTAAGTTAACCCTCATACCTTAGGTATCAGAATTTCTAAGGTTCCTTGGCTCCTCTCCGTGTAATCTCCTTTTTACCCCTAGGCAATGACCTATAAGCAAACATAACCCTTTTCAATCTCAGTCAATATGACTCAAACTTCAGAACCGTATGAACCAAGGTTCTTAAATTGACTAATTCCGTAGATTAGTATACTAATTTGGGTACTACTAGGTACTCATGTCATGACATCTAGAGCGCAAATATTGTTGGTGAGAGGGAGGACTGTCACACAAGCACAGAGAAAGAGAAAGAAAGAAAGATATATTAACGTCCTTGGAGAGCCTCACGCGCCAATGGAAAAAAAAAGTACATCACGAGGAGAAACTCATACAAGTCTCTGTGGGCTGAAGCAAAGGGTACACTAGGGTCCTTGTTGAGTACTATGCTAAGCTAAAGAGCCCAATAGATCAAACTCAAAACTCAAAAGCTGAAAACTGAAAAAAAGAATCCAAAACCCTCTGTCATGGTGGCTCTCCAATGGGCTGCAAAGATGTCCCGGATCTGCGTCTATTGAGCTATCTCTTGCTGTGGCGGGGGACGTGGTCTCCTCGAACTCTGTATCTGATGGGCTATGTCAAGAGTGATGCCTCGTCTCTGGCGGTCTCCTTTGAGGAGAGATAGAGGGGGAGGGGGGGCGAAAGAGAGAGAGAGAGAGAGAGAGAGAGAGAGAGAGAGAGAGAGAGAGAGAGAGAGAGAACCTGCAAATAGAAAAATTCATCAAACACAAGACGTTGCCGAGCCTTCTCAGCAACTTCGAAGCTCAACGGACAGTGAATCCCCAAGTAAGCCTGAAAATCCAATTATTGTATGTGATCAAAACAAGAGCAATGACCTGATCATGATACATTCTAGGCAGCATAACATAAATTAGCAATAGGTAGTCATAGAATTACAAACAAGGAACCAATTACTCAAATATAAAGACGTGCATATTATAGAAACAAAGCAAATTTTACGCCTGAATGTTAAGTTATTAAATGCTAATAATATTAGATCACTCTCTTCAACTGAAGGGTAAACACAACCAACAATAAAGCCTAGGTATCATAACATGAAGGTATTGTAGAAGGCAGTAGAGTGTGGCTGCAAAGTATTGGCAACATCAAATGCAAGGTAATGCTACTTTCTCGCAAAATATGATGTATTTTGGCTCAATTTGTTTACAGCCAATATTTTGGAAATTGCAAGAAATAGCATCGTGTCTAATTTTTGTCAAGAGTACAACAATGTAAGCCTTCACACTCATTGAATAACTACAAGTGTAACAGGCAAGGTGCCTAGAATGCTCTCTCACTAATTGTGCCCGTCCTAACTACTAACGAGTGTGGAAGCATGGGATGCTACCTTAAGAAAAAGAGAGAGAGAGAAAGAGAGTTTATTAACGCCTACGAAAGACCAAAGGGTCTATGAGATTGAAAAGAAACCAGATACAATGCAACCTAAGGGTGGGGCCACTAAAATGGGCACCCCTACCCAAGGCTGATGCCTGCGACCGAAAATATAAGTAGTACGTCGCGCTATTGCTTGCAAAGAAAAACCCACAAAGGGGGAGCAAACACCAAGAAGAATCCCCTCGTCATCTATCAATTGGTTAACCATCCTTGAGTGGTTGAACCTGTGTATTTGTCCGTGGGACCAACACGAATAGAGGATTGAGGAGAGACAAGAGGAGCTCGTCCGACAGTGGCTCCTTATCTGGCGAGAATATCAATGATAAAGCCTTGTTGTCGCTCGACCTTTTTGGATCCATTCATCCTCCTCTGTAGTCTCCGTGATGTGGCACACTGTCTGACAAGTACTCTCGTCAAATCTAGTAGTCTATCTCCCCAAGTCGAAGGGAGAGAGAGAGTGAGATAAAGAAAGAAGAAAGATATATTGGTGGAAACATACACTGACAGAGACATGATCTTCTACACCGAGACTCGTGAAAGGTTGGAAAGAGGGCTGCCGACAGTGACACGATATATCTGGGAATCAGCCCATAGGAAGGAGATGAGGGGAGATAGTGGGATGTGGAGGTCGGGAGGCGTGGCTGTCCTTTTTAAAGCACACCTGAGACCACTCATATCTGTGATCCAGAGAGAGGAGCACACACGACATTTGTGGGTGCAAGTTCAACTACCAGATACACATCCGATTTTCATTGTGGTGTGTTACCTCCCCCCAAATACATCATCTTATGCACGAGAAGTCACCAAGGAAGGGCACAACCCATATGAGACTATTCACTATGACATCACAGAGCTCTCTAGACAGGGGGACACTCTCCTACTTGGTGACTTCAATGCACGTACTAGAGACAGACAGATTGACCTACTAGATTTCGATAATAATTCCCTCATATACCGGAGTTGGATGCAGCAGAGTTGGGGATAGTGAGGCAATCAACAGATCTAGATGCACCAGTGATAGCATATAGAAGGCACCTGCTTGAGTTGGGGGCTATCCATGATTTGACTATATATAACAGTCTTCGAAGATGGCCATCATCTAGTGGGCTCATTTGTTTCCCACATGGTAGGAGAAGAAGCACAATGGACTACGTGTTGGGTCCAGTAACTTTTGCCTCATGAGTACACGACTTTACTGTACCCCCTACTCCACTCGTTGCGGACCACTCATACCTTGCCTTCTATATCTCGGCCGCCATGTCAGTCATGAGGAGAGCCCCCCCCCCCCCCCCAAACAAGCACTCATGTTCAGATCCACTTTGGCTGTGCTCGTCCGATTTACATGAGTCACTTGGCCTCGGAGTTCCCAATCTTACTTAGGGATGGGATGGACCTCACCCATACCTCAGATACCCTTGTCTCAGTGATACAGGAGGCTGCCACCAGATCCTTCCCCACGACTCGACTTGCATGGGAAGATGCCCCAAAACCCCTGGTTTGAAGACGAGTGCAGAGAGATGAGAGCCCACCTCACACGTGAGCGAGCATTGGGACATTTGACTTCACCAGAGGCACAACGGGTCTCACTCCAATTGACACGGCGTAAGAAGCGAGCTTTCCTTATACACAGGGTGGATGAGGTGATCAGATCCTTTCGTGGAGGAGATCCTACTGCACGTTGGGGTCTCTTATCGGAGGGGAAGCAACCCATCCCCATCACAGGTCCAGTGATTTGGCACACATATGATCACTCCATGTATGATGTCCCAGGTCAGACCCCACCTGATATGTCCTCTATGCCCACGCCCACTACATGTCACCTGTTTACTGCACAAAATGTACGCTCTACCCTTCTCGAGCTTCATAACCAAAGATTACCAAATCATGAGGAATTTCGCATTGAGCGCTTTACACATGGGCAGGGGGTCTTGACCCCAATTCTAGCCAACTATTCAATCATGTCGCTTGCCATGGTTTCTACTACCACCATACTACCAATACACAAGGCAAGCAATCCCATGGACACTGGGAACTACCGCACTCTTATGATTGGCCACACTATGGCTAAGATATACGTGTCGATACTAGAGAGGGAGATCAACAGTCACACAGAGGGTTACGGGCATCGGGTTCTTGGGCAAGCAAGCTTTCAGAAACAACACTCCGCCTTGGACCACATCTTCACCTTGAGGGCTATCACTAAGGAGGCAAACTCAAGGCACCAGAAAGTCTCTAGTTGCTTTGTAGACTTTCGCAAGGCTTTTGATAGTGTTTCACATTCCCACTTGATTAGGAGATTACACGAGTTGTAGCTTCCAGAGATCATGATTTGGGGGGTGATGAGCCTATATGAGTCTGTCAGAGGGAGAATACATGCCCCGAGAGGTCTATTGGATTGGGTTGAGAGCACTATAGGAGTGAAACAAGGCTGCCCCCTATCGCCGGCTCTCTTTGGGCTCTATATTGATGAGATTACATCATTCGTAGATCCGCTAGGTTGAGAGGACTCATGTCTGGCTGACCTAATGGTGCAGATATTGTTGTACGCAGACAACATAGTCCTCATATCATCATCAGTAGAGGGATTGGAGAAACATTTAGAGGCTCTGGAGATGTTCTGCACCTGTCAGTTAACCCTAAGGTTATGATCTTCAACACCTCGCGAGTAGTATCCCGTCGCCAAAGTTTCACGTATCGAGGTGAGCTAGTGGAGATAGTGCAATCTTACACATATTTGGTAGCAATGTTCACCACACCAGTTTTCACAATGACCCATACAGCTACAGCACAACTCACACCAGGGCGACGTGCTCTGGTCCGATTAGAGAGGCAGTGCTTCCAAGCACACTTCCAGGACCCTCCGACGAAGGGTTGGCTTTTTGACACCCTGGTGAGATTGACTGCCATGAATGCAACACCTTTCTGGGGGAGTGACATTTCAGCGACAAAGTGGAAGAGGTCGATAGACTATAGGTGACTAGGGGATCTAGGATGATTCGTAGTAAGCCTTCGGTCTCTCATCAGATTATACAAGAAGAGTTCGCCATGAGCCCTGTCCACATTGATGCCATCTTTCAAACAATGACTTTCATCCACATAGTTTGGGCCTTACCTCAATGGAGATACCGAGCCTAGCATTGGAGTCTTCCAGGCAACTGGCTGAGAGCGGTGTTGATACAGCATGGTATGCATAGGTATCCACATGGTTTGGTAGCCACAACATTCAACTGGACAGACTTCCCCACTTTCAGTATAGCATGGATGCACCACCTGAGATGCTCCCATGAGATGAGATCAACCATATTATATGGTCGGACATCCTCAAGCTGCATAAGGGGGGACTAGGAGTTCCCAAGATCCAGTTCTTTTTCCTTTTTTTTTGCAAAGAAAGGAACCTTCTATTAAATGCTTGAAAAACCTCATACAAAACAGCAGCCCTGAAGCATCTGAGTATGGAAAAAATTGGATAAAGGCTGATAGGAAAAACCAGCCTATTCCAGAGAAAGCCAACTCACTGCCTAGGGAATCTTTGGTACAGGGGGTAACAGCCAAGTAGGGAGACTATACAACCAATGAATCCCTCACGGAGTGAATGTCTTGAAAACTCCTGAAAGCCAGCCTTGCAGAAACGTGCGTGCCTCACAACAGTCGCCCTAGAGCCTGTCGGGGTCCCGTGCTCCCAAGCTGAGTGTAGGGTGTAAATAATATCCTGCCAGATAGCAACCACAAGGGAAATGGTTGGCCTAGGCTGGGCTGGCTATCCATGGCGCACAGCGCTCTCCACATGGTTGGATAGATACGCGTTTCTAAAGGTTAGAAACGTTAGAAACGTTTAGATACTTAAGAAGCTTTAGAAACGTTAAAAACCTACCTTAAAATTTAGGGCTTTTGCCCAAAAATTGCATCTCAGCAAATTTTTGAGTACTTGCCTTGGATTTTGTGGAGCCCTGCAAGCTACATCCATTTCAACACAATCTTCTACTAGCTCCGTTTGATTTCAACGCTTCAACTGTTTGCAGATAGATCCCACTACGATTGACATCAACAAGCAATGTGCTTATGTTCCATTGGAAGATGATGAGGAGTAGATACACGCACAGCTCCATAGGGAGCTTGAGACCATTGACAGGCGTGTCACTCGTTCATGTCATAGAGCTGTAGTTACAGCATTGAGAGGCAGAGGCCTAGGTAAAGTCGTGGATGAGGATGTGGATGTACTATTTTACGTGGTTCAGGAGGATCTCAAGGAGGAGTGAGGACTTATTCTCGTCGAGGCAATGAGCAGAGAGCCAGTACTTCACAGTCCTTGACAGATGGGGAGGTCTCCTTGCTAGATGATGAGGCGTTGTTGCTAGGTGACGATGAGTCAGACTCATAGCAAAATAACATTGATGTGGCTGTAGTGGAGCCACAATATGATAGTGAGGGCAATACTATCACAGACGGGGATTTTAGATCCAGTGGCTCATCGGATGAGGATGAGCCTTGAGTCATGAGTAGTTACTAGTAGTGTGTATTACTTGGCACTATTTATTTTTCAGCTTGAGACTTCTCTTTTCATTGTTAGGACCCGAGTCTCTGACACATGTCTTTTGAGTTCTAAGTCATGATTCATATTGATACTTTTAACTTTACTCTTTATTATGAATCATGCTCCATGTATGATTCATGGTACTACAGTATAATATCTATTTACTTTTCAGTTTTACGTTTTAACTTTGAATGTTGATAGTTGTAAGTAGTAAGTACTAAGTAGATTTATGATTCATCATTCATTATTTCTATGAGACTTCAGTTATCAGTTGCAATACTTTGAAGTTCTAAATTTAATTTGTAAAAAGGACTGAAATTTAAAATTTCCCATGTAGTATATTGTATGATGTATCATGTATGTTCTAGTAATAAGTGCCCAATCGTGGCCTTCATTACAGAGGGGCGGTGCGCAAAGCAGCACATAGGAGTGTTGAGCAACAATGAACAAAGCTAGTCAGGGTCGAGGCGCAAGCAGTTCGGGGGGTTCCCACAAGCAAGTCTGAGGGGGTCGTGGAGGCCTAGGATCGCAGCATGGCAGAGGCAGGGCAGAATAACCCACATGTCGAAGGGGAAAAAAGGTTGGGGGCACAAGACACGCGACACCACCAACATGACAGCTCAAGCTTGACCAGACACAACTTACAAGTCAAAAGGGGGAGAGGGAGGGGGGGGTTTCTCCGATTTGGGCTGAAACGCCCCAGCACATCTCAAGGATTAACGCCACAAGTAGTGGGGTCAGTTTGCACAGGCCGGCATGGAGACACCCAAGATGCCTAAAATCAAGGCATGAAACCCTTCTACTTGTATGTTGCAGGTTTTGCCCCCGCCAATAGCCCAAATGGGAAAACATATCTGAAAACAAAGCCCCCAATCTATAAGAGCGTGTATACTATCTATAGCTTGAAGTTTGAACCCAAGCTTCGGCTTGCAGCTCTTGAAACAAAAGTCCATGGTCTGGAGGGCGGTGGAAAGCAAGACTCATCAAAGAGGTGCTACACCAATGTAGCGCATCTCCACCAACACCTCGGCTGGTTTCTAAAGTGCAGGAAATGGTCAACATTCAGGTGAAATTCATGAAAGAGATTACAGCAGATGTGAACTGTAAAGGAAGGCAACCCAATCACAAGGGAATACACAAAAGACAAAATCAATTACCTTAAAGAGAAGATACTGCAAGTGGGATGACATCTGGAATATCCAGAAAAAGGGGATAGATAAACAAATCTCTCTCAACGACAAGGCAGCAAAGATCAAGATTCTCCAACAAACACACAAGCTGAAGGGCACGAAGATATGGATATTTGAGGACCTTACTCCCACTCAGCTCAAGCAAAGATCCCTTGAGCTCACTAAAGTGAAAGAAGCTAGGAAAGCAAGAAACTGAGTGGTCTACTGTGAGAAGACAAGCTCTGATTAGAGAATTCAAATCTGAGCCCAAGGACTCTCAGTTTTAAATTGATGATGTAATGAAGGTCACACTATGATAGCACTAGAATATAGGTATGGTATGCTTTATAATAACTAAGAGCTGCTTTAGGCACTCCCTAGGAGATATCTTGTGCACTCCCTCTCTCCTCACAGATGTAGTTTTCTCCTTTGATGTTTTCTTTGTCTCATAGGCCCATGAGGCCTTGCCGCCTTCTGCAGACATTAATACAACTTTCTTTCTCTCTCTCTCTCTCTCACATACGCAACCTGCATGCATGTGCAACCATCCCTCCCCCCCTTGCACCCATTCGCCCATTGCGTGCATGCGCAACCAACCCCCACCGCCCTGACAAGCTTTCGAGCAGATCAAGCTACACTAGACCACAACTTCACATTGAGAGTTGTCATTGAGGAGGCCCGAGCACAGAAGCAGAGAGTTTATGGTTGCTTTGCGGATTTCCACAAAGCCTTTGATACCATACCACGAGCCCAACTTTTCAGACGACTACTTGCTAGGGTAGAATCAAGATATTGTCTAGGCAATCCGAGCATTAAACAAGCGGGTATCACGCAGAGCCAGGACTCTGACGGGTGGATTGAGAAGGCCATGAGCACGATTGGGTCAAACAATATTCTCAATTTTCACCAGCCTTGTTTGGCTTGAACATCAATGAGCTCAAGCCCTTCATCATGACTTTGGGAGGTGCAGGTCCCCGCTTGATCCCGATTCTAGCATATGCAAATAACGTTGTCCTATTCTCCTCCTCGGTTGAGGGCCTCCAACGGCATTTGGACGCGCTCCAGTCTTACTGCAATAGAAATGATTTGAAGGACAACTTGGGTAAAACCAAGGTCATAAACTTCAACACACCCCAGGCGGCCAACACAAAGAGCAATCCTTTGATGGGACGTTGGTAGACACTATTTCATCCTACACATACCTACGTGTTCTCTTCTTAGGTCTGATCTTCACTTCACAATGCGCCAACTATGCACACCTGGTTGAGCAAGGGATACACTGCAATAGACAGACTCGAGCGTTTGTGCTTCCACTCACATTTACAGGATCCCCGAGCCAAGTCTCTCCATTTTAACACATCGGTCCATCTAGTCAGGATGTACGATAGTCCCTTTTCGAGGACAGACTTATCAGAGTTTTTCTTCTCGCTTTGATGAAAAAAAACAAGCTATCAGTCCCGCAGTTCCAGCACTCGTGGGCAGCACCCCACTGTCCACATAGTGTGCTTTGTTAGTGCACCTTTTGCAAAACATTTTTAGTGATGCATTGACAGGTCATACCAATCCACACTACTTTCGTTTTTTTTTAAAAGATGAAAAACCCGTAATGCAATGGCAACAGTATTCTCATGATACAAAATGGGAACCTGAAGAACCTTACAGTCTCTTAACTTCAATTCCCAGCAAGGAAAGGTATCCAACATGGGGCTCCTATACAAGAATTCAATGAGAGGTCTAACTTTGAAATAGAAGGATTAAAAGCATTTATTACATACAAAGAGGAAACGCTCCGGAGATATCCTGATTCGAAGCCTACTTGGAGAGAACACACTACCACTGTAATTAACAAGACACGAAATTTAATAAAGGACGGATGCAGACTACCATGGCTAGCCCTCACTTCATCTATGGCACTGGAGACGGAGAAGTTGGTATGCTCCGACATGCAGATAATTTACAAGCTTGGGAATATAGACTTGGGAATATAGATGATAGACTCCACTGTTTCACTTTAGCCTAGAGGCTCAATTTGTCAGTTCCGGGTATCTTCACACAAGCTACAAGTTGAGACAAAGTGAGTAGAGGGCACCCCATGTAAGAGATCTACACTTTATGTGATATGCAAGAGACCAAGACAAAGGATGAAAGTTCCTGATACGTCCACATCAGCGTGTCTACTTTTCTTCTTGAGGCCCAGAGATACAAAGACTAGATTATACGAGCACAGAGGAGAGCAATAAGGGACCGGCTGAGCCCAGTTAAAGAACCATCACATATTTTTCCAACCGATGCTTCGAGCTAAGGACAACGGGAACCAAACGCAACAGAGCCACATGGCACCACTCGATAGACCCTACCCCAAGTGGACACCCACATGAGGACTCCAGACATACCCTCTCTCTTCGACGTGAGGAGACAAACAACTACTTCTCAAACAACGGAACACACCATGTAGACTACAGAAGAGGGGGGGTGGACTTGGACAGGCCAAGAGTCAGCGTACAAGACCTGGCCACCACCCACTGACTCACATTTATCTTCCACATGCCTCGAGCATCTCGATTGGTCAGTTTCGGGTATCTTCTAAAAAATAGCAGGTTGAGACAAGGTGGGTAGAGGGCAACCACGTAAGAGATATGCACTCTATGTGATATGCAAGAGACCAAGATAGAGGATGACTACGCATTTAGATGCCCCGTTACTGTGAGTTCTTTGGATGTCACTACTGTCTTTTTAGTACCAGTTTTGGCCCACTAAGAGAGTTCCTGCCACCTGGTACATCAAGATCAATGGGTGTTCTTGAGGCCTAGAGACATGGAGACCAGCTTATACGAGCACAAAGGAGAGCAATAAGGGACCGGCAAAGCCCAGTTAAAGCACCGTCGTGGATTTTTCCACTAGTGACCCAAGCCAAGCACAATAGGGAATCAAATGCAACAGAGCCATAGGGCACGACTCGACAAACCCAACCACAAGTAGACAACCACATGAAGACTCCAGACATACCCTCTCGCTTCGACATCGGGAGATAGACAACTAGAGTGATGAAAGCACTTCTCAAACAACGGGATACATCATCGAGTCTACACAGGTCGAGTGGTAGCAACGATCTATCACTGACTTTCTTTCTTTCTTGATGCCAGCCCTCACCAGATCTTGACCCACTGTCAAACAAGCTCCACTTGTCTATCCTCAGCCGTATAGTGGTGTTGAGCCCACAAACACCATATACAGAGAAAATTGTTTGGTTGGTCGCCGAGGAATTCCTCCTTTACGTTTTTCTCCTTTTGACTTTCTGTCATAGCGCCAGTGCAATATATTACATTTTTCTTGTCACAGACATCAGCCTTGGGTAGGGATGCCCGTTTAGTGGCCCTACCATGAGCTTTCATTGTATCTAGTTTTTCCAGTCTCATAGATCCTTTGGTCCTTTGTAGATGTAACTAATGCTCCCTTCTCTTCCTCCCTCCCCTACCCTTTCCGCCCCCCCCCCCTTTCTTCCTCACCCTCACCCTCCCCCGCCCACAAGCCCTCTCTCTCTCTCCTAGTGGCTATGGCAATCAATGAAAGCTCAGAAATGAATGGGAGAAAGCAAAATACGAGCTGCTAAATTGAAAATGCTGCAACAAGTGTGGAGGCTCAAGGGAAAGCCAACATAACAAAACCCTAGGGCTAACTAACCTAACTGAACTAAGTGTCCAAACTGACCTAGGTGGTACATGTACTGACTGTATCAATAGTCCTAACTGACTATAACTAGGCCTACAAGGCACATACCAAAGAATAAGTGGCACCTATGGATAGCCCATAGAATGGCCTACAAACCCCCCTCCATGGTATGGGCTGAAGTATCCTGGACATGGCTCAGGATACTTGAATATCTAATGTCATGGTTGCACATGTTCCTCCTGTAGGGATGTAGCAGCCTATGACTGTACAGAGTACAACAGATCAAGTTACAAAAGGTACTAAGTTTAAAGCTAGCTGAAAAGCCTCAAACTTAGGTCGTGGTAAAGCCTTCGTAAAAAGATATGCCAAGTTGTGTTTAGTGGGAACATCAGACAACTCAATATCACCTGCTGATAATCGCTCTCTGACGTGAACCTCAATATGCGTGCAAGCATGGAAAACAGGATTCCGTGCAACAGCCAAAGCAGTCTGACTATCAGTGAAGATGACGGTAGGAGCAATTTGACACACTCCACTAGAAGTTGCAATTGTACTTTGCTTCTTGCTGAACCTAGAAACACCTGAAGTACCAAGCATAAAACAGTTGCCACTATATGACACACGAGTGTCCAAACAACCAGCCCAACCACTATCAGTGAATCCATGCATGATGACAAGTGAAGTATCAACCCCCTAGAGAAGGCCTAAATGCTGTGTGCCCTTGAGATATTTGAAGACATGCTTCACCGCATGCCAATGGTGCATACATGGGCTATGCATATATATGCTCAACTGTGAGACAGCATACTCTAGATCAGATCTCGTATATCAGTAAATCAAACAACCAACTGCCTAGTGATAAAGAGTGACATCACATGTACAGCTGCCATCCTCAGAAGAGAAGTCAAAACCAAGCTCTAATGGTGTGGATACTGGCTTGCAATCCTCAAACTAAAAACGCTGCAAAAGCTGTCCAATGTACTTGGATTGTGACATCAAAATGCTCCCCTCACTGCTAGGAAATTGGATGCCCAGATAGTAGTGCAGAAGACCAAGATCAGACATAGAAAATGTCTTCTATAAATCAAGCTTTAAATCTGCAATTTGCTTAGAATGTGTCCTAGTCACAAGCATGTCATTCACATAAAGGACTAAAATCAGCAAATCTGTCCCACGCTTGCAGATGTAAAGGGTAGCCTCTGCAAGGCTGTTCTCAAAGCCAGGAGTGAGCAAATGAGCATGAATCCGGGAATACCAAGCCCGAGGTGCATGCTTCAATCCATAGAGGGCTTTCTTCAAGCGGCATACCTTGCTTTCAGAACGTTCAACCTCAAAGCCAGGAGGTTGGGAAACAGCTCTTGGGGGCTTCTATTATTTTTTCTCTTTCATTGATGACTTCACCAAGTACACTTGGATTTGCGCCTTGAAATCCAAATATGAAGTTTCTTCATGCTTCAAGCACTTTATTGCCTTGGCTGAGAATGAGAGTGGGCTGCATATTGCTCATCTTAATACAGATAGAGGGGGTGAATACAAATGAGTTTGCTGTTTTTTTGGCTTCCCATGGCATACATCGTCGATGCATGGTGTCTTATACTTCTCAACAGACTCCTGTCATTGAGCGGAAAAATAGGTCAGTGATGGAGATGGCCAGGTGCATATTAAAGGCACACATTTGCCTAACAAGAAGTGGTTGGATGCGGTCATGTGTGCTTATTACATCTTGAACAGATGTCCCACAAAGGCATTGCAGACTATCACACCTTAATGAGGCTTGGACGTTTTTATTAGGTATAGCTCAGAGAGCAAGGGCTATAAGCTATATCAGCCCCGCACGGGCAAATTTTTTGTCAGTTGAGATGTTGTGTTTGATGAATCTTCCACTATGCCCTTGCGGGACTGCCAAAAACAGCCAGTTGTTGATGCCCTAGATATTTTTGTCAGTTTGATGCCTTTGTTTTCATCCGATGCTCAGGATGATGTTCCATCTGAGGTTGTACCTCCTCCATCTTTTGGTCATTTGCAGCCACATGTGCAGCGAGATTTTCAGCCTGATATGCCTCTCATTGATCAGGACCAATTGCACATGGCTCTTGACCAAGCAAGACTGAAATTCAGGAGTCCCAAAAGGTGCCCCGTTGGCTCCTTGACACATTAAAAGACAGCAAACAAGATACTCCTCTCCCAGTCCGTACTAGAGCAGCTGTTTGGAAAGAGCATGCTAGTTTTGCTGCTTATGCTTTGGTTGCTATAGCATGCAATGAAGAGCCATGATGTCATCAAGATGCCTTTCGGAATGATTGTTGGTTGAAGGCTATGCAAGCTGAATTTGATTCTATCTATCAGAATAATAGTTGGGAGTTGTTTGATTTGTCTCCTGGTAAAAATGCCATTGGAACTAAGCGGGTTTATCAAATCAAACGAAAAGCTGATGGTTCAGTGGACCGTTACAAAGGCCGTCTTGTTGCCAAGGGCTATGCTCAGCAGCACGGCATTGAAGGCATATGCATTTTGAAAGATCAACAACCATACTATCCTTATATAACTTCACCAAGGCTCCAAAATTGAGGTGTCCAAACCTCTCATGCCACAAATGGGTATCTGCCATGGTAGAATCAAGAGCAAAGGCATGTGTAGCATCCAAAAATCTGTCATAAGCATCAAGTCTATAAAGACCTCTAGTCAATGTGTTAGTCAAGACCATGGTAACATGTGTAACATCATACATTGCACACCAAACACCATAAAAAAGAACTTGAAAGCCACGTGTAGCTGTGGCTGAAATATAAATGAGGTTCTTACGAATGCCTGGAACATAAAGCACATTCTCTTGAGTAGCAATACCACTAAATACAGAAGTAAGAGCAACTTGCCCAATACCTTTCACGGTATATGATGCATTATTGGCACATGTGACACTGCCCCCCTGAGGTGTATGCTCTAATGAGCTGAATAACTTTCGGCACGAAGTGGTGTGTTTGCTAGCACCACTATCAAAGAACCAGATATCATGAACATCTGAAACTGCCATACAAGCATCATGAATATCAAGACTATACTTACATGTAACCAAGAAAGCCCAATGCTAATCTTGTGCAAAATTGGCGGATTCATATCGATCCTCTGCACTAGAAGAACTAGATACTGCAAGACCAGACTCGTTCTTCTCTTTTCAGACGCAATGCGCTTCCTGCATTCAGAAATATCATGCCCACGTTTCCTGCAATGGTTACATCTCTTCTTCTTTTTATTATCCGTTGAAGAAGAGGCACCATGTGAATGATCAGCATGGGAATCAGGGGATTTACCAGCTCAAACCTTGCCTTTGCCTTTGTGTTTGTGCTGGGCAACAAAGACTTCATCACTAGTCATAGAAGCATTGCGATTTGCACAACTTTGCTCCTCTTGAAGAAGAAGAGCAACCAGCTGGCTGCTGGTCAAATGAGAAATGATTGGCATTACCCCCTGCAACCAACCTCAATGTAGTAACAAAGTCTTGATAACAATTAGGCAACCCATCAAGGGTATTAGAAACAAGCTAAGAATCAGGCATAATCTCATCAATGTTGGCCAATTGCTCTTTCAAATCCTTCACATTAGTGAGATAGGCATCCATGTTACCACCCTCATCAAGCTTTAAATCTTTCAACTGCTTGCGGAGATAGGCAACCCTCACCTCATTCCGCACCTGATACAAAGATGCAAGTTGATCCCATGATTGCTTAGCTGTCTTGCAAGACCGGATGTGAGGAATAATAACCCATTTCACTGAAAGAGCAATCAAGGCATGTGCTTTGGCATTACGACCATCCCACTGAATCTCCTCCTGTGTAAGAGACAAAGCACCTGTAACCATAGTTACCGCGGAACAGCGTTCCGCCTTCCTGAAACGTCGGAATGCCGGTCCGGAGCTGCAGGCGTGCTCGGAACGGGCGACGGAACGTGTCTATTAGGCAGAATGTTCCGGAACGTGCGGGAATGTAGGACGAAACGCCCGTTCCGGGCGTTTCGGCCTGTGTCCTCCTGTGCGACGGCGGCGACAGCGGTTAGATAAGCTGCTGAGGCATTGTTGCAGGTTGTGCGGCCAATCATTCTTATGTTGAGGCTTCTTGATGGAGATGAGCCTTGCATTGGCAAGGTGTACGAGGGGATAGACAGGATGATTGAGAGAATCCTATCTCTAGAGTCTCTACAGACTTTGGATGGGGGTAGGAGACAGGAGCTATCTCGTCTTGCGACAGGCAGGTGGACAGAGTATCACTCTGCATTAGAGGCTGTTGCATTTGTGGTGGATCCAGAATTTCAAGGTAAAGGACAAGAGACAGATGCAGAGGTTGTGCAGGGTTGAGAGGATATCTTGAGGAGGCTTGTACCCAGTGGAGATGATAGGAGGAGGGTTCGTGAAGACCTTTCCTTCAATCGACAAAAGAGAGGCCTCTTCGGTTTGCAGGATGCACAAAATGATAGGTTCAAGATATCCAGTGCATGGTGGTGGGAGGATTATGCGGCAGATACACCATTGCTGCAAAGATTGGCCATTCGAGTGCTTAGCCAGGGTGCTAGCTCCTCGCCCTGTGAGCGCTTATGGAGCAGTTTTGGGAACATTGCAAGCAAGAAGAGGAACAGGCTTGGTGTCCAGAAGGCAAATGACCTTGTATTTGTTAATGCGAACTTGCGTTTGCTTAACAAGTTCAGGGCTGAGTGTACTCCAGAGCCATTTATTGGATTTTCCCTTGATCTTGATGACAATGATGGTGAGGATCAGCCAGAGGGAGAGGATGATGTGGAGCAGCATGAGGATGAGCACATTGAGGGACAGCCTGGACAGGAGGATGAGATCCCACTTGCTGATGACTAGTCTTTGACTCACCAGTTACCTTGGCCCTTGAGGCTAGTTTTGTACTTGTCATACTTGATACTTTTGTCATATGTACATTGTACTCCGCAGCCAGCTTTTTGTATTTTCAGCTATTATATATCCTCATGCGATGTACTTTCTTTTCAGTTTCAATTTGGAGTCTAGACTCTGGAGTCTTTAAATCTTTAATGTTTAAGACTTTAAAGTTTAATCTTGGATATTTTAAATGTGTTGTCATTTTATGTCATATGCTGACATGTCATATGACGTGGCGTTCCCCGACGTTCCCAATCCACTCCCGTTCTAGCGTCTCACATTCCCAGAACGTTCCCGTTCCGCGGTAACTATGCCTGTAACAGTAGCTGCAGGGGTTCTAGAAGTAACATTAGAACCATCACCTGAAGAAGAACCAGAGGCAGTAGGTGCAGCACCAGAAGTGGCATTACGTGTAGGCCTGGCCTCAGAACCTAAAACAATGTGCCATAGATTCTTGGCATCCAAAACATGTCCCATCACGTATGATCACTTGAGATAATTGGTGCCATCAAGCTTGTCATCAGCCCCAAGCATACAAAAAAGATCATCTTTGCTGCTAGCGATAGTGCCAAAAATGCAAGGCAAAGGCACCAATTTGACAAAGCAAATAATGAAAGGACACTCTCCCAAAACCAAAGCAAATTTCTGCACAAGCTTCAAAGCTTTTCACTGCAAATGTGTAGCTGTCACAAGGGGTACCTGCAATTGATGTAGACCCAAAAATGCAGCAAAGAAAGAACTCCAAATGCGAGCACAAATGATCAGCCACAAATTGATTGCAGCAACAGCGACGTGTGAGAAGCTCGTAGCCCGAGGTGTTAGAACAGCAAAAGAAGGCAAAAGAGCTTCAAAAAAGGCCTCCAAACAGAAGCAACTATCTCCAAACACCAAAATAGGTGGCTGAAAGTGTTCACAACAACAGCTGCAGGCCTCCATGTGCAAAACTGACGTCAATAGATGCTCTGAATCTCACACGTGTGAAAGGCAACTGCAGCAAACCCTGAAAACAGCTCCGAATTGAATCCGTACAGCTCCATACCACCTTAAATGCGTATTAAATGCTCCGTACACCTGTACGCCTCACACATGTGAAGAAGACTGTCATAAATGCATTGTGCCGAACTGCAGCAGGTTGGAACAGGTGGAAAATGCTGAGGAATCGCCAAAAAACAGCAGCACTTGAGGCGTCTATCCTGGAGAAGCACTAGAGAGGTTTTCCTGCGATGAAATGGCTTGAACACGTCTCAGGCAGCAGCAGAGCCTTGAGGAATGGGCCAACCAGCAAAAAGATAAGCTGAAATGAAAGAGAACAGGCCTCCAACAGCACCAGGGTGGCTGGAAATGGCTGAGGGATAGAACCCTGATCTGCTCTGCCACTGTTGGCTATGGCAATCAATGAAAGCTCCGAAATGAGTGGGAGAAAGCCAAAAACGAGCCGTTGTACTGAAAATGCTGCAACAATAAGTGTGGAGTGAGACAACATAACAAAACCCTAAGGCTAACTGCCCTAACTGGACTAAGTGTCCTAACTGACCTAGGTAAGTGTACCAAAAGTCCTACCTGAATTAAGTAGGCCTACAAGGCACATACCAAGGAATAAGTGGCACCTATGGATAGCCAATAGAATGGCCTGCACCTCCCTCCCTCCCTCGCCACTGCTCCCTCCCCTCCCACCGCCTGGCTACTCCAAACCCCCGCCCCCTCACTGCTCCCTCCCCTCCCACCGCCCCTGTCCTTGCTGCCCTTGCCGCCCTTGCTGCTACTGACTGCCGCCTCTCTCGCCTGCTTGCCTCCTGCTACTGCTCCTAGCTGCCGACCTGCCTCTTCTCCTCGCCTGCATAGCTAGCCGCCTACCTGCACCCCCCCCCCCCCCGACAGCTTGCCTACCCCCCTTTGTGCAGCTAACCTACCCCGCCCTCCCCCGCCCCCCTCCCCGGTCGCCTCTTCATCGAATCCTCCCCCTACCTCTTGATCGAATCCCCCCCTCCCCGCGCATGCCCAAGGTCCAGCCCCAAAAGTGCCCCCCGCCATGGGAGGGGCCTTCCTACTCCCGCTCCTCGCACTAGGACTTGTAGAGGAAAACAACTAGAAGTCAGTCTAAGATTCAAGAAATGGGAAGGGAGAACGAGATAAAGAGATAGATAAAACCAACAAAGACGACCAAAGAAAACAGCGAACACAACTGAAGCTTGAGCATGTGAACACGCGCTACAATCGAAGCAGGCTTGGGGTTGACATCAAAGCAAAGGCGAGATCCACCTTAGCCTCAGCTTCAACCTCAGTCTCTGCTTCTACTTCTACTTCAGCCCCCACTTGTAAGAAATCCTAGATTTACTATATTTAGAAATGTGCTAAGGAACAGAAAGGAGACGGAAATAGCAGAGAACAAGGAATATTTGTATTGCTTGAGTGTCTGTAGTGTCTGTAGTGTCATCCATACAGTTGGGCCTCTCTTATATAGAGAGTGAAGAGTCACACATGAAAAGGTGTGTACTCCAAAGTGTATGTGCATGAAGAGGTGTGTACTCCTTGTGAAGGGTGTGACCCTTGATGAGAGGGTACATTACAATAGGAGTGTCTCTTCCATAGAATGTCTCTTGTGAAGGGTTGTGCCTCATAGGAAGTGTCCTGTCAAAAGGGCATACCCTTCCACAAGTGTCCATTCATCAAACCATCCATAAGTCTCATCCCCTCCCACTCAAAATAAGACCCTGGTGGAGATAATCAACTAATGTAGTAACTATCACGATAAATTTTGAAAATACTGCTGTAAAATGTCAGGGTACTACTGTAAGTCTTCATCACATTGCCAAGTAGCGTCGGAGTCGTCTAGATCTCACAAGAACAAGGAATTCCGTGATAAGTCGTCGATGTCAAGTCTCTCACTGTCGATGGTCCAGAATACGCTCAGGAATAAGAAGAACATAATCGTCTTCGATTTCTGGGACATAATCACCTGCAGGAGGAACTGCTTCATCGCCTGGAATATACGTCTTTAGCCAAAAAATATGAAATGTCGGATGCATTTTATCCCATGATGGTGGTAATTTCAATCTGTAACTTAAAGGTGAATTTTTCTTGACGATCCCGAACGGTCCGTAGTATCTTGGTCGCAACTTAGGAAACACGGACTTAATTGTCTTATAGCGATGTGGGGCTACAAATAATAGCACCATGTCACCAATGTAAAATTCCAGGTGACGTCTATGTTTGTTGGCATACCGTTGATACCGCTCTTGTGCTTTTCTAGTATGATCCCTGACTTGGAGTAGAATGTCATGCATTTCTTGAACCAGTTGATCAGCTAGGGCCACTCGATGTTGAAGTACAAAATTCGTTCGTACAATCGGAGCGTGTCCATAAGCTGCTTGAAATGGAGTTATGCTAATGGCACTATGGAAAGAGTTATTATAAGCAAACTCAAGGAGTGGTAGATACTCTTCCCAAGCTGCTAGGCGTGACTGAATATAATGTCGAAGCATTTCTTTCAGAACTTGGTTGACTCTTTCACTCTGGCCATCTGATTCTGGGTGGTAGGCTGAACTGAACAGTAGCGTTGTACCCAAAGATTCGAACAGTGAAATCCAAAAGTGACTGGTAAACTTAGGATCTCTGTCGGATATGATATTCTTGGGCAATCCATGGTGTCGGGTGTGTTGTATGAAGAGTTTGGCGATGTCCGGAGCCTGTGCACTGCTTTTGAAAGCAACAAAGTATGCCATTTTGGACAATCGATCAACAATTACCATAATCTGAGTGTTACCTCTGGAGGATCGTGGTAGTGTTGTAATGAAATCCATGGATATACTTTCCCACCTTTCAGTTGGAACTCGAAGAGGCTGAAGAAGTCCTGCTCGAAGTTGTTGGCTTGCTTTCATCTGTTGACAAGATAAGCAAGACGTAACCATTTTGATGACGTCGCTTTTCATCTGAGGCCAGTAGTATGTTGTACTGAGTAACCTATAAGTCTTGTCGATGCCTAGATGGGCAGCATAAGGAACTACATGATGCTCTTTTAACAAAAGACGTCGAAAATCCTTGTCATGTGGTACACAAACGCAATCTTGATAATAAAGAAGGTCGTTCGTATAAGAATAGGATGAGAAAATCTTCTGTTCGGAAGTCGAAGGTTGATCTTTTGAAAAAACTTGTACTACTGTGCCAAAGTCTTTTTCATTGAAATACTTCCCTTTGAATGAATTCGGAACATCCACAGATAATGTAGAGATTACCATAGCTGATGCTAGAGTTAATCTGCTGAGAGCATTTGCAACTACATTGCGTAGTCCAGGAATGTACTCAATGGTCAGGTGAAAGTTGGCCAGAAACTCAACCCAACGTGCTTGTCGAGCCTTCATGACTGGCTGAGTAAAGATATACTTTAGAGAGTGATGGTCTCTCTTGACCACCGAGTCAGCTCCCATGAGATAATGTTTCCAAGAACGATAAGCATGTACAACGGCAAGAACTCCTTATCATAAACCGGGTATCGAGTTTGGATATCGAAATGTTTATGGATGTCAAAAGCAATAACTCTGCCTTCTTGCATCAAGACTGCTCCTATAGTGATGTCGGAAGCGTCGGTCATGACCTCAAATGAGACGCTTGGGTCAGCAATAGCCATAACTGGTGTGCTAGTGAGTGCTTGCCTGAGTTGTTGGAAACTACTCTGTTTCAAAAAGCCATTGATAAACTGTTGTGCTTTTCAAACATTCGGACATAGGAGCTGTGATTTTGGAAAACTGATAGACCTTTGTATGGTAGAAGTTTGCCAATCCGAGAAAAGAGCGGACATCATGAACATTCTTAGGAGTAGGCCAGTTTCAGATTACCTCGACCTTCTTGGGATCCACAGAGATGCCTTGAGCTGAAATAACATGTCTCAAATATTCGAGTTGGGTCTTGAAGAACTCAATCTTCTCGATGTTGATGTAGAGAGAATTTGCACGGGGAACTTCAAAAACTTTGTGAAGATGTTGTTTGTGCTCATGTAGGAATCTGCTGAAAACGAGGATGTCATCGAGGTAAACGATGACGAACTTATCGAGAAAAGGCCTGAAGATGTCGTTCATTAGTGTCATGAATATGGCCGGGGCATTGTTTAACCCAAAAGGCATGACCAAACATTCATAGTGTCCATACTTTGTTCGAAAAGCTGTCTTGTACTCATCGCCTTGTCGTATGCGAATTTGATGATAACTGAACGAAGATCAATCTTTGAGAATTATGTGGCGTGTAGAAGTTGATCGAAGAGGTCATCGATGCGAGGCAATGGATACTTGTTTTTAATAGTGAGTGAAGTAACGATTGAGAGAGAGAGAGTGTGTGTGTGTGCAGTACAGGACGAGTCAAAGATGATAGTCACATAAACTTAGATAGATGGATAACGTTACTAAACACAAGTACAAAGTACTTGTATCTAGGCCTAGGACTAAGTGTCCTAGGTGTCACATAGGACTATGTGTCCTATGTGGCATAGAAGGCACTAACACAATAAGTGCCTAAACTTATGCCTACAAGGCACATACCATGGCCTATAGGGCATCACTAGAACCAGCAAAGGATGGCCTACAAACCCCCCTCCATGGGATGGGCTGAAGTATTCTGGAAACGTCTCAGAATACCTGGTAGTTTCTGGTCATGGTGGCACATGTTCATCCAAAAGGATATAGCCACCTATGAATGTACAAGGAATGTCAGATCATGTAACAAAGGGAACCAAGTGTAAAGCCTGTCGGAAGACTTCGAACTTGGGACGAGGAAGTGCCTTTGTAAACATATCTGCGATGTTGTCCTCTGTGGGAAGATAGGACAACTCTATGTCGCCGGCTGACAACCGCTCCCAAACATAATGATAGTGAACTTCAATATGCTTGGTACGCGCATGAAACACTGGGTTACGCGCAATGGCCAAAGCACTCTGGCTGTCAGTGTAGACAATAGTGGAGGATGTCTGGCAAATACCAAAATCTGTAAGTAACTGTCGAAGCCAAACACACTCTACTGTAGCGATGAAGGCTGCCCTGTACTCAGCCTCACAACTAGACGTGGCAACTGTCGGTTGCTTCTTGCTGAGCCAAGAAATACATGAATTGCCAAGCAAAAAACAATTGCCAGTATGTGACACTCTGGTGCCAGAACATCCTGCCCAGTCACTATCCGTGTAAGCATGCATGGTAAGTGAACCCTGATCACCATAGAAGAGGGCTAAATCCTGAGTGCCTCTGAGATATCCGAAGACTCTTTTCACCGCCTGCCAATGCTGTGAACTGGGCATGTGCATGAATCTGCTGAGCTGAGATACTGCATACTGCAAGTCAGGTCTGGTGTGACATAAATAAATAAGGCATCCAACAGCCTGCTGATAAAGAGTGATATCACATGGTGGGCTCCCATCATGAGCTGAGAATTTGAAGCCAGGGTCCACTGGAGTAGAGATTGGCTTGCAATCCTCAAACTGAAAACGATCAAGGAGCTGTCCAATATACTTGGACTGAGACATCATGATACCCCCCTCAACATGAGCAAACTGAATGCCCAAATAATAATGGAGCCGTCCCATGTCTGACATGTCAAAAATCTGCTGCAAATCAGCCTTGAAAGCTGCAATTTGCTGAGTATCGGGGCCCGTGATAAGCATATCATCCACATAAAATCAGCACTAAAAAATCAGATCCACGCCCACGGAAATAAAGAGTGGGTTCTGTGGGACTATTCTGAAAACTAAGGGATAGTAAGTGTGCATGAATTTTGGCATACCATGCCCTGGGTGCCTGCTTCAAACCATAAAGGGCTTTTCTAAGCCGGCATACCTTATTTTCAGAATTAACAACCTCAAAACCAGGAGGTTGAGTGACATAGACTTCTTCCTGCAGATCCCCATGAAGAAAGGCAGTCTTGATGTCAAGTTGGTGCACTTGCCAATGATGATGGGCTGCAATGGCAATGACACATCGAATGGTAGTAATCCTGGATGTGGGAGCAAATGTCTCCTCAAAGTCAATGCCTTGTTGTTGGGCATACCCTTTTGCAAAAGACGGGCTTTGTATCGATCTATGCTGCCATCAGATTTTCTTTTTAATTTGTAGACCCAACGCGTTCCAATGGCATGCTTGCCAGGTGGAAGATCTACTAATTCCCAAGTGTCATTTTTGGCAATAGATTGTAACTCAGCTTTCATTGCATCCATCCACTCTTTGCTGTCAAAAGCATCTTTATGGCACAAAGGCTCTTCATTGCAAGCTGTAGCAAGGAGTGCAAACTCAAGAAAGTGACCATGCTGTTTATTCCCTGATCTTGTCCGGGCAGCAAAAGGCTGATCTTGTTTGCTGTCCCTCAATGTATCAAGAAGCCATCTGGGAACTTGCCTTTGCTGTCTATTAACAGCTCTTTCTTCAATGACTGCATCATGAGTAATGGGTTGTGCCGAAAGAGAAGCCTGCAAATCAGCATGAGGTTGAGGCTGATTATTGCTTTGTGGAGGGCCTGCAGGAGGCGCATGTTGCTGCTCAAAATCCTCTTCTGATGATGGTAGAGGTAACCAAGATTCAAAGGCATCAAACATGTCAATATCTGGCTTTGCTTTGCAGTCCACAAGAGGAGAAGCTGAATGTTCAGCAAAGATCACATCTCTACTGACAATAATCTTCCCAGTATTTGGTTGATATAACCGATACCCTCTGCTCTCCTGGCTGTAACCAATGAATATGCATTTGATTGCCTTGTCATCAAGCTTATGTCTCAGCTGAGATGGTACATGAACATACGCAAGAGACCCAAAAACTTTCATGTGTGAAAGTGAAGGCTTCCTGCCTTTCCATGCTTCATAAGGTGTCATAGTCTGTAATGCCCGCGTAGGTGATCTATTCAGCACATAGTTGGCACACATTACTGCATCAAGCCAAAATTTATTGGGCAAAGACTTGGCCTTGAGCATACATCTGGCCATCTCCATTGTGGACCTGTTTTTCCTTTCAGAAACAGGATTCTGCTGAGGAGTGTAAGGAGTAGTGCATGAGTGAATAATGCCCCGTGAGGAAAGAAATGCATCAAACTCCTTTGACATATACTCACCCCCCCTATCTGTGTTGAGGGTGACAAGCTTGCAGCCTGATTCATTCTCAACCATATTCAGCCATCTCTGAAAGCATAAGAAAACTTCAAATTTGGCCTTTAAAGGATATACCCAACAATACCTTGTGAAATCATCAATGAGAGTCATGAAATACTTGTATCCTCCAATGGCATTTGTCCTCATTGGGCCACAGACATCACTGTGTACTAGCTGCAATTTCCTTTGTGAGAGTTTTGGACAATTATTTTGAAAAGGAAATCGATGCATCTTACCCAAAAGACAACCCTCACACACATGTTTAGAAACTGTGTGAGTCTGAGGTACATCATTAGCCATCTGGTGTGAATGCAGCTTTGCAAGAGCTCTATAATTTAGATGGCCCATTCTCTCATGCCACAGATGAGTTTCAGCAAGCTATGAATCTGAAATAGCCAATGCTTCGGTGTAAAGTGCAGCTGCATGATGATCAAGGTGATAAAGCCCTTTTCGCAAGGTGCCAGTGAGAACTATGACATTGTCATCACGAAGATCATATACTAGGCATCTGTAACCATCAAAAATTACTCTGAAACCTGAAGTAGCAATTGCTGAAATTGAAATCAAGTTGACTTCAATTCCAGGCACAAAAAGAACATTTGTCAGAGTGACAGGATGACTGGAAATGGATGTGAGCTGCACATCTCCAACTCCTTTTACAGCATATGAAGCATTATTGGCACATGTAACAGTCCCCCCTCGAGGTGCATCAGCTAAAGAATGAAACAACTGTCTGCAAGATGTGACATGCTTGGAAGCACCACTATCAAAGTACCAGGACTGAGCATCATTAGAAGTAAAAAGTGCATCAGCTTTGGAGGGATCAAATGAGCAATGGACAGCCCATGCCCAATCATCCTGAAGAGCATGTGCATGTGAAGCATCTGCTGGCTCATGGGATTCAATGGCATGTGAGGCATTAGCTGTCAATCCTGCTTTCTTTTTCTCCGAAGCAATGCGCTTCCTGCATTCTGAAATGTCATGTCCAGGCTTGCGACAATAGTTGCATCTTTTCTTCTTTCCCTTATCTGCTGTATTTTTAGATGCATGAGAGGAATTGCAGCTGCTATGCGTAGAGGAATTGCAGCTGCTGTGTGCAGATTTTGGCTTGCCCATAGGCTTGGGAGCCTTGCCTCTTCCTGTTTGCTGTGAAGCAAATGCATGATCAGGAATAATTGCTTGTCTGTTAGCTCTACTTTGCTCTTCCTGCAAAAGCAAAGTAACAAGCTGATCAAAAGAATAGTGGTCTGGATTACCCATGGCCACTAATCGAAGGGTTGTAGCAAACCCTTGATATGTATCTGGTAGTCCATTCAATGTAGTACTGACAAGCTGTGAATTTGGCACCACTTCATCAATGTTGGCAAGCTGTTCCATGAGGTCCTTGACCTTTGTCAAATATGCATCCATTGACTCACCTTCATTCATATTCACTTCCTGTAATTGCCTTCTCAAATATGCAACACGAGCTTCATTGCGAATCTGATATAGAGAAGCCAATTTATCCCAAGCATCCTTTGCTGTCCTGCAAGAAGGGATGTGTGGAATAATGATTCTCTTGCATGATAAAGCAATGCATGAATGTGCATTTGCATCTCTTGCATCCCATCTAGACTGTTCTTGAGTTGGAAGAGCAACAGCAGAAGTGCTAGAGGAAGAGGCATCAGAAGAAGTACCACCTACAGAAGGTGCAGCAGTAGAAACAACCACAGAAGGATTGGCTGGCCTCAGATCAGCCCCAGAAACAATATTCCACAAATGCTTTGCAACAAGAATATGTTTCATGAGATAAGACCACATCGGATAGTTGGTGCCATCCAACTTATCATCTTCACGAAGAACTCCAAATAAATCTTGATTGTTCCCAGCCATAGCAACTGTGATAACTTGTAAAAGACCTGAAAACCCAAAAGCCTCAAGGCTATCACTGCAATAAGCTGGCTGTCCAAAAATGACAGCAAATATCTGCAAATTTCTGACCCAAATCAAAGGGCAAATGCAGATCTGACCCAAATGTGACTGTGACAGGCAATGTTCACTGCAAAAACAGCAAATTTGGCAAAAGCCCCAAATTTATTGAGGGCAAATAAGCCAAAAAGAGGGCAAATTCAGAAAAGCCCCAAATCTAGCTGAAATTTCGCAAATGTGACCCAAAGTTTGCAAATCTGACACAATGTCCTGCAAATATAACTGAATGTCCTGCAATCTGACCCAATGTATTGCAATCTAAACAAGAAATTGCAAAACAAATCCCAAAACTCCAATTTCTTGCAAGAAATTGCAATTAAAAGAGGTGAAAGGAAATAAAAACCCCAAATTTTCCAATGTCCTGCAAAAGCCCCAAATCTGCAAATGTCTGTAGATGACTGCAGTGAGACCAAGGACCTGTTTCCAGCCAATGCTAAAAAAGGTACTGTACGGAATACCCAGATGAAGCTGTACGAATTACCACTAAAGGTATGTAGTATGGGAAGCTGGTACGAACCGCTGACGACTGAAGGTACGGTGAAAGTACCTTGTACTCCTACGCAAGTACAATCGTACGGCGTAGCCCCAAATCTGCAAATGTCTTGTACTCCTACGCAGGTACAATCGTACGGCGTATGTACCTTGTACGGCGAGGGTACAAAATGGCGTACGGTACAAAAGTACTATGAATGTACCGTACGTACGGCGAACTGCAGGTACGGGTGTATGGCGGATGTACGACACAAGTACGGAGTACAGTACGGCGCCGACGGGTGTAGGGCGTCCTTCAACGCAGATGTACGGCGACGATGCAGATCTGCTAACGTACGAAAGGTACGAATGTACGGCGCCGACGGGTGTACGGCGTCCTTCTTGTCGACCAGCAAGGCAGAAAAAACTCCAATGAGCAATGGAGGCTCGGGGCTGAGGAGATCTAGAAGGCTAGAGCAAAACCTGCTCTGATACCACTGAAGTAACGATTGAGAGAGAGAGAGAGAGTGTGTGTGCAGTACAGGACGAGTCAAAGATGATAGTCACATAAACTTAGATAGATGGATAACGTTACTAAACACAAGTACAAAGTACTTGTATCTAGGCCTAGGACTAAGTGTCCTAGGTGTCACATAGGACTATGTGTCCTATGTGGCATAGAAGGCACTAACACAATAAGTGCCTACACTTATGCCTACAAGGCACATACCATGGCCTATAGGGCATCACTAGAACCACCAAAGGATGGCCTACAGTGAGCTTGTTGAGGGCTCGGTAGTCAATGCAGAGGCGCATTGACTTATTCTTTTTTTCCACAAGTAGTACGAGAGATCCGAAAGGGCTGCGACTGGGCCGAATGTGACCTTTATCGAGTAGTTCGGTCACCTGTCTTTGGATTTCTTCATTTTCAGTGTAAGAAACCCGATAAGGAGGTTTCAACGGTGGATTACTGCCAGGAATAAGTTCAATTGGGTGATCCACTGGTCGTCGAGGTGGTAACTGCTCTGGCAATTCCTATGGAAAAATATCCAAGTAGGGCTAGAAAAAGGTTGGTTGAGGTATTCAGGAGAATCCTTTGTTGGTGTCTCCTCTACTGCCGTAACCAACAGAAGTGAAGTCGTTACTTGACGTTTACGAACCCACTTCTTTACTTATAGGGTAGAGGCAACTGGGGTTGAAGAAGAGTCCCTAAAACCAGTTAGCTCAATAAGTTTTCCATGTTGGACAAACTGGATAGTATGGTTGCGAAAACTTATTGATGGATCAGAGTCGTAGAGCCACTATTGTCCAAGTATGACATTGTACCAAGAAAGAGGCATGATGTCGAAGTTCAACTTGTCTGTATAATGTTGGATGCGAAAAGACAAGTTTTTGATCCAAGTGTTGCACAAGAAGGTAGTTCCATTTGCGAGTTCAATCTAATAGTCCATGGGACTGACCATAGAACTAGCTAGGAAGTTATGAGAGCAGCCACTGTCGATGAGGATAATGCCCGTTGTTCCACGAATCGATCCTTGGACACAAAGTACTTGAGTCGCCAAGGAAGGTTCGGGATTGCTGGCAAGGCTCATGTGGATGGTATTTGCCATTTGGGGATTTGCCTTTCTTGTCTTGTGCTGGGGTAGCATCTTCTATTTGGGAAGTGCTAGGTTCCATATTGGAATTTTGCTTTGGTCGCTTGGGACAATCGAACCATCTATGGTCGCTTGTACAGATGGTATAAAGTCCTTTTGTGCTGGAGTTATTATTCTTATCAGTGGCCGCACCTTTATGTTGGGGATGACTTTGTGAAGAAGAAGAGGCGCGATCCTTGGAGGAGTGCTTGTGTTGGAATCCAGCATACGATTTCTGAGACTTGTGGGGATCTTGAGACTGTTGTTGACCTTGATTACCTGAGTTTTTTCTAAAGTTGGGGTTATCGTGAGGGCGAGCACCTTTGGCCATAGTAGAGTTCTGTGTTCTATTAGCACTCTGCTTCCCTATGTTTTGGAAATCTGTAATGCGCTCTACGTAAGCAATAGCGCCAGCTACGATGGTGATGTTTGCTTTGAGGACATCAATGCATAACGAGGGGTTTAGGCCTGAGATGAAAGCATGAAGGCAATCATCATCACTTAAACCATCAATCTCCAGCACCAATGTGTTGAACTGAGAGATGTAGGAAGACAGGGAGCCTGTTTGCTCCAACTGTCTCACTTTTGAACGTGCTTGCAAGTCCACATTGGCAGGTATGAACTGCTTACGGAGCACGTGTTCAAAACGTTCCCAAGTTAACACACTTTTGCCGTCCTTTAAGCGTCGTTGCCACCATAGGAAGGCTGTATCCTTGAGGAGGGAGGCTGCCAAGGCAATCTTTTTGCCTTTGGTGAGGTCAACAGTATCAAAGTACATGCGCAGTTTTGCCAGCCATTGGTCAACTGTTCGGCGATTTCGTTGACCAGTGTAGGCTTCCGAAAATTTAATGTCAAGTCTTTTAGTTTTGGAAGCTTGGAGTAACCGGTAGAGGGCACGGAGTTCAGTGTTTTCTACCTCAGGTGGGAATGAGTCCACATAGTCGTCTGGTTGCGTCACGTCATCCTTTGTATGTGTAGTACTGCAAGAATCTTCGAGTTGTTGGACTTTCTGGACCAAGTCGGAGATGCTGTCCTGAAGCTCGGAAATTTGAAGTTGAAGTAGTGCTTCGCCTTGTAAGCTGACTTCAGGGGTCTTTTTTGGACTTGAGTCGCTTATCTCTGGAGAGGCTGCACGTGAGCGTTGCGACATATCTAAGATCCCTGTGAGAAAAGCACTAATCTGCGCTCTAGTTTGTACCATTCCTGGAAGAAGATTCGGGCTGCTCCCTAAGGTTGCTCATGTTGGAGGGGACAAGGGAAGCATGATGGAACCAGCCGTGGAAGTCTCGTAAAGGAGGTCTTGTCGGAGGTAACACTAGTAATGCCGAAATAGGTGTTACTGCTCGTGAGAGTACAGGGGTAGGTTGCAGAGTCCACGGATCTGAGAAGGGATAAGGAGCTGCTGTCGGGAGTGGAGGATATCCAGGAGGAGTGCCTTCAAAGTGTAAATACTATCTTGGGGAAGGTACAACCTGTACAGGAGGATATCTGTGAGCTGAAGAAGGTGGAGAGTACCCTGGAGATGCTGAAGCTGAGGGGTAAAAATCTCTCCAAAGATGGACAGCAAACTCGTGACGAATATCGCGTTCTGGGTATCTACGTGTCTCGTGGAACACTTGTGAAGGGTGTAACCCTTGATGAGAGGGTACATTACAATAGAAGTGTCTCTTCCATAGAATATACACTGATAATAGATGTGATAGCTTTCGTGGCCACTACTCTGGGTGTTTTTGAGCACAGGATCGAGAGGGTGTGGCGGGTGGGGAGAGACCCCAACCGAGAGCAAACCCTGATCATATGGTTCCATGATGCTCAGTCACGAATTTCGGCTTTACAATGGCGCAAGTAAGTCCTACAAGATCAGCCAGCGATCTACATGGATGAGGACCTCACCCTCCTAATGGTTAAGGAGAGGCGCTCCCTGTTGCAACAGCGGGATTAGGCCCGCAAGGATGGAAAGTGGGTGGTGGTGTGAGATGGACTTCTTCTTACAAGCCCCCATCGGGCATCAGCCCCCCTCCCACACAGGGAGGCGGGGTCTATGAGACTCAAATCTCTGCACCAACTGTAATGGTACCTTATGGTCAGAACCGAGGAACTTCTCGAAATCTTATCTAGGTCGCAACATAGCCTTTTACACAAAGACACATCATAGTCCAAAGCGCCCACTACCAGTAGTCAGCAGATACACATGGGAGTCTGCTTACAAAGATGAGACGAGGGACACAGGGGGAGTACGAGGGTCAAGAGTAGCAACAATTCTTTACAGATCCACCCCTTTAGGGACCATCTCGATAGAGCAGAGAGATGCATATTCCAGGCTTCTTTGGATCCGGATCCGAAAAATGGACAGCAGGGTCATGTTTGTTGTACTATGCTACTTCCCTCCCGAGACCTCCCACTTTGCTAGAGATATTCGAGATGAGGCTCAGACATCTCCATTTGCAGCTCTTTATCAAACTATTGTTGACTTCTCGAGCCGCGGAGAAGTCGTCCTAGCAGGGGACAGGCGCCCGTCAGATACCACTCCTTGACTTCAAGGATTGTGAAAAAATCGTCATGTTTGTTGTACTATGCTACTTCCCTCCCGAGACCTCCCACTTTGCTAGAGATATTCGAGATGAGGCTCAGACATCTCCATTTGCAGCTCTTTATCAAACTATTGTTGACTTCTCGAGCCGCGGAGAAGTCGTCCTAGCAGGGGACAGGCGCCCGTCAGATACCACTCCTTGACTTCAGGGATTGTGAAAAAATCAGACTTTTCGAGAATGTAAATGTGTGCAATGCATGCAGAATTTGAATGCCAATTGGCTGTCCAATGGGAAAGAGCGCCCTCGTGAGAGTACTTGTTTCTATTTCGACCTACATGCAAGGTGGGAGAGAGATGGCGAATGAATGCAACGTGGTAGAGAGAATGCTACATGAGATTCACAATGAAAGGGTGATACCCTTTCATTAATGTCCCTTGAGATCACTCAAGTTCCATCTTCCCATTTACACCTACCCTTATCCTATGACCCATGCACCTACCATTCAATGCACTCTAATGCACCCTTTCCCTTTCCTATTGCCCCTAGGACCTAGACACGTATGTGTACATCTTTATTACTAATCATTGGCCAATGTTACATAGTTTTGGCGGTACTATTTACACCGCTTGATCGATCATAAATACAAACATATAACCGCACCATCAAATTGGTGCCTAACAATAATAAGGTTCTAATGACTATTAATTAACTAAATAAACACTTCTCTTGTCATGACAAGGATGATTCCATTCTACTGCCAAACATTGACCTTGAGGGAGCAGGTATGCTACGGGTTTTGGCTGACACGCGAGACGACCCAGTCACATCTTATAGGCAGGCCCTATTGGATCTAGGGAGAATGTATGATCTCAATATTTATAATAGTCTTGATAGATGGCCTACCTCAGGTGGTCTCACACGCTTTTCACATGGAGGGGGGGCCTCTAGCGCTGTTGATTACATCATGGGATCCCCTGCCTTCACATCTAGCATCATTGATTTTAATGTAGCACCTCTTCCTCCAAGGGCTGATCACATTTACCTATTCTTTAGTATTTCCACTCCCCGTCGCACAACACCTTCCACCCCAAAGATTCCTTACTCCACCTATCATAACATACGCTTCGACCACGATCTCTCACTGATTTACTCAGGCCGTCTCTACATACTTCTCACTTATATTGACTTCATAGCCCTATGAGAGGACCATGCTGCCTTGATCACCCACTCACCACAAGGCTGCCTTTCAGGCTTTCCCTCACACCACTCGCTCCACTCGCCCACCACCTCCTTATAATAGTTGGTACAATGATGAGTGTAAGACTTTACACCATCAGCTCAGATTCGAAACCAAAAACAATCTTCCAAATGAACTAGAGACGCTACGCGAGTATCGTCGACTAGTACATAGAAAGAAACTATATTTCCTTTGCTGGAACAAGGAGCAACCACTGAACATTTTGTTTAGTAACAACTCTAAGGACTTTTGGCGGAGCTTTCTAGAGGGACGGTCCCCCTCACCACTCACTGACAATCAGCTCTGGTATAACTATGCACGCATGCTATATGATATCCCGAATCAGCCAGTTCTTGGCCTCTCACATATGCCACACCCCACATCCTACACACTCTTGACTAGGGGAGGATTGAAGAATGTCGTAATGAAACTTCATATTGGCCAAGCGAAGGATCATGAGGGACTATGCACTGAGTTCATTGCATATGGGATTAACCTCCTAGCCCCGATCTTAGCAAAGCTCTTTAATGACGCTGTTTGGGTTTCCAGGAATCTGGACCATTCACACTATTTCACCCATCCACAAGGCAGGGGATCCCATGAGCCCGGAGAATTACAGGACCATTATGATTTGACATGTCATGTCCAAGATTTATATGCACGAGTGCTTGATTCTGAGGTCAGTCAATTTGCAAAGTGTTAAGAACTTAGAGCAGCAAGACACGCTGGTTTCCGATGTGATCATGGAACCATGGATCACATTGTCACGCTCAGGTGTATCATCAAGGAGGCGAGGGCACGGAAGCAGAGGATTTACTACTGCTTTGTGGATTTCCACAAAGCATTTGATACAGTTTCAAGAGCCCGCCTCCTCCGACGCCTACAGAATTTGGGTTATGCCCAAGAGATCATTTAGGTTGTCATGGCACTTTACAAGAGTGTCTCAGGTAGAGTCCACCAGGTAGGGTCGGGGTGGACAAACGAGATCATGAGCACTATTGGGGTCAAACAAGGTGTCCTTTATCACCTACCCTGTTTGGCCTCTACATTGATGAGCTCGAGACAATGATGTAGACACATGGGGGGATGGAAGAGTCTTGTTGGCACGCTGATCCGGATATTGTTAAATGCAAATGGCGTAGCTCTTTTGTCTTCCTCAGAAGAGGGGCTCCAGAGACACCTTGACGCACTAAAGTTCTTTTGTGAGTCTCATGATTTGAAGGTCAACCTTGGTAAAACCAAAGTTATGATCTTCAATATATCTCGAGCCGTCATGCACCAGTTCAAGTTTGATTGGTCACCTGTTGAGATACTTTCATCATACACATATCTTGGGGTTGTCTTCTCCGGACCCATCTTCACTATGAGACCCGCGATGCAGGCCCGCCTAGGCAGGGGATACACTTCATTGGCCAGACTAGAGAGGCAGTGCTTTTGCTTGCACTTTCAAGATCCACAGACCAAGGGGCTGCTTTTTGACTCCTTAGTCCGCCCAATAGGGATGTATGGTAGTCCTTGCTGGGGGGGTAGATTTGTCGGATATAGAGTGGGCTCGTGTAGAGCGGCTACAGGTTCTCATGCTATTGCGAATGATTCGTGGTAAGCCATCCGTTCCTCACCAAATCATTCAGGCTGAGTTTAGGTCATCCCCATTACAGCTAGATGCGGCATTTCAGGTCATCACGTATCTGTATCGAGTCAGGGAGTACGGGGATTATAGTTCTGGGCACAACAGACTACCATGGCTAGCACTGTCCTCCTCTATGGCACTATCAGCAGGAGGTGACCAGAGATGCTGGTATGCACGCACAGAGAGATGGTTTGAGCGACTGGGGCTCCACATGAATAGACTCCCTCCCTTAGAGTACAGTATGGACGCTCCATTTTCTCCCCTCCTATCACACGAGGTCAACCAGGTCATCCATGAGGATCTCTTACAGCTGCACACATTTCGGACCTGACTAGGACCGAGCAAGCTTCCAGTGAAGCTCAGCTTCTACAAGGATCACTGCTTGCATATCACAAAGGAGGGTTTCATTGACCCTCCAAGATACACACAAATCCACCTACCCCACTCACTGAGGATCTCTATTGGGCAGTTTCGGGTCTCTTCACATAGACTTCATATCAAGAGCGATAGAGCAGAGGGCCTACCCAAGGAGAGGCGCATATGCACATTACGTGACATAAAGGAGGTTGAGATGGAGGAGCACTTCATCTTCATGTGTCCTGTTTACTATGAGATCCGAGGGCGTTTCTACTGCATCGTCAGAGATAGCTCTAGGGTTTTGTCCCAATTCCTCTCCTATCCAAACCAGAGATGCTTCGTGGCTTTCATTCATGAGACGATCAGGCAAGACGAGAGGCTACTTCGATCATAGAGATAGGAGCAAACTTCTTCCTTGGTAGATCCCTCTCAGAGCTCTATCACGGAGTTCTTCTAGCCAGATCACACGGACCCTCACGATACGAGGCCTCAACATGATCGTGACCCAAAGCCAGTGACTAGACAGCTCAGAAAGAGGGTTGACACACAAATTACACTTGGAGATATCCCCTCTGTGTTCAGAGTCGGAGCCTAACTAAGAGGGGTTACTGTAGCCCTTGTTAGATGCAGAGCTATGACCAGGAGACGTCACAAGACCACACCCGTAGGCAACCGACATCACTCTATCGTTGATTTCATGCCTTATCCACCCTAATGTCTAGATGATGATGATGATGATGATGATAAGATTGATATGTAATCGACCACTGATATGAGTATGTTGTACTTCAGGATTTTCACAATCTCATAGACCCATCGGACCATATTTTAACCTTGAGAGCCATCATTGAGGAAGCGGAGTCGAGACGCCATAAGGTCTACACTTGTTTCGTGGACTTTTGGAAGGCTTTTGACACTGTCCCTCGCTCTCGCCTGATTAGGCGACTACAGGAGCTGCATCTCCCAGCGGTCATGATCTGGGGAGTGATAAGTCTATACGAGTCCGTCAGAGGTTCAGATTGGGTTGAGAACACCATAAGGATCAAACAGAGCTGCCTCCTCTCACCGACTCTCTTCGAACTATACATTGATGAGATCACATCCTTTGTCAATCGCCTTAGGAGGAGAGGGCTCCCTATTGGCTGATTTGATGGTACAGATACTACTTTATGCAAATGACATAGTCCTCATTTCTTCCTCGACAGAAAACACTTGGAGGCCTTGGAGATGTTCTGCAAAGAGAGGGACCTGACAGCCAACCTTGGAAAAACCAAGGTTATGATCTTCAACACATCCAAAGCAGTGCTTCATCAACATCGACGTCAACATAATTTCACTTACCGTGGAGAGCCAGTATAGATAGTGCAGTCCTACACATACCTAGGGGCAGTATTCATGGGACCAGGCTTCACGATGACCCATGCTGCCAGAGCACGACTCACACGAGGGAAGGGAGCCCTGGCCCCGACTAGAGAGACAGTGTTTCTAGGTGCATTTCCAGGATCCACCGATGAAGGGCTGGCTTTTTGACACTCTCATGAGACCGACTGCCATGTATGTAGTACCTTTTTGGGGGAGTGACCTTTCAGCTACTAACTAGAAGAGATTTGAGAGGCTACAGGTGATCATGGGGTCTAGGATGATTCGGAGTAAGCCTTCAATCCCCGAGCGTCCACATGTACTTGGAGCTCTGGTTCTTAGCAGTTGACTGCTCCTGTGTTTGGTCCTACTATATATTTTGTATTAGCTTTTTGCACATTTGCATTTTAGCATTTTAGCACTTAGCACTCAGCAAGAGCCTTAGTGAGCCCTTTGCTTCAGCCCACAGTGGCTTGTATGGGTTACATATATCCATGAGTGCCACATCTGTTGCCACTCAACAGAAAGGCCTGCCTCCCTTCGAAGGTGGAAGCCGATATGCATGGCTATCGCTAGAGGAATTACCTCCGCACCTATTCCACATTCTGAAATGCACACTTGCATGAAAAGCATACTATTTGGAGAAGAAACAGTGAAATGCGACTCGATTCTTGAGCTAAAAAGAAGCATGACAAAGTAAAGATACCTGAATTGGGTGGAATACATGCATACAGTAGGAAAGTGAACAGCTTTGACATAACGGAAGATTAAGCTGAGGAGAGAAGGCATGGAGAAGGAGAAATTATGAGTGGTTGATGAGATAAATAAGCTTTTGTGTAGAAACGCTAATGGGCTAATAGACGGTGAGGCATTAAGTTATTGTATGCTATCACTTTTTTTTCTAGAGAAAAGAAACTTCTATTAATGCGTGAAAAACACCATACAAAATCGAAAGGAGTTGAGGATGGTAAGTACAATGAGGAAGAAGCTGGTTGTCAGCAAGAAAAACCAGACTATTTGAGATCCCAGCTCACTGCCTAGAGAATCTCTGAAACAAGGGCTAACAACCAGGGTGGTGGTCTATACATCCAGCAAATACCCCTCGCGAAAGGGGTGTAAAAGACCCCTGCAGGCCAAGCCTTGCAAAAACACTCCTACCTTTCAGGAGTCACTCTTGATCCTGAAGTACAGTATGGTGCTGTCATAATGTGGCATGAAACCCAGAGCTCATGCCACCTTGAGGGGCAAACAACATGCATTGAGGAACAAATGCCAGCTATCACCATTGGGATTTTACTGTGCATATCTAAAACTTAGCAACCATGTTCTATGGATCTTTTCAAAATAGTGTGGCGAACATGTTTACTCGATGAATTGATTATTCATTTCGTGTGTACTTATGCTCACTACGAGTTCACTGTGTTCTGCACACATAAAATATTGTCTCTATTGCAGATGGAAATAAATATTGTGTTGCATATGCACCTCTTCTGGCAATGCAAGACTACTTTAGATCTTTTAGCAAAAAGTTCCCTTGGAAAATAAAGCATTCAATGTATAACATAGTTTGAATAAGAATCATAGCTTCGCATATCCTTACCTCACGTAGTTCCATCAATTCATTATCTACCCGAGTTTTCTCAGGAAGAGGATCAATATCTTGTGGTAAATCTGCTAGAACCCTGCTTCCAACATCCAGTGTAACCACGTGAGAAAAACCAGATGACGAGCCAAAGATGATTGAAGATACCTTCCTTGAACAAGCATTGCATGAAACGATGGCCCTAGCACAGATCAATAAAGATGCAACTATACATCCCGACACTACACCAAGATTCGTGCTGTTTCACACAATATTACTACTATCTGATGTAATCAAGACATTAAATTAAGTAATTCTTAAAGCTGTCTAGCTCACCTTTGTAAGCAGAATTCAATGGTTTTTGCATCAAGACCACCTTTATTTGGGTATACAGGATATGGTTTCTCTCTTGTTGCTTCAGATGCTCTCTCATCATCAGGATCACACAGCTCCAAATTGTACTCCTTCACCTCAAAGTGATTTTCTTCTTCCATGACTTTGACCTATACATTTGTTTAAACCTAGCTTTTAATGATTGGTTTTTTTAAAAGCCACATTTTACGAAGAATACTAGATTTCTCATTAAGTAAACCCATAGCACAGTCAACATTTCTAACCTAGCTATATGCCATCAGAACCGTGAGAAAATATTCAAATTTGTGTCAAACTACCCATCTCTTATATTGGCAATTCAACAAAATGGTATCTCACGATTCATATGATCTAGACACCTAATATGGCAAGGCTTTAATCAAGCAGCAATTATTCAGACCGCTCCTAACTTTGGGGCTAGTTGTTAAAAAATAAAGCAACACACCTAGACGTAGTCCGCCCTGGGTGCAAAATGGGGGGATGAGTACAATATGCCAATGCAAAGATACAAGTCCAGGTGTCACGGAGTCTGAGAACCAAAATAATACTGGAAATCCCGTCCATCGACTCTGCCTCCTGCTATGAGAGTACAAATCTGAGCAAAGGTGAGGTGAGCGGCTGGTGGGGCGAGATCTCCATGAGTAAGTCTCCTCCGAAAAGCTGCCATCATCCTGGATCGTCTGGAGATGAAGCGGCGAGTACGTCCCCTATGTAACAAGATCCTGCGGCATCTACAAACCATCTCATATGTACATCCACAGGGTGGAGGCATGTGTCCTGTGTGAGCTCTGACCTCCTCATGCTCCTCCTGGTCTTTGTCCTCTAGTATAGTGTGTGCCTGAGCTCTATCAGGCTGGGCTCTATCACGCTCCGGTCTGTGCTGATGGTCTCTGAGGTAGTCTCGTCGAAGCATAGTGGCCTCCCTGACATAAAGAGCTAGGCAATGCTGATCCTCGTAGTCCATCACTCGTGAGAGAGGTCCAAAGCCATCCGTGAAGAGACAGTGGAATCTACCTCTGAGCTCATAATATAGCGGGCATTTGCAAATGAAGTGCTCCTCTAACTCCACCTCTCCCATGGTGCAACAAGGGTAGATCCTGGTCTCTCGGCCTGGTCGCCGTCCATCCTCCATGCGTCGCATCCTACCAGCCTCTATCTCGAGCTAATGCGAAGAGACTCTAAGCTGGCCAAGGGCAATCCTCAGTGAGTGGGACATGTGGATACCTGTATAGCTAGGTGGAATGACAAACCCATCCTCTGAGATCCGAAGGAAGTGGTCACGATATGTGGCCATCTTCGTCGGAAGCTGCGTGGGATAAATCCAAGTGCGATACGTATGAAGCTACAGCAAGTCTGCTCTCGTGACCTGGCTAAGCTCGTGGCGAGTCAACTCGAGATGAGGGGCATCCATGCTGTATCGGAAGGGAGGCAATCTATCCATGTCTAGTCCAAGAGATGTGAGCCACCTAGTGAGTCTGAAGTACCAGCAGTATCGGGCCCCAGATCGTGCCAACTCCATAGAAGATGCAAGTGCTAACCATGGCAACCGAGCTCTGCCTGCTGCTGAGTCTCCAAACTCCCTAACCCTGTGCAAATACATGACCGACTGAAACGCTGCATCCAATGCAAGGGGAGTAGCTCCAAACTCTGCTAGCATGATCTCGTGCGGAACTGTAGCCTTGGCCCTAATGAGCCGAGAGAACATGATGATCTGTAACCTCTCTACTCGTCTCCAATCTGCAGCGCCGAGGTCTCCTGCCCAGAAAGGAGCTGCATACATCACAGCTAGTCCCACCAATGTATCAAAAAGCAAGGATTTCGTATCGGGATGCTAAAAGTGAGACTGAAAACACTGACGCTCAAGATGAGCCAACGAAGCATACCCTTTACTAATCCTATCTCGTGCTGCATATGTCATGGTGAAGACCGGTCCCCTGAAAACTGCCCCCAAATAAGTGTACTCTCTAACAAGCTCAATGGGCTGTCCGTCATAAGTGAAGCAAAACTCATCCGTGCTGTAAATACGATCAGAGGTGTTGAAAACCATAACCTTCGTCTTGCCAAGGTTTACGGTCAACCCCCTGTCCTGGCAAAACCTGTGGAGTGCCTCAATATGTGCCTGGAGGCCCTAAGCAGTAGAGGAAATGAGAACCACATCGTCCGCATACAGGAGGATAGGAATGAAGGATCCTGAGAGAGTAGAGCCCACACCGCCTGTCATCTGTACAAACATCTCTAGCTCATCAATATATAATCCAAAGAGAGTAGGAGAGAGCGGGCAACCCTTCTTCACCCCAATCGTGCTGCATACCTCCTCTAAGAGCCCCTCACGTGTCCGAACCCGACCAGTGACCCTCTCATACAAAGCCATGATAGCCCACTGTATCTCTCCACTGAAGCCCATCTGACGAATCCTCTGAAACAATCTGAATCGCGGAACTGTGTCAAATGCCTTCCTGAAGTCCACGAGGCAACAATAAAGCCGTTGCCTTCGTGACTTCGCCTCCTCTACCAGTGCCCTGAGTGTGAGGATGTGGTCAAGTGTCGAATGATCCCTGCAAAATCCAGCCTGCCCTCTGGCTCTGAGTCCTGTCGTCTCGGCATGGTCATTTATACGGCTTTCCAAAACTGATGCATAGATCTTGGCCATAACGTGGCCAATCATGATGGTCCTGTAATTCGACGGCTCCATAGGGTCCCCCGACTTGTGGATAGGTACTATGGTATTGCCTAACCATGACTGTGGTAGGCCTGTACAAACAGACTCATTGAAGAGACGGGAAAGAACAAAATCTAAGGCATCAATCCCATGGATTACATACTCCGCTTGCAATCCATCATGATCCTTAGCTCTCCCGTTCTTCAATCGGTGGACTGCTGCACGGACACTCTCTGGTGTGAAGAGACTAGATGAAGCTGGCCTAGGGGTATGGGATAAATCGATGGCTGGCTGATCTGAACATCGTATAGAGCTGAAGTATATGCAGACCAGACACATGGATCTGTGAGGGGGCTCTGAGACTTCAAGCGGAGGAATTTTCTCCAGAATTCCTTGGAGTCACAGCTGAAAAGCAAGCTTCTCAGCTCCTCCTCATTCCGGGCTAGAAATTGGCGTTTCTTGCACCTAACCAACCGCTTGTAGTCTCTCTTGGTTTCGGCAAGGAGGGGAGACTTCGCCTTGGTCTCAAGGTGAAGTTTCCTGCGGAGTTCCTTACACTCCTCGTCATACCAACCGTTGCAAGGAACAAGACCAACCGGTGGGGGACTAGACGAATGACATGTGGCAGGGAACGACATGTGAGCGGCAGAAACGAGTGAAGTATGTACAAGTTCCCACCGGTCCTGCGTGGATGGTATAGCATCTAATAGATGAGGACGGAGTAGGCGGCTGAGGTTCTGGCTATATACATCATCGAACTGGTGGTTGAAATGAACCTCATAATAGGGTTGGCGATCGTGATAACGAGGGGGGGGTGGGTCATGGGAGACATGAGTCAAAGTAAAGTGGATGAGTGCATGGTCGGCAGAGGGCATGAAGGGGCTAACAGTAAGGCTATGGATGGAAGGGACTAGAGTCGGGGGACCTATGATGTAGTCGATCACGCTAGTACCATGCCCAGAAGCAGAAGAGAATGTAGGCATGGAAGACTGTGGCCACCTGGACAAGTCGTTATAAATGACCATACCGTGCGAGGTGAGGAGCTCCAGTAACTGACGTCCCTGATCTGTGGGCTGTACTGTGCAGTCTGATGAAGTCCGACAGAGGCTATCATCGTGAAATGCTGGGAGTATGACCGGATCCTCCATGAAGTCATAAGTGAGGGCCTGTCTGTCTAAGGTCCTCGCGTTGAAGTCTCCTAAAAGGATGACTTCTCCGCAATGTGAAAAATCTGCAATGTCCGCTGAGAGATCCTCAAATATGGACTGGCCTAGTCCAGTGGAAGAATAGATCGACTGCGCCGGGGGGAAGTAGCAAACTGCAATAAGAAGATCTCGCTGAGGGGCTCTGCGGCGGATGCGTACCCACAAGAATCGGGCATGTGAATCCGCTCTCTCCACTGTGATGATCCGATCGAGATGCTCTCTGTACAAAATGGCCACTCCTCTAGATCCTCTCACTCCGAATGTCCGAGTGTGCTGCCTGAAAGCAGATCTCCATGTATACCCTGTCACTCGTGGCAAAGGTCTCTCTGGACTCTCGTGTGTCTCCGTGAAAAAGATGATATCTCTCCCAAAGAATGCCCCCCGTAGATTGCCTCGCTGTGCTGTAAAAGAGCCCTTGCAGTTCCATACAGCGATACGTAGACTATCTGACGGGTGGTGTGTCCCATGGGCCCTGTCCCGTCAAGCGGTCGGAGCAGGAGGTGGAGGTGGGGCTATATCTGCTGGTCTGCCATCTCTAAGCACTGTGGGAGCACGCCTCAAGGTGCCTGTGATGAGTCTGCCATCCCTGATCACTGCCCACTTGCCTTGAGCTCGGGCTGCATCTCTCTGAGGCATGAGCGCCTTGCGCTCCTCAACCTGTATCTGAGTCAGATCCTCGTCCATGGAAATCTGTGGGTGGTCTCTGAGTGTCCCTCTCCTCCTGAGGGCAGCTAGACGTGCTTGGGCATCTCTGAATCTGATAATGAGGGGCTGCTCTCTAGTATCATCCCTCCCGACTCTATATGCTCCTACTATGCCATGATCCTGTACTCCCAATGTCTGAGAGACAAAGGTCACAGACTGTGTCATCGTGGACTCTGTCGCCGAGGGCAAGATACCACGAATGCGAATGTTGAGGGCCTTTGTGGCCCTCTGCTGTGACTCGGTCAATGTAGCTGATACAGTCGATCACTGAGGCTGTGATGGCTGACGGCGGACGACATCCACCCACTCTGTGGCTCTCTGGACCTCTGTCTGAAGGGAGGTCAAATGCTCCTCAACCGCTGCTACTGCTGTAGTGGGAGATGTGTCTATGTGCTGAACGCGAGTCTCGATCTGTTGCACTCGCTCTGTGTGTCCATGAATCTCTCCAGCAAGAGTCCTATGAGTCGCCTGTAAGACCTGAAGATCTGTCCTAATAGACAAGATCTCCCGATCCTGCTGTGTCACTCGATCAGCAAGAGATGCAACCTGAGCTGTAAGTAGAGCAATGGTCTCGTCCTTCCTATGAAGCATCTGAAAGGGCAGCTCGGAGGTGGGTCTCAAAGTGCTGAAGCTCTGGTAGGATGTGGCGGCAAGGATAAACAGTGCAAGGCATGGAAGGAGAAAGAGAGGGAGAAAGGGGGGAAACCGGTAAGGTGGGTAGCGGGGATGAAGGAGAAGGCTAGAAAGGGGGAGAGAATGCGGGTACCGAGGATGAAGAGGAGGGGATGGGTAAAGTCTGTAGAGAGGATGAGGAGGAGGGAGCCTCTGGCAAAGTAGGTAAAATAGGCAACAAAGGGGAAGAGGTGACAGAGGGCTGTGAGAGGGAGAGCAAAAAGGGTGGAGAAGGGGTGGGAGAAGAAGGAACCTGAGAGGGGAGGGGTGAAAAAAACTGCGGGTACAAAGTAGCTATGGGCGGAAGATGAGATACTGGAGCTGAAACCGGTGTACCTGCGACTGGGAGTGCGGCAAGTGCGGGCACTGCGCTGTCCTTTGAAGAAGATGCAAGTCCTCTTCTACTATAGTGCAGCATATCGATCGTGGCGGCCATTGATGTTGCTGCTGTTGCTGCTTCTGTAACATGCTCGACGGTGTCGGCCATGTTTAATTACGGGAAACCGGCAACATTGAAAAGCGGGAGATGGCGAGCGCTGCCAATGCGCTATGAGAGAGAGAGAGAGAGAGAGAGAGAGAGGGTGTGAGAAAATAATGAGAGAGAGAGAAGGAGGGGGGGAGAGGAGGAGAGGGAAAGGGGGGGGGAGGTGCGAGCAGCAGCGCAGAGGGGGGCGCGGGAGCAGCAGCGGGGGGGCAGCGCAGGCAGCAGCGCCGGGAGGGGGGGCAGCGCAAGCAGCAGCGGGTGGGGGGCAGTGCAGCAGCAGCTGCGCGCGGGGGTAGTGCAGCAGCAGCGGGGGGGTAGCGCAGCAGCAGCGGGGGGTAGCGCGGGGGGGATAGCGCCTACGAGAGGATAGTGCAGCAGCAGCCTACGAGAGAGAGAGAGAGAGAGAGAGAGAGAGAGAGAGAGAGAGAGAGAGAGATGGAAGGGCTGACAGAGAGGAAGGGGGAGGGGCTGAGAGAGAGAGAGGGAGAGGGGTGGCAGAAGGGGGCGGGGCAGGGGGGAGGTAGGCTGAGAGGGCGAGGGACGAGGGCGGGGCTGAGATGGCGGGGGAGGGGGCATAGGCTGAGAGGGAAGGGGGAGGGAGGGGGAGGCGGGCTGAGAGGGTGGGGGAGGCGGGGGGGCTGAGAGAGAGAGAGAGAGAGAGAGAGAGAGAGAGAGAGGTGTATTAACGTCTTTAAGAGAGAGAAAGAGAGAGAGAGACGTGCATGCAAGCACATGCAATCAAATAGACTGCCACATGGCTCTCTAACCCACTCTTGTTGGTCACACTTATGCCTTGCCTTGGGCCTAACACTTGGGCCCTCTTATTCCTTGCCTTGGGCCTAGCACTTGGGCCTAGCAAATGCACCTAGAATTAGATCCTTCTTTTATTATTGAATCCTAGGGACTTTTTAGGCGTTTAGCACTTCCGCTAGGCCCGTCCCCAAAGGCCAAAGTATCCACAGGTTTATTTGCGTGACACTTCCTTTTGCAGATGATACTATACGTTGTCTGCCCCTTTTCTATGCTTCGATTTTGCAGGATGGCATTTGATCTTCTCTGACGCTGATTTCTTTCTCTTCCAGCACAAGTTCTCACAAAGCTTCAACACCTTCTTGCAAGTTGTGTCTGCGCTGCTTGCACAGTTTAGCATAAGCTCCTAGGAGTTTGTTTTGAATTCACAAGTTCTCACGTGAGCTTTCGTAGACTATGTTCTTCGAAGAGGCGGCTATCAATTCAGAGCCAAGCTTGCTCCTACGATTAGCTACTCCATGTTCATGCTTTTGGACAGTACTCGTATGTTGCTCACCGCTTACTGCTTTTGCTTGTCTGCATGTGTAGCTTCAATTTCACGTTGAGGTCGTTGTCGATCAGCCAATCCTTTGCTTGAATGTTTTCCCATCTCTACTGGGGACAAATTAATGGTTTCTTTGCCGCTATCAGCAGGTCTTTTTCAAATGCTATCTGCGATTGGTTGCCATCACCACCATTGATGCAGGTTCTGCCCCTTTCCAGATCCGCATCAACGCCTTCTTTTTCGATTATTTACATTAACAACTTCTGTTTGCAGGCCTTCACTTGAGACATCGCACCAATCTACTACTATGAATTTCTTCTTTTGCAGCTGTTGCAAAAAATTTCCTTCCTTGTTTTCTCTGCAAGCATCTTCTTCCTCACGGATTGCGGAAGACTCTGCCTTTTGGTGCGCCCACACTCTTGTTTGGTGGCTTCTTCCAGAACAAGACTGGTCATCGGGGGAGACCTCTAGGGTCTCGAATATCCTGGATGGCTGTGTGTGCAGGAATGCTGTAGAAGACTGCCCTAGCACAGGGTATTTGCAGATTTACAGCAAACTGGGTTTGATACCATGAAAGAAAACACAGGAAGCCTGCTAGACTGCTGTAGTGTGGCGTGCCCTCCACACACAGGTAGGAATAGATGCACACGCTAGTGAACTGCTGCAAACTGAAATGCCAACACCTAGAATAAAGGCATACAACTGAAAATGCAGCGACTAACTGCAACTACTGAATAAACCCCAAATATAGCAAAGCAAATGAGGACATGTGGAGGTGAGGAGGTGCCGAGAGAGAATCTTCCTAAGAAGGTTTCCTCTGGCTTCCCACAGAAGCCAAAGCTTCAGCCCCATCTTATGTGGCACTCACAGTGTATCCAATCATAATGCACCAAACACATGTGTGAGATGTAAAACTTGCATCTGATTGACTGTCCTACAGTAAGTGAAATGGTGAGTGAATCTCCACATGGCAAGGTGACATGAGATAGACCAATAGAATGGTGCCATGTGGCAACCATCCCCTTCATCTATGATGGCCCCTTAAAAATTTCTAACCCATGTCCATGGCATTGTCCTATCCTAGGACCTTAGCCTAAGGTCTACCTACCATTCTTTTCTACCTTTTTGCTCGAGAAATCATAGCCAAAGAGTATGTTGGTGTGATGTGTTGTACCCGTAGATCTAGTAGAGGTTTTATGTGTGAGTGCCACGTGTTACTGTGGGAGCTATCCCTTATGCACTTGGTGCTAGTGTGTGTGTATCTCTAGCCTATAAAGGCTTGTACTCGACTTGTCTCATTGATGATGATGATGAATGAATGTCTTCATTTGAGTATCACTTTCTCTCTCCCTAGCCTATCTCTCTCTCTCGCTCTCTCACACTCACTATGTTTCCATCACTTTTATTAATCCTAACCCAAAATCATCCCGAGTTCAGCTTCCTCTTTTGAAGCCGTTTCCAAGTCCCTATGAAGGACCTGAAATCCCCTAGAGCGGGCCGAAAGCCTGCTATGCAGCCCTCTAAAAGCTTCCTCTAGTGCCGACAAGGGTTGGGATTAGAGGCTGTATAGGTGCCTCTCCGCAAAATACACGCTGCAACTGCAATCCCTCCCCTAAAGTCCCTCCTGTGCAGCCTCTAGGATTCTTCCCAAGATGCTCTCATTCTTAGCAGTTGATTGCTCCCCTTTTTTTCCAACTATATTTTGTACTAGCTTTATGCATTTTTAGCACTTAGTACTCAGCAAGGGCCTTAGTGAGCCCTTTGTTTCAGCACACAGTGGCTTGTATGGGCTACAAGTATCTTGTCTCATAGACCCGCGAGGTCTCCTGAAGACGTGAATACACCTTTCTTTCTTTCTTTCTAGACACTTACACTTGATTGGTGACAATGGGATTCTCACCTTGGGCCCTGTGTGAAAACTTTTACCCATGCATTGTGCATGTGCATGTTGTTTGGAAATAGTAAGGTTATGTTTGCAAATGTCCAGATTTTTCCCTAGATGTGTAGACACCTAGCCTTCATTTTTCCTTTTTTTAATACATGTGCATATGGACACAAGCATGCAAAAAGCTATAGATATTTTTCATACACATGCATGATGTAAATACACATGTAGGGAGCACAAACCTTGTAAACGTAAAAGTTAAACCCATAAAGTATGATGTTAGAATCTAGATGCATCTACGTTCATATATTTCATAAACAGTGTCACAAGAAATGTTTCTAGAAACATTTCGAGATCTTGATAAGTGTTTCGTCTAGTAACGTGTAAAATTAGTGTATGTTATATAAATTATTTTATATAAATGATAAAAATAGCGTATCAATTATATTTCAAAAAACGTTCCACGTTTCACATGTTTGTTAGAAATGTTTCAGGTAGAAACGTTTTTTCACATTCTACTGCCCGAAACGCGTTTTCTGGTTACACGGTTCATGAATCATGAATAATTTATGAGATGACAGAATTGTGAAATCGTGAGTTAAAATCATCGATTCTGATTGCTTTGTCCATAATCCAATAGTGAATCATGAATCCTGATTCATCACACAAAAGTCCAAACACATGAATCCTCAGGAGCCCAAAATAGATCCTACCTAGCAAATTTGGAAAGAGCATACTCCAAGGCATGGTGACAAAGTTAATACAGTACTGTATGATGCAGCCTAAACACATGAACTCCTAATGATAATAGAGGATTTTATTTTTGGGCAAAAGAGGCCCAGATGATGTTTCTAAATGCTTAAATCATCAGAATGGTTGTTTCCCAAACAAACAGGTGTTATTGCTACTAGAATTATTGATAAATTCTAGGCAGTGACCAATGTAAAGTCAATAAGTGGGTTAGGGGCATTTTTCCCTCATTTAGAGGTTTTTTCCCCTAACCACAATCAGTTCACTAACCACAGTTAATGAAGGATAAGGTTTGTCACTTAGAGAAAACCTTATCCCCCCTTTGTATTGCTTTACTCTATTCTATTGCATATTCGACGTTCTGCACTCTCTCTCTTGCTTCCCATAGACCTTTTAGGTCTCCAGTGGACATTAATAAACTTTCTTTCTTTCTTTCTCTCGCTCTCCCATTTCTATCATTTGGTATCAAAGCAGGATAAAGTCCTAGACCATCTCCTCTCCTACATCTGTTAGCTCCCACAGTTCCTAACCTCTGTACCTACAGGAATCCTACGCATCAACTACAAGCCTCAGCCCGTGTAAGTTGACCAACAACTCACATTGCTGTCCGTATAGATGTACGGTGGTCTTGCATCGTACCACCTGCTCTGCCGTACAATTGTACGGTCACTTCTGTCAGATATCCGTACAACTTGCACAAAGCCGTCCGTCTAGCTTGAGCGTGCATCCGTACAACTGACAACAGGCCGCCGTACAGTTGACCGTACACATGCATCACTCCGTACACCTGTTCCCTGAGCTATCCGTACTGCTCCTAACAGTCCTTCCGTACATACCTGCAACAGCTCCTCTATCAACGCACATTTGGCCGTACAACAGTACGGTCATCCGTACTGTTCTGATCAATTGTACCAACGCTAACTTCTGCACCTGTGTTGACATTTGGGCCGTACATCTCTCATTAGTTGTCCGTACAACCATACAGTCCGTACTATACGGGATGTTCTAGTCTTTCTATAAAAGGGTTCCTTGGTCATTTGGAGAGTTCTCATTGCAGGTGAATCTTCCAGGTGTTTTTCTTTTGTCGGGCATTTAAGCAGTGAACCATTGTTTGGCTGTGGATTCAAGCAGGTGCATTTGGGGTTGTGGGTGTGCTCATTTGCACACATTGGCAATAGAATTTGATTCTTTTGCAGATAAATTGCAACTTGGGGCTTTCAGTCAACTTGCCCCTTTTAGAGCTGCAATTTCTTGCAAAAATTTGGGGCTTTTTGCTTTACACTGCAATTTCTTGCATTTTTAGGACTTTCAGTCAATTTGCCCTCTTCTGAATGCAATTTCCCTGAAGAAATTGGGGTTTTTGGCATTCTGATGCAATTTGGAAGTGTACAAGCATTTTGGGACTGTTGCAGGCAATTTTGGACTCATTTTGACTGACATTGTAGGCATTGGCAAATTTTGCAATGTTTTTTGACAGATTGAGAGCATTTGCAAGATAATGAAAGTGCATTTTGAGCCTTTGATAGGCTGTGACAGTATTTGTCACTGTGGGCAGATTTTTATTTGTAGATTTCACTTGTGCATTTTTTACATCCCAAGAAGGGATTTTACTTAGTCTGTTTGCTGTATTTTTTGAGATTATCTGGTAAAAATGGCTCAGAACAACCCCAATGAGGTGTTCGGAGTTCTCACACAGGAGGATAAGTTGGATGGCACCAACTACTCCTTGTGGAGTTTCATGGTTCGCAATATCTTGGTTGGCAAAGATCTTTGGGATTATGTCAGTGGAGATGAAGCAAGACCAAATACAGCAACTACACCTGTCACTCCTACAGCTGGAGGTAGGGATAGAGGTGCAAATGCAGCACAAGTAGTTGGAGCAGCCGCTCCAGGAGCTCCCACAGCAGAGCAGAAAAGATGGGACTCTAGAGATGCACAAGCTCTTTCAGTAATTTATCTTTCTGTCAAAAGATTCACTATACCTCATATTCGGTCATGCAAGACATCTATGGCATCTTGGGAGATACTAGAGAGTATGTTTGTAGCAAGAAATGATGCTAGGGTTTCCTTTCTGAAGAGAGAACTTTCCCATACGCATATGGAGGAGAGAGATTCCATGAATTCTCACCTCACAAAGCTTCAGAACTTGAGGGAACAATTGCTGAATATTGATCAAGTCATTCCAGATTCAGAGATGATCACCACCACTCTGAACTCTCTTCATGAGTTCAGAGTGGTAGTGATCATCTCTGAATTTGTCGTTGAGGGGGGGCAACAATCCTCTCTTTTCATGAGTTGGTAGGACTTCTGTTGCAAGAGGAGCAGACTCGCAGAAATATGGCAACCCGGGCTGGCGAGCATGCTATGCTCTCCAAGTTCAAGCCCAAGGGTAAAGGGCAGCAAAAGCCACAAGCCAATCAGCCCACAAATAAGCATAAAGCTGATTCTAGACAGCCCTCTTATAAGGCAAAGGGTGATACAAATAAGCAGAAAAAGAAGGGCATCTGTCATTATTGCAAGAAGCCAGGTCATTATATTGGAGAATGCAAGAAGCGCATAGCCAAAGAGAAGAAAAGGGATTCCGGTATGGCTGTGTCAGATGCATCAGCTCCACATTCTCATGATGGGGGAGATGTTGCAGCCAACTTTGGGAAGACCACTATGCCTTTCTATCTTGCACTTCAGATTTCTCAGTGGAGAGTTCAGATGCTACAGCCACTAATGATGATGACCCATATGCTTTCTTGACTTGCTATTATGATCCTTCAAAGGATGCATGCTCTCTTGATATCGATGAGAAACTTCATACTTGGTATTTTGACGGTGGTACTTCAAAGCACATCACTTCCAAGAGGAGTCTGTTTGTATCTCTGCATCCTCCACCCACCAAAAAGAAGGTGACTTGTGCGAATAATTCTTCTTATGCAGTGTGTGGAGTGAAAGACATTATTCTCACATCCACTGATCGCACAAATTTCAGAATTTCAGATGTTCTCTATGTACCAGGGATAAAGAAGAATTTGCTTTCAGTGTCCTCACTCAATAGAGGAGGATTTCAGGTGGTTTTTGATGATGACAAGTGTGCAGTCAGAGACAAAGAGAATGACTATGCTTTGATGTTGTCTGGCACTTTGTATCGGGGTCTTTTTCAGCTTGATCTATATGAAAAGAGATCCGATCTTGCATTATCAGTAAGCACTCCCACTGCTGCAATGCAAAATGCGGAGTTATGGCATGCCAGGTATGGGCACATGAGCTATTGCAGCTTAATGACACTTCATAGGCATGATATGATTGATGCATTGCCTCCTTTGGAGTCGCCTCCTCCTCATGCATGTGAAGGTTGCATCCTTGGCAAGATGCATAGACATCCCTTCAAGAAGGATGGTACAGTGAAAGCTACATGAAAATTACAGCTTATGCACAGTGATGTCTGCGGTCCCATGAGGACACTGCTTTTGGGAGTTACCTCTATTTTGTTACATTCATAGATGACTTCACCAACTAAACTTGGGTATATGGTCTCAAGGCAAAATCAAAAGTGTTTATGCATTTCAAACACTTTGTGGCTATGGTTGAGAATGAGACAAGACTCAAGGTGTAGACACTTCGCACAGATCAAGGGGAGAAGTATATGTCTCATGAATTTCAGACATTTTTGAAGGAGAAAGGCATCACGCATGAGCTTACAGTGAGGCTTACACCTCAACAGAATGGCAAAGCTGAGCGGAAGAATCACACTCCCATGGAGATGGACAGATGCATGCTCACAAGTAAGAATTGCCTCACTGGTTTTGGCTTGAAGGCCTCATGTGTGCCAACTATATTTTGAATTGGGCTCCTACAAAGGCTTTGAAGACAATCACTCCCTATGAGACATGGCATGGGAGAAAGCCTTCAGTGGACCGTTTCAGAGTTTTTGGTTGTGTTGGATATGCCCACCTGCCTGTGGAGTTTAGACACAAGTTGTCAAATAAGGCACTCAAATGCATTTTTGTGGGATATAGTTCACAAAGCAAAGGCTATCGTCTCTACAATCCTGCTACACGCAAGATTTTTGTTAGTAGAGATGTTATATTCTCTGAAAATTCAGCACATACACATGCTGAATTTCAAATTCCAGCTTCTTCAAATGATGTGTTTGAGGGGATGGTTCCTATCGCATTTGGTTCACTCAGAATTTACAGCAACCTCCTCCAGATCCACATGCCCCGATTCAGCAACCGGCTGATTTAGTACCACCTCACGATGTGGATGAAGTTGTCATGCAAGAGATTTAAGAGATACAAGCAACCAAAACAGTCCCGAATTGGTTGCTTCAGACTCTCACGGAGAGTAAGCTTAAGGCTCCATTGCCTGGCACGACTTGTAGTGCACTGAGGCACGCAGGGGGGGCTCTTTCAATTGAAACATCTTATGCAGAAGGAGCCTGAGACATTTGAAGAAGCAAAGGATAATGTGCATTGGATGAATGCCATGCACAATGAATTGCAGTCCATTCATAAAAATCAGACTTGGGATGTCGTGGATTTGCCACCAGGTAAGCATGCCATCGGTACAAAATGGATTTTCAAGGTCAAATGGAACCCCGATGGGTCCATTGACAAGTACAAAGCAAGGCTGGTTGCCAAAGAATATGCTCAGCAAAAGGGCATTGATTATGAGGAGACATTTGCTCCTACATCGAGGATGACAACCATAAGAACTGTTCTTGGCATGGCTGTACATTTGGATTGGGAAGTCCATCAGTTGGACATGAAAAAAGCATTTTTAAATGGAGACTTGTTGGAAGAGGTGTATGCGAAACCACCTCCAGGCTTTGCGGTATCAGATGATGCACGTAAGGTATGCAAGCTGAATAAAGCTTTATATGGGCTGAAACAGGCTCCCCGTGCTTGGTATGCAAAGATAGATGCCTTTCTGTCCAGCAAAGGTTTCAGCAAGAGTCTAACTGAAAGCACCCTCTACATCAAGAAGGATGGGGGGGAAATCTTGGTCATCATTCTTTATGTAGATGACCATGTCAGATTTGGGCATGTTACATTATTATTTGGGGATCCAATTCATTCAAGACGTGGTATCATTATGTCTCAATCCAAGTATGTTAAAAAACTCTTGGATAGATTCAGGATGCAAGATTGCAAGCCTATAGCTACTCCCATTAGGCCAGGGCTGAGGCTTACAATGTATGATGAAAGAGAATCTGTAGATGCCACACTCTACAGTCAGGCGGTTGGATGCCTCATATAACTGGGCAATACACGGCCCGATCTTCAGTTTGCAGTATCTCAGGTGAGCAGGTATATGCACAGCCCAAAGACAACATATTGGCATGCTGTAAAACGCATATTCCGTTACTTGCAAGGCACAAAGTCTTATGGCTTGATGTTTCCCAGGGGGGGGGGGCTTGCAGATGCATGCTTACAGTGATTCAAATTGCGCTGGAGAGACTGACACTAGGCAGTCCACAAGTGGTAACTGTTTCTTTTTGGGCAAAGCTTGCATTTCTTGGCTGAGCAAGAAGCAATCTACTGTGGCTACTTACTCATGTGAAGCTGAGTACAGTGCAGCTTCACAGCAACAGTTAAATGTGTTTGGCTGCGTCGTTTGCTTGCTGATCATCATCTTTCATTGGAGGGTCCTTCTCCGATTCTCACTCATAGTCAAAGTGCTATAGCAGTGGCAAAGAATCCTGTGTTTCATGCTCGCACAAAGCACATTGAGGTTCACTATCACTATGTCAGAGAGAAGGTGCATGCAGGAGAGATCAGTATGATCTATGGGTCAACACATGACAATGTTGCAGACATCTTCACCAAAGCACTTCCACGTGAGAAGTTTGAGGCATTTCGCAGTGCCCTGAACTTCTCTCCTTTTGGTGATTGATCATTTCCTTGTACTGGACATTGGCACTGCAGGGGGGTGTTAGAATTATTGGTAAATTCTAGGCAGTGACCAATGTAAAGTCAATAAGTGGGTTAGGGACACTTTTCCCTCATTTAGAGGTTTTACCCCCTAACCACAGTTAGTTCACTAACTACGGTTAGTGAAGGATAAGGTTTGTCACTTAGACAAAACCTTATCCCCCCTTTGTATTGCTTTACTCTATTCTATTGCACATTCGACGTTCTACACTCTCTCTCTTGCTTCCTGCTCTCGCTCTCCCATTTCTATCAATTGCAGTAAAAAATCCTCCTGCCTTAAATATCACCTATTTCACTTTCAACCAATCATTGTTAAAACAAAACACCTTTAAAACTGGCTTAAATCTCTATTAAAAATCAGAAAGTGAGAAGTACTTTACAATGCATTCGGATTATAAGTCCACTGAGATTCTCGCACCTTACCACTAACTGTTGCATGCGCACCCCTAGGATAGTTTGCAGCTATTTTGTTCAGGAACCAATTGTTGGCAAAGCGAGATCCCCGAAAAAACTTTTTCACATGCAAGACAGCCCTCTGCTTCTCTGTACCAGCAGCTCCAGTAGTGTCTACAGGCACTTGCTGAATGGACTCCGACTCTTGGTCCATTGTACTTGCAACCAAAATTTCAAGAATTCCTAAAGTTGATGTAGCATGAGTTCTGTGAATTGTACATATCGAACACGACAGATGTGAATTGTACATACCGTTAGGGAGCCAAAATCCATTATAATCTATAACACAGAAACTGTATAAAAAAATTATGTTCTAGCAAGGTGCATTGATAAAAGCATTAAATCATACCTGCACTAAAACCTCTCAGCCTAGAGAGTTCGTTCTACCCCGCTGGAAAACTTACCCATTATCACTAGGAACGAGTCACTAAGAAGAACATTGTAACATCTAGCTCTTTTGAGTGTTGTGGTTTAAGCCTTCCTTGAAAAGTCATGCCCAAACCACAATACACAATAGAAAATAAATCGACAACAAGATCACACCTGAGATCTAAATCCTACTTAGTATATGTGCACAAGCATATATGAACTCCACTCTGAACATGAAGTAGACGGTGAGATGTAGCAACCACTAGATGAATAGAAATTTCAACTGACAAGACCAAAAATAGATACCAAAGTACACAACCTATACCAGGTGGACAGTGGGATGCTGCTCTACCGGTGCTAAACCTGACACCACAAACTTTTGCTCAGTCGCCTGCTGACTACTCTTGATGTAACGAGGTCTTCAGTGGCATATGGCAAGGCCCGTCAACCTCTCTGCTCCTCTATGATCCGCTCGCCAATTGTTGCACACTTCTGAGAAGGCCTGAGCTGCAGCCTGAAATGTTCTTAACTGAATGCCATTCTGCCCACCTCAATGGGGGCCTTATATAGGAGCTGAGACCCCTCCTAATTTGAGTGACTGTCCCTCTGTCCTGCCGACCAGCATTACTGTTGGCCAAGCCTTCTGCCAACTAGTCTGTTGGTTAGTTGACCAGCTTGGTTGGCTGGCAGACCAGACCAAGCCATGGAGTCCTATAAAGCCCCTCCAATGATCCAATTGCTTCCCACACCCAGGGCTAACAAAAGCCCCTTGTGCCTCTCCAATGGGGCCTCAAACTGGCTGCAATCCTGCCCTAAATGGCCCATGTGTGGCTCAAAGGCTGGCCAACAACCCCAAAAGGAACTCCGATTTCTGCCCCCACGGTAGCTTGTGTTGTGCCCAAGTGTTCCTCCATCCATAATCCCCCTAACTCTCTATAAATGTCAATCCTCATTCTTTCCTCATTTGGGGGCTTACAAGTGGGGAATTAAACCTTCTCTTCAGACCGCATCATCTCTGGTGATATGTTAAATAACAGATTCTGCATTGAACAATGTCTCAAATTAGATCGCATTAAATCCCTGTCCCAGGAGTGTTAACTACTTCAAGTAATATCTTCAGCAATAAAAAATACACTATAATGTCGGCCTATCCATGGAGACACCATGGGCGGTTAGCCGTTAGGAGGTAAGTGAATATGAACAATCGGATTTCCCATTATCTGCTCTCTCTCTCTCTCGCTCTAAAGATTCCAGCCAAGAGAGGCATTGCATGCCATCCTCAATTGTGCCCATACTCACAAGCTTATGCAAGTAAATGACAATTTTGTTAGAAGCCATGCAATGATCACACAACATGTTGCACAAGCATTGTGTTCTGAGGAAGTGAGTGCTCACTACGTATGAGAAAAGAAGACATCATGACCATGGTTGTACAAGTCTTTAGGTTGGGAAGGATTTTATTTTTGAAATTTAAGGTGCAAGCTTCAAAAAAACGTTGTTTTGGAATTTGAAAGAAGGGAGAAGGGGAGGAAACTATTCAAGAAGCATAGGACACACATAGATGACTTGCAGCATCTACATATAGAAATGGTCGTTAAGAGCAAAGAAACCATGAGAGAATCTTATAACAGAGGGCTGAGAATGAAGGAAGGAGACACTGAAAGCCATGCAAGAGGAATTGTAGCAACATCAGGTAAGTTTATAGAGTTTTCAAAAAAAGGTGCCAGATGGAAGCACCTTATGATTAGGTGTGTTCCAAAAGGCGCTGAAACCTTTGAACGTACAATAAGGTGTGAGCTGAATTCAAATCAGCCATGATCATGAGCTGGAGGTTCTCAATTCCACTCCACTCTATATCAGAAATAAAGAATGATAGTTCTAATGAGACTCAAAAGCATGATTATTATGATCATCATGACCTGGAGCTCCTCAACTACACTCCATTCTATGTCAGAAACAAACACACACACAGAGACTTGGAAGAATGATGATTCTGATGAGACTCAAAGCATGATGATAATGATTATGTTAACATCCACTAGAAACCAGATGTAGCCTATGTGACAGAAGAATCATTACCATAGTTGTAGGCCATTCTATTGGATATCCATAGGTGCCACTCATTCCTTGGTATGTGCTTTGTAGTTACATTCAGTTAGTTAAGTTGGTACAGTTAGTACATGTACCACTTAGGATAGTTAGGACGCATAGTCCAGTTAGGGCACTTAGCCCTAGGGTTTTGTTATATTGGTTGTCTCTTGAGCCTCCACTCAATTTTACACAATTCATTACAACATCTCGTTTTTTGTCTTCTCTCCTTCATTTTGAGCTTCCATTGCTTGCCATAGCCTACAGTGGTATCAGAGCAGGTTGGGGATTCATTCCTACAGCCATTGGCAGCTTGTTCAAGCTGTTTGGCAACCCCTGGACCTCTCTTTTCTGCTGGTTTGCTGGTTTTCTACACACCCGTGAGCACTCCTGGCCTCCTCAAGCATTTCCATCATGAGAACTCCGTTCTTGGCACGGGAAATCAGTGTTTTTTGCAGAAGACCGTGAAGTGGTGCAGAATTCGAGCCATTTTCCTACATTTTTTTCTGCAGCAGCCTCACAGGTGTGAATCCGTACAGCCTTACGGACTGTACGGACCAGCTGCAGCTGCATTTAATGCATTGCTGACACTGTACTGACTGTATGGATGAAAATACGCTGCAATCAAAGCCTTCCAAAGGCTGTACAGAATTGTACGAACAGCTGTGAGGCCATTTTCCTGCTGTGCACGCATTTAGTGCTGTACGCCGTGCCTCGAGGTTTGTGCCAACGTGTTCAAAGCTTTTTCCAGCCTTTCGGAGCTATCTCGTGATGCATGCCGGTGATAGAAGACATTTGGAGATTGCTGAAGTGAGCTGGAGGTCCCTCCTTGAGCTTATTCCTCTTCAATTGTCTGCCTCGAGCTGCAAATACCCCTCCATTGGATCACCCTCCTCTCATCTCCAAGTGCTCTCCTCCTCATGGGAGCACTCTTTCTTGCTGAAAATCTCATTTCCAGCCTTCTCTTGGCATCTCTCATTGCCATTTGCTGTCTTTTTTACCTCTCCCTCAAGGGTGAAATTCTCTGCTCACATTTGGAGCCTTTTCCCTGTTGCTTCTTCGGCCCACATCGTTGGGTAAGACTTTGTTGCGTTGGTTCATTCCAATTTCTGCAAATCAGCCCTTTCTTTGCTTCATTTGCATTTTGGAAAGGTATCACGAGCGCGTGATTTCTGGCGCATGCATGTTGGCCTGCATGTGGGCAAGACCCTGGGAAAACAAGGAGCGAGGTCAAGGGTTGCTTGATGTGCTAGAACCCCTAGCATTTGTGCCTTGGGGGTGAATTTTGGGGGTTTGAGCTCAAGGGGGGGAAGGGGGGGCAAAAAGACCTTTAAAGTTCACGTTGGCCATTGGTTGAGCCATTAAAATGCCCCACTAGAGGGGAGCAAGGGGTAATTTAAAACGTAGGACCCACGTGGCACCTACTCTGACCACGTGGCTTTTCCCATGCTATTGTTGGAATTAGCATGGTTGCAAGTGGAAGAATGAGGAAGAAACACTAGATCATTGTAGCGCTATCTGACGACACCTTTAGTCCTAGGCTCGTGGCTCGTCGCACATGCCAAGGCTTGGTGTTGCCACTCAGCCCTTGAAGAATGGACTAGTTCCTAGGATGCCTTGGTGACACTCCTTGCAAGAGAGAACCCTTTCACGTCGCAACTTATGTATTGATTTGGTGGAGAGAGGCCTAGCTAGTCACTCGGGGCCACCTTGACGATGCTAATCTAGCTTAGGAAGGGTGGCTGGTTGCAAGGAGTAGGACCCATGTTGCAAGTTGCTTTTGAAGAACCTATCAAAAACGAGGCAAGTGGCTGAAGAGGCAATTGGCTGAAGCATAGGGTGGCCTTATGAGCTCATCTTTCGGCGGTCTTGATGCCTCGAGAAAGCAAGATCCGATCAAAGTGATTGTGCAGGGGGGCAAGGCTTTGATAAGCACTCTTGAAAAGGAACACGGGGATAAGGCTTGATAAGCACTCCTGTGAAATAGTAAATCAAGGCCGAAAGGAACTTTGAACCAGGTGAACGCACGAAAGGTAGCTTCATAAGAGATTCCAAAGCTTTTGGCATGTATCATGTTTCGTGTGAGAACATGTTTTTGGTTTCCCTAGGAGATGGGTCACATGCAGGCAATGGTTGCTAGGCAAATGGCATGTCGTTGGTACACAAGAATCCATGCATGAGATTGGAAAGTATCCCTAGAATCCCGAGAGGGATGGTACAAGTGTGACTGCCATAGTGTTTGTTGTATTGTGATGCTAGCTCTCTTATGGGAAACAAGTTGATGTATCGAGATATGTGCGACCCATAGGGTGAGCGACTATTAGTCACGGCACTCATGGGCAGTGAAGAAAGCTCTTGTATGCTTTCTTTCTTTGCTTTGAGCAGATGGATGACTACTTGGGCACTAGTGACAGTTGGGGGGGGGGGGGGGGGGGGGGGGGGACTGAGTGGTTGAGTGCGCTACTAGTAACAGCAGTTCCAGGCTGAGTGCAGTCAATCTGAAATAGAGATGAATTCTTATTGCCATGTTTAGTGAGAGGGTGAACAATAAAGGCTATGCAGGGTATGTGGATGCCCACTGGGATGTCGAATGCCCCAGTTGTAAGAAGAAATGTATCCTTTATGTAGACTAGAATTCGGGGCCTCTCACTTAAGTAAAGAAATACCAAAACGGGCGCCAAGGTTTGGGGCCAATCTGTGTCTTTGTCTTGGTGCGAGGGCGCTCTAGCTCCCAATCTGTTGGTAATACTTTTGCTGAAATTGTTGATGTAACAGTGTTGATTGGTTACTTGTTGGTTTTATTGCCCTTTAAATTATTGAAGGCTGGTTTCAAAAGGCCTTGTGTTGCCTTTTGGGCAGCAGGTACACCTTGAGACAGCAGAGTCTTTTGCAGTGAAAAGCTTTGAAGCTTGAGCAGTGTTTTGCCTTTTGATTTTGAGAGGTTGCCCTTCTCTCATTTGCCTTGTCAATTGGTGCAGCTTCTAGTGCTACAGCTCCTACCTCTGGTATTACAGGTGTTACTTCAGGCTCATCTGGTGATGGGTCTAATGCTACTTCTAGAGCAATTGCAACTTCTACTACAAGTACTTTGCCTCTTACACAAGAGTGGATTCAGTGGGATGGTTGTGATGCCAAAGCACATGCCTTGATCGCTCTTTAAGTTAAAAGGGTCATTACCCCTCATATCTGGACTTGCAGGACAGCAAAGCAAGCATGGGATCAGCTTGAATCCTTATATCAGGTGCAGAATGAGGCACGGGATGCCTATCTCATAAAAGTAGTTGAAGGACTTGAAGCTTGAAGAGGATGGTAACATTGATACCTATCTTACCATTGTTAAGGATTTGAAAGAGCAGTTGGCTAACATTGATGAGGTAATGCCTGATTCTCAGCGTGTTTCTAATACCCTTGACGGGTTGCCTGACTCTTATCATGGCTTTGCTACTACATTGAGGTTGGCGGATGGCAATGCTAACCATTATTCCTTCTACCAGCTAGTTGCCCTCTTACTTCACGAGAAACAAAGCCGAGCAAACCGCAATGCTCCTATGGCTAGTGATCAAGCCTTTGCTGCCCAGCATAAAAACAAAGACAAAAGCAAGGTGTCAACTAGTAAACCCCTTGAAGGAGTCGTCTAGTCTTGCAGTATCTGGTTCTCCTAGTCCACATGATAGACATGAGTCAGCTAACTTTGCACAAGTCCAGCATTGGGCTTTTCTTGTTACATGTCAGTATAATCCTGATGTTCATGATGCTTGCATGACACTTTCTAAAGTATCTAATGCTTGGTTCTTTGATAGTGGTGCTAGCAAGCACATTACTTCCTGTAGGACGTTATTCAGCTCACTTGAGCATGCATCTAAGGGGGGGACAGTCACATGTGCCAATAATGCATCATATACAGTGAAAGGCATTGGACAAGTTGCTCTTACTTCTGTTTCTGGCGGTCTAGTCACTCTAGAGAATGTGCTTTATATTCCAGGCATTCACAAGAACCTAATCTCCATTTCAGCCATAGCTACTTGTGGCTATCACGTTCTCTTTGATGGTGTTCGGCGTGCGGTCTATGATGCTACACATGCCTTTACCATCGTCTTGACTAGGACATTGGCTAGAGGGCTGTATAGACTTGATGCCTATGACAAATACTTGGATGATGCTAAGCTTGCAGATGCAGATGCATTTGTTGTCGATTCTTCTACCATGGCAGATACCCATTCGTGGCACGAGAGGTTTGGACACCTCAACTTTGGGGCTTTGGTGAAGCTACATAAGGATGGTATGGTTATTGATCTTCCAAAAATGCATATCCCTTCAAACCTTGCTTGCTTGATAAGATGCACCGTTTTGCATTTTCCAAGATGGGAGAGTTGGTGCCTCACGCAAGCTGTATTTGGTTCATAGTGATGTTTGTGGACGCATGTGGGTTATTTGTCACATGCATTGATGACTTCACCAAGTATACTTGGATTTTCGCTTTAATATCCAAATCTGATGTTTTTGCATGCTTCAAGCATTTCATTGCCTTGGTTGAGAATGAGAGTGGGCTGAAAATTGCTCACATTAATACAGATAGGGGGGTGAATATATGTCAACGGAATTTGATGATTTTTTTGCCTCACGTGGCATACATCATCAATGCACTGTGCCTTACACTCCTCAATAGAATCCTATGGTTAAGCGCAAGAATAGATCAGTCATGGAGATGGCCAAGTGTATGTTGAAAGGCAAGCACTTCCAAATTACATTTGAATAGATGTCCCACCAAGGCATTGAAGACCATCACACCTTATGAGGCTTTGACAGGTCGTAAGCCCAAGATTTCTCACATGAGGACTTTTGGATGCTTGGCATATGCACATGTGCCTTCTTAGACACGCACAAAGTTGGATAATGAAGCTATCAAATGCATTTTTAGTGAGTATAGCTTAGAGAGAAAGGGCTATAAGCTCTACCAGCCCCACACGGGCAAGTGTTCTATCAGTAGGGATGGTGTATTTGATGAATTCTCCCCTAGGCCTTTGCTGGACTGTCAAAAACAGCCCTCGGTTGCTACATCTGGTGGTCATTTGCAGCACATGTGCAGCATGGTATTCAGCCTCCTTTACAACCAAATATGCCTCAACTTGATCAGGAAATGAGTAACAACCAAGCAACTCATCCCCAGGTCATGAAGAAGGGTAGCAACACCCTTCCAAACCATCCTCGCCTGAGTGCACTCCCAAAGTGTAAACTACTCGGTGCTTTCTTTCATTTCAGACAACGGATTTTGCAGAGGCGTTTGAATGAAATGATTGCGAGTTGCCAAACACATATACTTGAACTTAAGAGTTTGCAATTAAGCTGGAATTAAGACTTATACAGCTTAAACACAAAGTGACATCATTGGAAAATGCAATATGATTGAGGGGCCAAGACGCCCCCCCCCCCCCCCCCCTTATCCAAGCTCACTTTATTCTTGAAAATGGAGATACAAGACCAAGGTGCAATGCACCTTCCAAACTAATGAACTCAGTGAAAACCTAGGACCTAGATACAAGACTCAAGAGCATATGTGTAAGGTAGACAACAAAAAGGAGGACTTCAAGCTCAGGTTTCAACTCTTGGCTTGCCCAATCCACAAGGAAGAAGCCTACAACAATCACCACTTACATCCAACATTAGAGACAAGCACTAGTTTTTAGAAAGATAGTAGAACAACATGAAATAGTGCTGTAAATGAGATAAACTTGACAATATAGGCTACCTTCGTGACTTGACCCTTTTGTAGATGAAGTCCTTGATGCCACTGAAGCTACCTTGGGAGAGGAGAGTGTGGAAATGGGGCTGGAATGAGAACAGCTTAGAAAAAGAGCCTGTAGGCTAGAGAGAGAATGCTTTTATCGAGTGATAGCTATAGAGAGAGAGTGCCAATGCTGATCCCAAGGGAGATGTAAGAGAGGAGCTGCTGCTGTTCCAGAGGTGCACAGAAAGGCAGATTTCTGCAAGGGAAATGGGCTGGAACAGTAGAGAGAGAGATTCTGCAGTAGAGAGAGAAATACTGCAGCTGGAGAGAGAAAGGGGCTGTGGCTGCTCCAGGCTAGGTGAAGGAGAGAGGATGCTGCTGCTGTTCCAGAAGAGCTGAGAGGGGGCAGATTTCTGGAGAGGAGGGGCTGGAACTGTAGAGAGAGAATGTGCTGTTGTAGAGAGAGAAAGTGCTGCTGAGGTGAGAGAATGGCCTGGGGAGAAGCTAGATGCACCCAAGGAGCTGGAGAGGTTCTGCTGCATCATCCAAAAGGAGGGAGAAGAAAAGTGACGAAATTTTCATGTGAGGAATGAAGGGGAGAGGCCTTCTTTTATAGGCTCAGCCCCCCCCCCCACGCCTAGAGTGGAAGGTGGACACTTGTCCCACATTTTTGGTGGGCTGCAGTCCCAAAGAGGACAGCCCACAACCTGCCCCAAATCTACCAGATTTGGGGCCAAACACTTGGCCTGCATGCCCTACCACTTGCCATGCATGCTGCCACATGTGTGGGACAGGTGGACTGACCTGCCAGCTCGCTTATGATGTGCCAATGCCAGAGGCACACTCTCGTGTACAGCCAAAGAGAGAGAGATCTCATAGGGGACGGTCTCATAGCAGGAAGAGATCGAGGCATCATCACCGATCTCCCAGTCCTTCACCGTCTACCTCGAGCTCGACTTCTGTATCTTCTTCTTTATCGGATAAACCATCCAAGAAAAGAAGGAAACACAAGAAGTCTAGGAAGAGTAAATCTTCCAGAGAGACCAAGGAATTCAAAGAGGGAGGTAAATCTGTCAAGTTTATGACCTATAATGGACAATATGGTCATACAGACAAAGCATTGCAGTTCATCAGGCAGTTTGATGCTTCGGTACTTAAAAGTTTTCAGAATCCTCCAAGTTAAGAATGGTCAGTTTGCACTTGACAGCGACAGCTAGTGCATGGTGGAGTGCACAGACCACAGATGGGTCAGCCCCAAAGAGGTGGAAGGACTTCAAGAAAGCCTTCTACCAGTAGTTTATGCCTAAACAGTTTAGAGATCATGTTCTTCAAGATTGGGACAATTTGCATATGGATGCAGGAGATACGGTAGATGTGTACAACCAAAACTTTTGGGATGCTTATTTGCAGATTCAACCTTTCAAAAAGATCTCCAAAGGAACCCAATGAGAAAGTACAGAGCAAGTCTCAGTCCAAGAATTCAGGCAGTAGTGAATGCTTTGGAAGCAAAGAACATTCAAGAGCTTATGCATTCAGCTTCAGTAGCTAGTCTTGTGCCGTTACAAGATCCATCCACGGTACTATCCTTGCATGCAGAACGTGCTGAAAGAAAGAAAACAGAATTTTCAAAATCACAAAAGAAAGAGTATCCCAAGGTTGAAAAGAAAGGGTTTCAGCCTCAGAAGCCGAGGGGTACTCAGTAAGGGTTTCAGCCTCAGAAGCCGAGGGGTACTCAGTTTTCAAAGTCATATAAAGGCAAATCCCCATTCACTCCTGAACAGATAGCTGAATTCCGCAGAGATGGGAAATGCTTTTAGTGTGGGAAAGAGGGGCATATGGCTGCCCAGTGCCCTGAGAAGCCTTCAGGTTCTAAGGAGCAGAAAAAGCCACAAGTACCACCGAGGCCAATGGTGGGAGCAGTCCCAGTTGTTTTGGGTAGTACCTCAGACCCAAAGGAAAAAGAGCTTTTGCTATCATGGGGAAAGATAAGAGATCAGCAAGCATTAATCCTATTTGATCCAGGGTCTACAGACAATTTCATATATGAAGATTTAGCCCTGAGATTAGGGATAAAAACTGAAGAGCTAGGCAGAGCTCTTGATGCTGATCAAATGTTCCAAGGGAATCCAGTGCAAGTCACTCCTTTGATTGGAAAGCTTCATGTCGCCCCCCTTCAGCCCGTTGTCGCGCCTCCCCTTCAGCCCGTCTGGCTGCTGCAGGTCGTGCCTTGGTGATCGAGCCCCTCCTTCAGCCCGCTCGCATTGTGCCCCCCCTTCAGCCCGACTGGCTGCTGCTGGTCGCGCCCTGCTGGTCGAGCTCCCCTTGCCCTTCAGGTCGCCCCTTCAGGCTGCCATCTAGGCCGCCCTTCAGGCCGCCAGTAGCTGTTTTCTGCCCCTCCCTTGCGCTTCAGGCTGGGCTGCTTAAGGGCCCTCTCCGGGGCTGTTCTGCTCGTGTTCCGGGGAGCTGAGTTCCTGGGCTGCTTCCAGGCATTGGCAGAGCTTTCTGCTTCAGCATTGAGCGGCCTGTTTTCATTCCACGCAGGCTGAAGTTTGGGGCATTCTTTAACCAAGGGTTTTTTGGGGATTCTAGAGGTTGGTTGCGAGTTCTTGGTGGGTATTTTCGGCAGAGGTAGCTCCTCCCCTCATGACAGCGCAAGCTGAGACAATGGAGGACACTAATGCCACTCCCGTCGCCGAACCTGAGGAGATTGAAGTCACAGTTTCTTTTCCTCCTGACATTGTGCAGATGATTGAGGTAGCAGAGGAGGGTTTTCATTTGACGCACATCATTGGCTTTCTACTCGATAGAGGCCAACAGTTACGCGTGATTGGGTGTACACCAGCATGGCCTCTTTGGGTGTCTCAGTTACAGTTTTCCGATTGCTTGGCAGAGGGTACTTTTCTGTTGGGCTTCAGTCTGCAGAGCAAGCTCCAAGAGTACTTATGAGCTCACCGATTCAGTTTCAGAGCAGAGTCATCCATTTGTGGCCTTGGTGGAAGCACTTCAGTACTTCTTCCCCGAGACCGCGTCAAGTCTCTTTTTGGATGCTTTTCCCTGAACTTCCTGATGAGGTCAGCTCTTGTTGCAGAGCTGTGGAGCATATGGCTAGCGTGGCAGGTACAGTCATCCCATCAGGTGCTAGACTTTCCTATGCTCAGTCACTTGCTGGTACAGGTGTTACGAGGGTCAGACTCACTTCAGAGTTCCCCCCTCCTCGACCTTTGCCTACTTTGATTTCGTACTCCACGGGAGATGGGGTCCAGATGCAGCAGAGGGTTTTGTACGAGGGGCTTCCTGATCAGTGTCTTTTCTGTCAAAAAAGAGGTCACTTTATTAGGGATTGCCCCAGTCGTCCGCCTCGATCAGAGACTCCGGATCCTTCTAGTGACCCAGAGCCTCCAGGGGTCTCTGAGCCTGCTTCGACTCATTCAACAGAACGAGAGGAGACTCCTCTGGGGGAGCCTCCAGTGGACTCAGAGGACCTAGAGGTGCCTCCAGTGGAACAGCTTTCACGGAGAGCTCAGAGGAGACGGAGATAGAGGGAGAGCCAGCAGTACGAGCAGCCCCAAGTACAAGCTCACAGATGGTTGAGAGTTGAGACACATGTGTAGGAGACCCCGGAAAGGGGAGATGTAGAGGACCATCCGCAGGCAGGTCTTGACACTATGCAGGAGACGGTAGCTCAGGGAGTCGAGACACATGTGCAGGAGACCCCGGAAAGGGGAAATTCAAAGGACCATCCGCAGGCAGGTCTTGACACTATGTAGGTGACGGTAGCTCAGGGAGTCGAGACACATGTGCAGGAGACCCCAGAAAGGGGAGATGCGGAGGACCATCCACAAGCAGGTCTTCACACTGTGCAGGAGACAGTAGCTCAGGATTTGATGACTCTAGACACTACTACCCCGGAGGTTCAGATATTGGTTACGGAGACAGTTATTCAGCAGGAGACTGCTCAGGTTGCAGTTACTGTGATGGATGCCTCTCCCCAGCAGTCCATTGAGAGAGTGGTATTTTACAACACAGGTCAGAGTCAGAGCCCGTCCGAGGATCTCATGCGCCTGTACGAGGTTCCCTCAAGACCCCTTTCACAGCCCCGTCGCACAGTACCTTCCTTTGTTGCTATGCGGAGCGTCCTTTTAGACACCCCTCCCAGTACAGCCTCGTCCTCGCAGCTTTTCACTCCTGGTTTATCCAGATCTTTTGTGAGTGTGGTCACAGATTTTGCTCAGTACCCAGACAGGCCTGAGGATTGGGAGATCCTAGCAGACGAGATCGAGCGAGAGTATCAGTCACCCACACGGACAGGCACCTCGTCGCAGATTCTTCCTCTCCCTCTCACCTATTCCAGGAGCAGAGTCAGGATGGCTCAGCCCTTTTCAGCTCTTTTGACTCCTAGACCTGACCCCAGGATGGTTGACAGAGATCTGCCCGTTGAGTTTGGGCCCTTTTTGGCTCGAGGGGTTATCACAGACTCCCTCACTCGATTGGAACTTCTACCGGTGTTTTGCCGACGGTCAGAGGAGGTAGAGGAGTACTTGGGATCTGTTACTCTCTCCAGAGAGGGGCACGTTCTTCGTTTCTCCGCAGGTAGCTTTCGATCTCGAGGGAGCGAAAGCTGGTCAGCTGAGTTACTTGACACTGAGATTGCTAGACAGCTCATGTGCATGACCCAGTTTTCATCAGTTCACCGTATTGTCAGCTCGAAGATTCATTCTTGCCCTAGGACTCTTCGACCTGGCTTGGGTGGCAAGGCCTTTCTATTTCTGTTCTTTGAGATTCAGGGAGACTGTGATTTGCCCAGGAGTGCTGGTTGGTTTGACTTTCAGCTCCTCAGTTCGCGCCAGAGTACTATTCCCTTGGATGGAGCCATTTTACATGAGTTGGGGCAGATTTGGAGTTTGATCAGAGACCGACTTTGGATTGCGCCGTTAGAGAGAGAGTTTTGTGCCATTGCCGCTGGCACACCCTCACTTCCATCCGATGTCTAGGTTGTCCATCATTTCTTGGAATGTGAGAGGACTGAACCGCCACAAATTTACCTCAGATGCAGATGGTCGTAGATTGGGAGTTCCTAGATTGCAGTAGCTTAGGGACTCCCTTCGGTTTATTTCCTCAGGGTCCCCTCCAGACATTGTGCTTATCCAGGAGCATAAGCTCTCCCAGGACAGGATTGATAGATGCAGATCCTTACTCAGAGGACAAAGCCGGACATATTGGAGCCTAGTGGATGGCACGAGGGGAGGAGTTTGCATTTCAGTTTCAGCTAGGTGGGCCTCAGAGATCACCCAAGAGGGTACACTAGTGGAGAGCAGAGCATGCTATGTTATTCTTCATATTGAGAGCACAGCAGTTGGTATTCTCAATGTGTATGCTCCCACGGATCCAGCCCACAGACGTGCTTTTTTTAAACAGCTCAGAGAGTCCCTTCCTCAGGCAGACACCTGGATTGTTGAAGGAGATTTCAACATGGTTGAATTCTCTGAAGACAAGTCGGGTCAGATAGAGGGTGGCCTTTCTGATAAGGAGAGAGTGGAGTGGGATAGTTTTGTTTTGCATGCTGGACTTCATGATGCAGCTCGATTGGACAACTTTCGTCACTTGGCTGACAGTCTTCAATTCTCTTGGTCTGGGGTTTTCCATGGCTCTCTTTCTTTGGTCAGACTTAACAGGTTTTATATTGGCCAATGGGGCCAGGCTAGAGGAGGATAGATTGGGATCTGCCCGGGTTATGTTTTATCTGACCATGCTCCAGTCCTATTACAGATTCTTCCTACCTCTCGATTGGAGAGCACAGGCTCTGTGAGAGTTCTGGACTTTGTTTTTCAGGACACAGAGTTTCTGGAACGGTTGAGAGAGGCTTGGCTGTCAGAGGATACTCCTGTGGATCAGGGCTGGTTGATGTGGGTAGAGGGAGCTTTGGCTAGAGTCAGCATGGCCTGCCAGTTGAGGGCAAAAGAGGAGAAGGAAAAGCTCAGAATCAGAGATTTGGAACGCAAGAGCGAAGGTATCCAGACTTCAGAGATTGATTCAGAGTTTTCCTCATTCTCTTTTCATCAGATGGCAACTTTCGGAGGCTCAGGAGAGACTAGAGGAGATTCAGGGCAGGAGGGCCCAGTTCAGGTTTTACTCCCAGCAGACTTTCTGGATTCAGAAGGGGGATAGATGCTCTAGAGAGTTCTTCACGGCAGTGGGTCAGAGATACTCTTCGGACAGTCTTCGTAGACTTGTGGATGAGGCCGGGTCTCTTCAAACGGACCCTCACCGTCTTGTTGAGATCACTTCTGATTTTTATTCCACTCTTTACACCGCCAATCCAGTCACCGAGGAGATGATCACAAAGCCAGAGAGGAGATTTGGAGCCATGTCCCCCGGATGGTCTCAGACTGGATGAGTCATGTTTTGGATAGCCCACTATCACTCCTGGAGATCACGGACACGTTACATGAGCTGCCCAGAGACAGATGCCCGAGGGAGGACGGTTTGTCGCCACTTCTTTTTAGAGCTCTTTGGGATACGATTGGGCCTCATCTACTCTCTGCCTTTTCAGAGGCTCTCGATACAAGATCTTTGGGCGAGACATTATGCACAGGTATAATTTGTCTCATCCCGAAAGGGGGAGACAAGACAGTCCTACATAATTGGAGACCCATTACACTTCTAGGGACAGCCTACAAAATCCTAGCGAAGACCTTGGCTCTTCGCCTAAAGCCTATGCTGCCAGATATCATTAGAGCTACTCAGACAAGATTTGTCCAAGATCGGAGTATCTTGGATAACATCTTCACTTTTTGGGAGGCCACTCACTGGGCGAAGGAGAGTCAGCAGGAGATTGGAGTTCTTCTTCTCGATTTTGAGAAGGCTTATGATAGGGTGGACTGGGGTTTCTTGGAGGGCACTATGAGGAGGCTAGGCTTCAGTGATAGATGGATTTCTTGGGTCTCCTCACTTTACTCCCACTCTTCTAGCAAGATGGTGGTCTGTGGAGGCAGAGGACCGGCTTTTCAGCTATCCAGATCGGTATGACAGGGATGCCCGCTTGCACCTTACCTTTTCCTTTTCGTAGCGGAGGCTATGGGATACTTTATGCAGGCTACCAGTCATGGCACTTTGAGCCTCCATCTGCCTATCCGGCAGGAGCAGGAGCTTCTGGACACTGAGTTTGCTGACGACACGGCACTGACAGCCAGAGGAGATGCATATAGTCTCACTACTGCTGCGGATTCAATTAACAAGTTCTGCCTAGCCTCAGGGGGACTTGTCAATGGGAACAAATCAAAAGGCATCTGGACTAAAGCTCAGCAGGATACCCCAGCATGGGGAGGAGACAGAGGCTTTGTTTGGATTCCCAGAGGCACCTCCACGAGATATCTAGGCTTCCAGGTTGGCATTGAGGTGTCCCCGACGCAACAGTTTGCCCCAGTTCTTGAGAGCATCCGGAGAAAGCTAGCCTACTGGAGTACGGCTAGACTTTCTTTGGCCGGAAGAGCGCTGGTACTCAACTAGGTTCTACTAGCGACTATGTGGTACGTTGTGTCATGTTGGTGCTTTCATGCTGACTCGATCCGTCAGGCGAGGAGATTGCTCCGGAACTTTCTGTGGAGTGGTGGTGACGGTTCTGAGGACACTAGGGCCAAGGTTTCATGGGATACTATCACTTTACCCTCCTCGTAGGGAGGACTTGGGGTTCTTGATCTTGAGATGCAGAGCAGAGCCCTTTTAGTCAAACTTCTTGTTAGAGGTTTGACTCCAGGAGATTAGCCATGGAAGCAGTTCCTACTGCATGGGATTCACCAGTGCACCCCCAGAGCAGCAGGCCAGTGGGCAGGTAGAGTCAGTTGGATCTTCCTGACGAACCAGCATTCTCAGCCTTCCTCACCTCTTGTGAAAAGGCTTATTCAGATATGGGATCATTTTCGACAGCACCTCATCAGAGCAATTCCCTCCTCCAGAGAGGAAATTGCCCGACAGCCACTTTATCATAACCCCCTGGTTCTGTATCAGGGATCTTCCCCTGGTACAGAACTTTAGACTCCCTTGGCCAGATGGCATGCTCAGGGGCTTGTGACAGTCGGAGATTGGTTCAAGGGAGGTGTGGAGATGTCAGAGGAGGAGATCAGAGATAGACACGGGCCACTTGGACAGATTGCTACCACCAGATTACTGATCATGAGAGCTATTCCTCAGGAGTGGAGGGATATGCTTACAGATCCAGCCTATGTTCATCCCATCTCTACTTGGTTAGGTTGTTTTAGTGAGGCTGGGCTATGCATTGGAGTTCGTTTAGGACCGGCACCGTTTACTCATTTTGAGACGGACTCCTCTCACAGATTGTATCCCACTCAGCCCCTGGATCGACAGGAGCTCCTTTGGCAGAGAGTCAGGGTCATTGGTTGCCTGGGTAAGGAATGGGCCACAGATCCTTCCAGGTTGACCATTGCAGAAGATCCTAGATGGAGACTTTGGATTTTTCAAGGTCGACCTCTTGCGGAGCTCGACTGGGACAGGTGAGTGGGCGTGGCCTGCTCCGGTGGCAGGCGTTCGTCCTCTTTCCTTTTTCCGGTACTCGACGAGGACATGTTACAGGCTTCAGCAGAGAGACTCTCATCACCTACCATCTGCCTCACAGCATTGGCACGCACAAGGACTTACTGCACAGCTCTTGCTGAGCTACTGGACTCACTTTTGGGGCATCAGTAGAGCCAGGAAAGTCTCCTACTTTCTTTGGCTCACTATACATAGGGGTATACCTATGGGTACTTGGATTCAGCAGATGGGTAGACCCTCCTTGTGTATGCGTTGTCAGCTTGCAGAGAAATCTAGTAAGCATTGTTTATGGAGCTGCCCCAGCTCTAGAGTGGTATGGACAGGTATCTTCAGGTTGTTCTCATATGTTACATCCGAGTCCTTTCTGATGACATGGGGCGCTGCCCTTTGGGGGAGAGGATCTGGAGCCTTTGCTCTCTTTGAGTCAGAGCCAGGAGACAATGGTGTCTTCATGCAGCGTCGCCAGAGACAGGATCCCACAGATGTCAGCATCATGGAGCCGCAGGATTTACTTTTGATACATGTACCAGCTCAAGATTCCATGCCTACTTCACCTGCAGGGTCAGCCTGAGAGGTGATTTCCAGCATTACCCTATGGCGGATATGGTGTTCGCGATGTTCTTTTGTCCTTGGGGGCCATTTATGCACGGAGGCTAACACTCTCGCTTCCATTTGGGTGGAGATTATCTTCACTCAGGAGTCAATGGGAGCGGTGTACAGGCACCTCTTTGGCAGCTCGTGGGAGACTTTTATCCTTCATGAGGACATGGGACTGCTCATTATTTTTTCATTTGACCCCTTTTGGGATGTCGTGGCATTTTAGACCACCACCATGGCTTTTTTGCCACATTGTTGAGGCTAGGGATAGAGTACTTTCTCTCCCACCTGTTGTATGATTCGTTTTGAATGGAATATATCACTTTTCTTTTAAATAGATTTTCGATACCCCGCATCGATGATGTGCTTGACCAACTCAGAGGAACAACAGTTTTCAGCAGGATAGACTTGAAGAGTGGCTATCATCAAGTAAGGATACAACCACAAGACGTGCATAAGACAGCTTTTCGCACTACATTCGAGTTGTATGAATACTTAGTGATGCCTTTTGGGTTGACAAATGCTCCAGCCATATTCAATCGAATGATGGATTGTATCTTTCGAAAGTATAGGCATTTCACTGGTACTTTCTTTGATGATATCCTAGTCTTTTCAAAGACAAAAGAAGAGCACAGGGAAAACCTTGCTTTGGTATTTCAAGAACTTCGAAATCATCAGCTTTTTGCCAATAGCAAGAAAAGTGAATTCTTTCTGGAAGAGATCCATTATCTGGGGCATATAATATCCAAGAATGGGATACAGATGGATCCTGCAAAGATCCGAGCCATCCAAGAATGGCCTGAGCTGAAAACTGTGCATGAAGTCCGTAGTTTTTTGGGACTTTGCTCCTATTACAGGAGATTCATCAGGCATTTTGCTGATATAGCAGCTCCACTACATGACCTTACTAAGAAAAATGCAGCCTTCACATGGGGAATATCACAGAAGAAAGCATTCAATACACTCAAGGAGACGTTGACTACAGAGCCTATTCTTGTAGTCCCCGATCTTTATCAAGCTTTTGATGTTGATTGCGATGCCTGTGGAGAGTGTGTTGGGGCTGCATTACATCAGAATGGACATGTAGTAGCATCAAAATGGACATCTAGTAGCATACGAGAGCCGAAGATTGCGTGATGCAAAGAGAGATCTGGGAATCTATGAGAAAGAGTTATTGGCTGTAATCCATGCCCTCCATACATGGAAGCACTATCTTTTGGGTGCAGATTTTACTGTAAAAACAAATCACCAAAGTCTGAGATATTTTCTAACTCAGACAAAACTTTCCGAGAAGCATATGAAATGGGCAAATATGCTGTCAATGTATCATTTTCAGATTGTCCATACCCCAGGAATTCGGAACAGAGTGGCAAATGCCTTGTCCCGCAGACCCCAGGTCAATAATGTGACTATTGCTTATCATCAGGACCTAGAAGGCATGAGGGAGCAATATGCTAATGATGCAGATTTTAGCGAGATTTTACAGCAAATGCAAGAGGGGCAGTCCACCAGTCACTATTCCCTAAAAGATGGGTATCTAATGAAAGATGATTGCCTATGCATCACCCAGGAGATGAGGAAAAAGATTTTGGAGGAATGCCATGCACCTCCCTATGCTGGACATAGAGGAGTTACAGCAACGACTCTAGCACTAGAGAGGTATTTCTTTTGGCCAGGGATGCGGAAAGATATACATCAGTTTGTTACTGAATGCCTTACATGTCAGAAAGTGAAGTATGATAGACGGAAGGCACCTGGCCTACTTATGCCTCTTCCCGTGCCTCAGGCACTGTGGGAAAGTATTACAATGGACTTCATTTTTTATTTGCCAAGATCAAAGTCAGGGAATGATGGGATTTGGACAATCATTGAAAGATTCAGCAAGCAAGCTCATTTCATTCCGGTTCGTAAAACTATAAAGGCACATCATATGGCTAAGCTTTTCATGGCGCAGATCTTTAAGCACCATGGTATGCCTAAGTCCATTGTCAGTGATCGAGATCCCAGAATGACCAGTCTATTCTGGAGAGCTTTATTTGATAATATGGGGACGAATTTGAATTTTTCTTCTTCTTTCCATCCCCGGACAAATGGTCAAAGTGAAGTAGCAAATTCTACAGCATTCGATATGCTGAAATGCTACGTGGGTGACCAAGGTTCAGATTGGGAAAAGTACCTACCATTGGTAGAGTTTGCTTACAATAATATAGTACACAACTCTACAGGGAAAGCCCCCTTTGAGGTCATCTATGGAAAGGCGATTCTGCCACCTATCTTGAGGACCAAGGATGAAATATTTGCAGCTGATCAGTTTGTGAGAGACCTCCAGACAGCTTACAGCCAAGTCCGGACAGCAATTGAAAGGTCTCAAGAGAAGCATAAAAGAGCTGCAGATAAGCATAGGAGACAGTTAAATCTCACAGAAGGGGATTGGGTACTTTTAAAGTTCAAGAAAGCTAGGCTCCGTAAGTTCAAAGGCAAACATAAAGTGTATGCAAAGTTATCTCCTAGGTACTATGGCCCTTTCAGGGTTACAGAAACGATAAATGAGGTTGCATACAGGTTAGCATTGCTAGAGCATTGGAGGATTCACAATGCATTCCATGTGAGTCTTCTAAAGAAATTCCAAGGGCTAGGGCCTACAGAGCCAATATCAGAGGATCCACCAGAAGTGGAAGTTGGAGGAGGTCCTTCAGCCGGAGCAGATTGTGTACCATATTGTACGCAAAGGCCCTCAGGGCAAGGAGTTTTACAGGTATCTTGTAAAATTTAAGAATTATACGGCATTAGATGCCAAGTTAATGGATGAAGACATGTTGTCCGATCATCCACACCTTTTGGATGTTTACAAGGAAGCTTTTCATTTGAGGTCAACTGAATAGAAGCCGAGGGGATGTCACCACAATGCAAATATCCTAAGTCAAAGTACAGTTGACCATTTATTTGATCATAATTAAAGAGTTTTCCATTTGTGTTAATTGTGGCCAAAGAGTTCTTTTAATGGTCAAAGAATTGACTACGGTCAAAGATACTTGACTCTGGTCAAATAAACCTGACTTCGGTTGGGAGACTTGGTTTATTACCAAGAGGGTTAACTACGGTTAACCAAAGAATCACAGAGCTGACTACGGTCAGAGAGTGTTGACTTCGATCAACGAGACTTGGCATGCGCCAAGAGGATTAACTACGGTTAACCAAGCCCAACTTTGAGCCTATTAGCCCCTATAGCCCCTAAATTGGCCTTTTTACGCCTCTAATTGGACCAATGACAATTTCACCCCAAGCACAATTCTAGGGCAAACTTGCTCACTTCGCAACCCAACCTGCCCACTTTATTAGTCTAGGTCTAGCCCACATGCATTTGCTAAAATTCACACCCTAGTGACAACAGCAAAGGCAATAACAATCCTAATAGTGTTGATCTTGGAAGTGGGGGCAAAAGTCTCCTAAAATTCAATGCCTTGTTGCTTGGCATTTGTAAGAAACATGGTGAAGAGAGAGAGAGAGAGAGAGAGAGAGAGAGAGAGAGAGAGAGTTAGGGTGTGAGGAAATAATGCTCAAATGAAGACATGAAGAAGGCTTTCATTCATTCATTAAGATAAGTGAAGTACAAGCCTTCTATAGGCAACACTCACACACTAGCACCTAGTGCATATGGGATAAGTCCCATGAGACTTTTGAAAATTCACATGAAGACCAGCTACCAAACCATAGAGCGAAAGAGCTTGCATCAAAGCAGAAAGATCATTATGAGAATTCTTTGGGGTAAAAAAGGAATCATCACCGTAGGCTTGAGCAACCATACTGCCATTTCCAAGCCATGAAGGATTTCTGTATCCACCAGATGGTCTATATATTGCAACACAGGATGCGTAGCAATGGCATACAGCAAATCACTAAAGGAACATCCCTAACGGACCGAACAAAGAAGAGTCCATCTTTAGAAATGTCTCCACAGAGAATACAGACAGCTTTGCTGTCCTCATAGAGCCAGTAGATAACTCGTTGCATTTTTAGTCCAAACCCCAAAGATTGCATGGTTTGCGAGATAAATTCCCATTGAATTGTATCAAAAGCTTTTGCAATATCCACCTGCAAGAGTAGAACATCCTGCTGCATGTATTCTGCATATTCCATCCCAACATAAGCATTTGCAATATTGTCTGTGATATGCCTACGAGGGATAAACCCATATTGAGAAGGATGCAGCCCCTCACGTAAATAACCTTTGATACGGATAAATTCTCATTGAACTATATCAAAAGCTTTTGCAATATCCACCTGCAAGAGTAGAGCATCCTGCTACATGTATTTTGCATATTCCATCCCAACATAAGCATTTGCAATATTGTCTGTGATATGCCTACGAGGGATAAATATTTTGCATATTCCATCCCAACATAAGCATTTGCAATATTGTCTGTGATATGCCTACGAGGGATAAACCCATATTGAGAAGGATGCAGCCCCTCATGTAAATAGCCTTTGATACGGTCTGCAAGCATTTTGGCTATGATTTTGTAAATGATCGGCATAAGCATGATCGGTCTCCAATCAGAGAGTGAAGACCAGGCACCATAAGGCATCTGTATCCGGTAAATATTTGCTGCATGTCGCTTATAATGCAAGCTTTTAAAAAAATTCTTTGAGGAGCAACCTTTATCAAGAAAAGCTTTTTATCGAGAGCATGTTTCCCATTTAATGAGCTTTTTTTTATCATTAGATTGGAGACAAAATATGGCCTGGCATAGCAACATGCTTTCTTCCGAAGACAAACGCCTAACATGACCAAGCTCTGTCAAATCCTGGCAAGTGTATTTGGCATGAGGAACAGCTCTCATATGAGATTTGCCATAATCCCGAATAGCAGCTTGCATTCTAGCAACAAAAGCCTGCTATGCATACTGTATCTGATGAGAAAGTGGCTGAATGGCATCACAAACCAATGCTTTAAAATCAGCATGCTCCAAATAACTATTATTTATCAATAGTAGCCTTCTGCAAGGCAATCTGTCATTTGCAAAAGCATGTAGGGAGAGCAATAACCAAAGAGGCACATGATCCGAATGTCTAAAGGCATGGTCAATCCAAAGTTTACAAGTAAAATTATCACAATGCTACGGATCAACTTGATACCATGATCCAAGCATGCCTATTAAGAAGATTGGGCATTATGCTGAAAGGTGTAGCCCGGCAGCATGGGTTGTAATTCCTTCTAGAGATCAACCAAGCTAAGCTGAAACAAAAATTGAGACCATGCCTGCTTTTCAGAGGCTAACATATTAGTGTTACCCGAGGTATTATCTCCCTGTTGTGGAGCATTATTGAAGTCACCACGGATAAAAGCATAGTGTCTCCATGGATCAGTTTGCATAGCATCCCAAATCAAAGCCCTTTCGCACGAAGATTGCATAGACTGAGGCCAATTCGAAAATCTCTCCTTGAATGAGGCATTGTATGATAATCCATCTGCCTTGATGATCATTGAGGACCACAAGCGGCTGTAGATCATGCTTCATTAAGAATGCCACCCCTGAGAAAGAGTGTTCCCCAGCATAAAAAATGTCATAACCAACAAAGTGTGCAGTCTAACCCGCAAACATGTGTCGGTTATGCTCCTGTAATACGACTACGTCTGGTTGTAATTTGTTGAGATACATTCACACATATTTCCATTTTCTACTATCAAACATACCCTGTATATTGAGAGCAACACATTTGATATGATCAAGCATATTTACAAGTATGTACAGCAACTAAAAAGCTATCTCTAATTGCATTTCCACCTCAATATCCACGCTTCTCCCATGAGAGGAAGAATCAGCTTGAGGAGAAACCAAAAGGGCAGCAACTTCCTCTTCTAGAAATAGAGTACGATTCGTAGTCACTGCAGCCCAAGTAATACCAATTCCAGAATTCTCTTCAGGAGTTTTTCCCTTGGAAGATGCACCATTCCAAGTCCTAGAATGCAAGGGTCTCTTAGGCAAGATAAATTTTCTAGGAGTTTGCCATGCTTCAGTCATATTTTTTTCTCTCACCTGTCGTTGAGGAATAAATGGCACAAAAAAAGGAGTATTATCATTCGATGCAACCTGCGTTTTGCCTTTTACCTTTTCAACAAAAAGCTGTCGAATACCCTTATTCTTCATCACAGAAGAGGCATTAGAATTCTTATTCTGAAGCGGGAGAGATTCAGCCTCCAATGGCATTTTGTGAACACGTGAAGGGCATTGGGAAGCAAGGTGCCCAAATTTCTTACATTCAAAGCATGCACTTGCAAATAAACCCCACCTCAGCTTATAAAAGGCACTGCCCATCGAAACATTGTTGACTATGATAGAATATGATTCTGGGGTCGGATTATCAATGTCCCACAAACCACAAAATCTGTTGGAATTGCCATTTGGTCTCGATGGACAAACCACCTTACCAATACAAGCTGCAATTTTTGGTAGAAGAGAGGCTAAGCATTGGAGAAAATCGACCACTTCTACCCATACAGGAGAGCGATATCGAATCAAATGCTGATAATCCCTGATAGGGGACCAAGGCAACACATGAACCATCTGATGTTCATAAAAGAGAGGAGAATCCTCCAATAAAATCTGTTTATGCTCTTCATCAGTCGTGATTATCTCAAAAAACCCCTTGCTGCATTACGACTTTTCTACCATAGCAACCACTCAAGGTTCTAGTCAACCAATTACCAACATCTGCAACAGCAAGCATATGTCCCGGAAAGAAAATGATGATAGCATGCTTAGCATAATATTGTACGGGATCAAAGATATCATCCACCTCAACCATGATGTCCATCTTGGGAACCGACTCTTTCGAGTCTCCTCAAAACCCTCATGCATCACTTCATAAACAAGCTGAGCCTCTGTGGAGGCATGAAGAGGGTCATCCTGACCCATCACCTGCTTTTGTTTTTTTTTCTGACCTGACCTTTCCTTCTGAAAGGTTTTCTCCTGCAAGAAAACACCAAAACCCCATATACCTGCAAGACAAGAGATAGAATAGAAGAGGGACAGTACGGAATCCTGACAAAACTGTACGGCTGACAGTCGTGAAAGGGCATTTACGGCAAAGCAACCAGCAACAGCATGCAAACCTGCACATACGATTATGTACAGACGACAAAACTGTACGGACAATTCTGCACAGACAACTCTGCAAGGATGCACAGACCAAACTGTACTAACAATTATGTACGGCGTACGTACGACGAAACTATACAGGGTACAAAAAAGGACAAAGGACAGAGCTTGTACAGCATACGAAAAATGACAGAGCTTGTACAGATGTACGGATAACGAAACTGAGCAATGTACGAAAAGGGCAAAGCTATATGGTGGTTATTCACACAAGACTCACACACATAGACTAGTACTTTTCTTATGGAAGCAAATGCATGATCAACAGGAGAGGCAAGAGCAGCTTCCTTATTGCGACGGTCCTTCTCAATGCGGAGTGCCACCATATCATCAAACGTGGTAGTGGCAAGACGAAGGATCTCAAGAGTGTGCTCAAAGCGAGAAATTACATGTATACTTTTCATAAGGACCGCCATCTTATCTTCATCATCAGGGACACTTTTCAAACTTGAGAGTTGTTGAACAAGAGATTGAATTTGCGCTAGATGATCACTCAACTCATCACTCTATTCCATTTTCATATCATAAAATTTGAGCTTCAAAAAGACTTTAGAGTTGGTGATTTTATTACCAAAGAACGTCTCGAGGCGACTCCAAATCTACTTAGCTGTTGACTTGAAATCCACATGATGGATGAGAGAGTCAGCTAAGCAAAGACCAATGAGGACAATGGCCTTAGCATTACACTGCTTTCAAATCCTTTGGTGTTGTTGATCAAGTAACTCAACCTGGTCATCCTCAACAACATCCCAAACTCCTTTACACATAAGGAGAAGCTGCATTTTGGTTTGCCATGTGGGAAAACCTTCCCCCTTAAACTTCTCCACGAGGATAGAACTTAAAGACAAGGAGGTCATGATTGAAAATAGCTTCATGAGAGTGGACAGCAGCCTGAAATGGATAACCAACAACTGAGTCGGTTGGTCTAGGTCTGCAGCAAGCAATCAATGGCCTGAGGTGCTCCGAAATGCACACAGCGGAACCAAGACAGCAAAATCGATGCTGTAAGCAGCAGCAACCTCAAGATGCGGAACTGAGTGCTGCAACAGGTCCAAACCCCTCAAAACGGCTCACAAGAGCACTTCGAAATGCAAAAACAGGTTGCATATGTGAAAGGAGGCTAATGTAGATATGCTGGAAGCCAAAAAAATGCTCCAAAATGCCACAAAAACAGCAATAAAAGGCTGTTCTTGGCGTTGAAAACCTCCGAATCTGCTCTATTGAAGGTGGCTATGCTGCAGGAGCTCAGTAACCCTAGATTCAGCGATGAAGTGCTTTGAAATACACTTGAAGTTCCACACGTGCAGGCGCAATGATCTGACCAGCAAGGAAGGAGGCTGTGAAGGGCGCCTAGAGCTCCAAAAGGTCTCGAATCAAGGCGGCTGGCTATGGAGGCAAAAAAGGCTGAAAAGAGGCAACAACTGAAGCAAATAGCTGCAAAGAGAAGGCAGAATGGAGACGGAATGAGCTAGCTGAGAGGAAGAGATAGCAAGAAGCGGAAATGAACAAGGGGTGAAATGGAGCAGGGCTGAGGCGGCTGCAGGCTGCAGGAAGAAGGGCTGAAGCAAACTTAAGGTTAGGGCTAGGGTGACGTGGCAGCTATGGAAGGTGGCTCTGATACCATGTTAGAAACATGGGGGGGAGAGAGAGAGAGAGAGAGAGAATTAGGGTGTGAGGAAATAATGCTCAAATGAAGACATGAAGAAGGCTTTCATTCATTCATTAAGATAAGTGAAGTACATCGTTTTATAGGCTACACACTCACACCCTAGCACCCAACGGGGAAGCCTTTTGGGGTCCTGAATTTCAGCTCTCTCTTGGTCAATGGCCATGTGCACAATATCCCGATCAATCGGAGGCATATCAGGCTGTAAATCATGCTGATTTTCAGACTGCACAAGCAGCTGTAAATGACCATTTGAAGGAGGAGGAGGAACCTCAGATGTAGTATCATCATGGGGGTCTGACTGAAACAAAGGCATCAAGCTGTCAAAGATATCCGAAGCATCAACTGTGGGCTGTTTTTGACAGTCCAGCAAAGGCAGGGATGATGACTCATTAAAAACATCTCTATTAACAAAAACTTTGCCCATGCGGGGCTGGTAGAGCTCTGAGCTATACCCAATAAAAATGCATTTGATAGCTTTGTCATCCAACTTTGTTCGTGTCAGTGAAGACACATGTGCATATGTCAAGCAACCAAAAGATCTCATGTGAGAAATCATGGGCTTGTGGCATGTCCAAGCCTCAGAAGGTGTAATGGTTTTTCATGCCTTGGTTGGGCATCTTTTCAAAATATAGTTTGCACACATGACGGCATCCAACCACAATTTAATAGGCTAGTGCTTCCCTTTTAGCATACACTTGGCCATCTCCATGACCGATCTATTCTTTCTTTCAGTCACAGGAATCTATGGAGTATAAAGCACAGAGCATTGATGATGTATGCCTCGTGAGGCCAAAAAATCAGCAAATTCCTTTAACATGTATTCAACCCCCCCTCCCTCGGTCTGTATTTATGTGGTCAATTTTCAGCCCGCTTTCATTCTCTACTAAGGCAATGAAATGTCTAAAAACATGCAAAGACTTCATATTTGGATTTCAAGGCAAAAATCCAAGTGTATCTGGTAAAGTCATCAATGAAAGTGACCAAATAGTAAAATCCTCCATGAGTAACATCATTATGAATCAAATACAGCTTGCGAGGTGCACCAACTCTCCCATCCTTGTTGGGAAATGTAAACCGGTGCATTTTTCCAAGTAAACATGCTTCACAGACATGCTTGTAAGGCATATGCATGTTAGGAAGATCAACAACCATATCTTCTTTATGCAACTTTACCACACCTCCAAAGTGGAGATGTCCAAAACTTCTCATGCCATAAATGAGTATTTGCCATGGTAGAAACATCAACAGCATCAGTATCTGCATCTGCAAGTCTAGCATTATCCAAGCATCTGTCATATGCATCAAGTCTGTAAAGTCCTCTAAGCAATGTACCAATCAACACCATGCTAAAGGCATGTGTAACATCCTAGACTGCACACCTAACACCATCAAAGAGAACTTGATATCCACAAGTATAGTGTTCTGCAAGGATGCTAAGTGTTTCCTAAGTTTTTCATTCTCAGATTTGAGCTCTTCCATTGCCTTACATGTTCCTTCTGGAACTCCTTGTGTATCTCTCAACTGTTGCAATTTAGTTCCCATAGCTTGCATTTGGTCTTTAAGGCTGGTCCCCTCTGATTCCCATGCTACTCTTTCTCCCTCTCCTCGTCCTTGCTTTTCTTCTTCCGCCATTCCTCTTGCATCTGTGCACCTTGCTTGTTGACCTAAGCAAATGCTTTATCAACATGTGGTTTTTTATTTAGCCAAGCCCATCAACCTTCTCAACTAGCACAAGACAAATTTTATGAAAGTGAGAGATGACATCCGAGATACCTTTGGGTGGCCCTCCTGCTGTGTAGGCATTTATGGCAGCCTCCAGTGCTTATTTACCCCAAGTGTCGTCCACACACCCTCATGTAGCCATTGTGATTCTGCAAGTCTCTGCTTTTTGAGTGTAATAGGTTTCCTGTGCTCTCACTTACTTGCCATGTATATTTGCTTGCTGTTTGTAATGTTTTCTCTGTTTTTCCTTCTATTTCCCCATGTATTCCATGCCTTCATGCTGTAATCTTCTCACATTTCATATGTGTACATGAAATTAGAGCCTGGGTGTCCCGGGGTCTTCAAAAGAAAGGTATTTACTGAGTGTGAGTCCTCCTCAGGGTGTCCCCTTGCCGTCTCGAGGGTTTCTTGATTTTCTTGATTTCTTGAAGGAGTTTATTGCTGCTGTGCAGTTACATGAGTGGCTGCAACGGATTCTTGGAGTCCTGCAAGTTGCGTGGAGGAGGTATGGGGGTTGGGAGCAGCCCCACTTCTGTGTGTGGAGGCACACAGGGAGGCAGGGGAGGTTGGAGCAGCCCAAATCTGTGGGGCGGCCCTCGTGGTGCAGTAGCGTGCCCAAACGGCCTGGTGGGGGGCTGGACAGCCCGCGCACTGCAAGGAGGGGATGAAGGCAGGGGGGACTAAATAGCCCTGCGATGCAGGCTGCAACCCGTGCTTAGGGGGTTCGCGCAACAAGCAGGGGGGGCAAAGGGGCTGATGGGAAGGGGGCCGGCTTGGAGGGGGCTGTGTGAGAGAGAGAGAGAGAGAGAGAGAATAGCAAATGTATATCAAGATCTCGCCTCACACATGAGCGAGCCTTGAGCCATCAGATGACACACAAGGCACAGCGAATCTCACGGCAACTAACATGCCGTAAGAGGCGGGCTTTTCTCACACAGGATGGATGAAATAAGGCTTGTGTGAGGCACCAACTCTCCCATCCTTGCAATATGCATAACGGTGCATCTTACCAAGCGAACAAGGTTCACAAACATGCTTGGAAGGCATATGCATTTTAGGAAGATCAAAAACCATACCATCCTTATATAACTTCACCAAAGCCCCTAAGTTGAGGTGTCCAAACCTCTCATGCCACAAATGAGTATCTGCCATGGCAGAGAAGTCAAGAGAACAGGCATCTGCATCTACAAGTCCAGCATCATCCAAGCATCTATCATAGGCATCAAGTCTATACAGCCCTCTAGTCAATGTCCCGATCAAGACCTCATAGCCTGAAACAATGTGCCGCAAATTCTTGGCAACCAATACATGCCCCATCATGTATGACCACATGGGATAATTTGTGCAATCAAGCTTGTCATTAGCCCCAAGCATCCCAAACAAATCATCCTTATTGCCAGCCATTGTGCCAAAAATGCAAGGCAAAAGCACCAATCTGACAATGCAACTGTAAGGAAAGCAACCTTTCAAAATCAACTGGCAAAATTCTGCTCAAGCTTCAAAGCTTATCACTGCAAAAGACTCGATGGTCCCAAGGTGTACCTGTTGGAAAAAGGCAACACAGGGCCTTTCCAAAATGCAAATGAAGCAGAAATTGGAAATAACCAATGCAACAACGGCTTACCCAATGATGTAGCCTAATAAGACAACAGGGAAAAGGCTCTAAATGCGAGCAAAGGGATTCACCCTTGAAAGAGAGGTGAAAATGAGAGAAAATGGCAATGAGAGATGCCAAGGGAGGGCTGAAAATGAGAATTACAGCAAGAGAAAGTGCTCCCACGAGGAGGAGAGCACTTGGAAATGGAGGAGAGTGATCCAATGGAGGGGTACTTGCAGCCCGAGGCAAAGGGAGACCAAAAAAGAAGAAATGGGCTCAAGGAGAGGTCTCCAGATCCCTTCAACAATCTCCAAATGTCTTCAACAACCGGCACGCTTCACGAGAGAGCACCAGAGAGCTTCAAATTGCTGAAATGAACCTCTAACTAGCTGGAATGACCTTCGAACAGATCCATACAGCACCAAAAAAGACCGTACAGCAGTCCGTATTGTTGTACGGACCACACGTGTGAAAAGAGGGTGCTGAAAATAGTTTGTACGAGTCGAAAACAGGCATCAACAGGTCCGTATACCTCCGTACCAGCATTTAATGCATCTGCCAGCAATCCGTACAGGCCTTACAAGCTGTATGGAATTCCGTACCACAGGCGGCTGGAGATGCAGCAGTAAATGCAGCAATAAATGCACTGATTTGAGCAAAAGACACTCTGAAATGCTAATTTCCCGTGCGCCAATGTTACGCTCTAGCCGAGGTAGCATGACCTCGGAAGAATCAGTCGACATTTCCCTTATAGGATCTATCTTTGTAATATATGTGTTTGCGCTTTATGTAAATGATCGGGAGGGATTAATGTCAAGGTCCTAGGTGAGGGCTGATAGCACCGGACTAGATAGATCTGAGACCAGGGGCCTAGTGCAAAGAATGTGCCTAGGGGCAAGGAATTAAATGCATCCCAAGAGAGGGGTGAACTGTTGCATTAGTAAGGCCCTATATGGATGACATATGGCATCTAGATCTATCTAGAGAATTGGGGTGTCAAAGCTTGTGAGAGAATGGAGAATTGGGTAATTACGTGATTTCAAAAATAGCTCTCTCTCTCTTGCTTTTGAGCTTTGGCAGTTTGGCTGGGTGGTTAAGATGGTGCTACTCCCGTGATCAGAAAACGTGGCTTGGAAGAGAAAGTCGTGATATTTGGTATCAGAGCTGAAGGTTGGAAGGAAGGGTGAATCGACGAACGGGCTGTTGGAGCGATCCAAGAGAGGGGTGAAAAGGGTCCGTCTGACGATCGCGTCAAATGGGTATTACGATTGCGTAAGCTGCACGGAGCGGGGTAGGAGAGGAAGCGAACGAAAAGTGCTGACGTGCGACGAAGCATAGCAGTTCGCCATTCTTTTACGTACGCGTCTGAAAAAGAAAGGTGCCTAGGCACTCGAGCGATCGCCTGGCGTAGAGCATGGACCGTGTCGCGATGCCTTTTGGGAATCTAACGGAAGACCTGGATGGGATACGCCGTTGATCCGACGAGGAGTCTAGTGCAGCCCTCCCACGATTGGCACAGTTGAGCGGACCTGACGGAGCGCAGCGGAAGCGTGGTATATTTGGTCTTCGGTCAACGCTGATAGGGCGACGCGCAGGCTGGAGAACAAGGATTGAATTTAGCTGGTTGCAGAACTCGAATTCCAGGGAGCTTCCTACCTATTTTCCCTTTTGGGTTTGGATCAAAATTCATAGACCAGGAAGGTTCTTTGTCATTTCTGTCGATTCTGTGTTTTTTTCCCTGGTTGGTTGCTGATACTCCGTTTGCGTGAAAAGCGACAAGTAAGCATAGAATTTAATGCTGTAGTAAGGACAGACTATGCTTGAGAATATGCCGGTGGGCTTCAGTCAGAGTAAAATGCAGTAGCTTCCCTAGTATAGGGAAAGGCGGGATTAAATGCATATGCCTGTGTCAGATACGTAATTAGTGTGCATGTCAGGTTGCAGGAGTTCCCTAGTATAGGGAATTGTGTTCAGAGTGTCAGTACCCTGAATTGTGTCAGCTTTTGATTACAGTGTTCTAGGGGTGTTTTTTTAAAAAAAAAAAAAAAAAAGAAACCCCAAAACAAAACGCCTACTGAACTAAATGGAAGCAGAAGAAGGGGCTTCCAGGAGGGACCCTGGTGAATCAGGAGTCCGGCCGACCCAGCAGGGATCGCGCCCAGTAGCTCATACCTTATCTGGCAGAATTGCATTGTTGGAGGATGCCTTACAACAGTTGTTAGCACAGCAATTACAAGCTAATGCAGGGCAGTCCGAACTTAGGAGAACACTCCAGAGTATGTCTGCCAGACCTTCTCGAGAGGAGAAGGGAAAGGCTCCAATGGAACCGGAGTCTAGTGTCCATACGGTCGAGCCTAGGAAGGCAAAAGTGCCAATTATTGCCAATTACAGACCGGAAAAGTATTCTGGTCGGATGAACGACCGTAGCTCCGATGTCATTGAGACATGGTTACACAAATGGGACGAGGCGTTCGCCATTTGTGAGATCAGAAATGACATCAAAAAGATCCGCGAGGCCACCCACATGTTTAGTGAGGCAGCGGATCGGTGGTGGATTAAGCAACAAAAGGATGGCATAGCATCCACTACCTGGGAGGGGTTTAAAAGAGAGTTCAGGAAACACTTCTTACCTCCTGACGAGGCATCCCGAGCTTGGGATCAATATAGGAACCTGCGTCAGAGAAATTTATCAGTGGCAGAATACACTGATAAGTTTCGAGAGAGTGTAATGAAGGTTGATGAACCCCTGCCTCAATCAATCCAAGTGAAAGATTTCATATTTGGATTGAATGACCGAATAAAAATGGAAGTTCGGGCTAAGTACGCGAACACGCTAGATGATGCAATAGCTATAGCCTTGAACTATGAGGATGCCAAGGGCAGCAAGCCAAGTGGGTTTGCACAGGTCGGAACCCAGTATGGGTATCCAAAGAAATCTGGGTTTAAGAAGAAGTGGACTAGTAAAGGGAGTGGTTCGCAGCCGAGTGGTCAAGCCAAGCAGGCGAGACCGGCTGAAACTCCTAAACCAAGTACCACCATTGGAGTGAAGAGAAAAGTAACTCCAATGGCAGCCCGGGCTTGGTCTAAGTCTCCCTTGAACCCGGAACAAAGGGAAAAAGCGAGGAGAGAAGGCTTATGCTTTGGTTGCCTTCAACCTCATCAGTGGAGAGATTGTCCACGTAATAAAGATCGTCGGATGGCTGAGATGGTGATCTCAGAGTGCGACGTGGAGATGCAGGGAAGTCCCAGAGCGGAAGAGATGCAGATTCAGCTAGCGGGATCTTCTCAGAGGTTAGTACCTTGTTTGTTTTGTGTGTCTGTTACTAAGTTAGTGACGAGTGCACCTGATAACATCCTATCTAAGCCCGCAGCAACGGGGTATACAGCCTTCAATGATACGGAGCTAATCAAAATGAAAGGGCAAGTGGCCAATCATGATGTCATTGTGTTGTTTGACTCAGCGTCAACTCACAATGTGATTAACTCCAAGCTCGTGAAGAGGCTGAAATTGAAAACAAGTCCATCTGACTATGCGTATACAGTCAGGATGGCTGATGGAAGTTCAACTGAAGTATGGGACCAAAGGGTTACCCAGTTGGAGCTTCAGATTCAGGACTATACTGAGAAGCTTGATTTTGAAATAACCAAGCTTGCTCATGCGGATATAGCCCTGGGAATGGCGTGGCATTCTAGGAAGAATCCAGCCATTGATTGGAAAAAGCACGTATATCAATTCAAGATGAATGATGTGCTTTATGTCTTGCGAGGTGGAAGAGATATACCTCAGGGACCGTTGGTTTCCGTGATGGAAATCAGAAAGGCTCAAGTAGAGTCTTTATACCTTTGCACAGCATCGGTAGAGTCGGTGGATGAGTCTTCGGCTAGCACTGATGTTATGCAAAGTGATGAGATGGCCAAGCTGGCTAATCTTATAACAGAGGAGTTCTCTGAATGTTTTAGGGATGAACTACCTTATGGGTTACCTCCAGAACGGAAAGTTCAGCATAAGATTGAACTGATCCCGGGGGCAGAACCTGTAAATAGACCTCCCTATAGAATGAGTTTTACTGAAGAAGCGGAGGTGCGTAGGCAACTGGAAGAATACCTCAAGTTGGGGCAGATTCAACCAAGTTTCTCACCTTTTGCTTCACCAGTGATATTAAAGAGGAAAAAGGATGATACGTTTCGCCTCTGTATAGATTACAGAGCATTAAATAATATCACTGTCAAGCACAGGTATCCGATGGCTCGGATTGATGATTTGCTAGATGCATTACATGGAGCCGTAATTTTCAGCAAGATAGATCTTAAGTGCGGCTATCATCAGATCCGGATTAGAGCCGAGGATGTGCATAAAACCGCTTTTAGAAGCAGGTTTGGTCATTATGAGTTTTTGGTAATGCCCTTCGGACTTACCAATGCTCCAGCGACTTTCGTCATGCTTATGAACGATTTACTACGACCGTATATCGGAAAGTTCGTAGTACATTTTATTGACGATATCTTGATATTCAGTAAAAGCATTACTGAGCATCGTGAACACTTAAGGATAGTGTTCAGTACTTTGAGGAAAGCCAGTCTATATGTGAATAAAAAGAAAACTATACTGTGTATGGTTAGGCTTGAGTATCTAGGGTTCATAATTACTCCACAAGGGGTAGAAATGGATCCGAAGAAAGTGGCTGCGATACTAACTTGGCCAATCCCTCAGAGTCTGACCGCGTTGCGATCATTCTTGGGATTTGTCCAGTTTTATAGAAGGCATATCAAAGGATATTCCGGAATAGTATCGCCATTGACTGATCTAACCTCAGGTAAAGTACCTTTTATTTGGGGACAGAATCAACAAGAAAGTTTTAACACCATAAAACAAGCTGTGGTCTCAGGACCGGTGTTAAAAATAGTTGATCCCCAGAAACCGTTGTTCCTAGAAACCGATGCAAGTGGCATTGCGGTAGGAGCAGTCCTCCTTCAAGAGGGAAGGCCAGTAGCCTTCGAAAGCAAGAAGCTTTCTCCCTCTCAAAGGAATTGGCCAACTCATGAATTGGAGTTGTATGCTGTTATCCATGCTTTGAAAACATGGAGGCATTATCTGTATGGTTCAGAGTTTTATGTGGATGTGGATCATGATACTCTGAAACATTTCTGTAAACAGCCTGACTTGAGGGGCCGCCAAGCTAGGTGGGCAGAGCTCATGCAGGAGTTTAATCTTACGATTCGGTACCGAAGAGGAAAAGACAATAAGGTAGCTGATGCGTTATCTCGCATTATGCACAACCTGAGTTTCACGGTATTAGAGAGCGCTCTAATGACCGAAATAAAAGAAACTCAGAAGGTGGACGAGTTTGTCCAGAGCTTATGGCCTAAGGCTCATGTGTTAAAACCCGGGGAAAATGAAAAGGATGACCTGGCATCCAGAAAAGGCCAAACTTATGCAAGATATACCATAAGGGATGGTATGCTAGTTAGAAATGGCAAGGTTGTAGTACCTGGTCAGAATGATCTCAGGCAGAGAGTCATTCGACAATGCCATGATAGCCCGTGTGCGGGACATCCAGGTGTCGAGAAGACGTATGATCTCGTGAAGCGAGACTTCTTTTGGCCAAAGATGAAAAAGCATATTCATGAATATGTGACACGGTGTTTCTCGTGTCAGGTAAGTAAGGCCGAGCGGGTGAAGCCACCCGGACTTTTACAACCCTTGGAAATACCACTAAGTAAGTGGGAGAGCATTTCCATGGATTTTATTGTAGGGTTACCTGCAACACAAGGAGGGTATAATTCTATCCTTGTGGTGGTTGATCGTCTAACCAAGATGGCTCACTTCATTCCGACTAGAGAGTCTGTTAGTGCCCCGCAAGTAGCGGATTTGTTTATTAGACATATTTTTCGTCTGCATGGATTGCCTAGATCCATAGTGTCAGACAGAGATGTCAGGTTTACCGGTCACTTTTGGACTGCGGTATTTGAGACACTAAGGACTGAGTTGGGAATGAGTAGTGGGGATCATCCTGAGACGGATGGTCAGACGGAGAGAGTCAACCAGACTTTAGAGGATATGCTGAGAGCATATGTGTCATTGAGGCAACATACATGGGACAAGTGGTTGCCATTGTTGGAGTTTGCCTACAATGACAGGAAACATTCATCTACTGGGTTCAGTCCGTTTGAGCTGAACTATGGTTATAGGCCAGCCAATCCAACTATAGTTGGAGTACCTCAGAAAGTGCCTAGTGCCGCGAACTTTGTAGTTCAGATGCGGGAGATGCTAGCACTTGCGAGAGCTAATATCCGCCAGGCTATGGATAGAGCCAAGGTGTATGCGGATGAAAATCGGTCTATAAGAGTATTTGAAGAAGGAGAAAAAGTTTTTCTCAGAATTCCTTCGCACTCGAAGTCGTTGACTTCAGGAGAGTGTGCTAAGTTATCACCTCGATACTGTGGGCCGTGGTTAATTCTGAAAAGAATAGGCAGTGTAGCCTATAAATTAGAATTGCCACAGGGGTGTAAGGTGCACCCGGTTTTTCATGTTTCACGCTTAAAGAAATTTTTACATACTGGTGACTCACTAATCGAAGGTGTGGTTTTGTTTCAGGAGATAGAGGATATTGCAAGGCGCAAACCAACAAGAATCCTGGACCGAGGAACAATGCAAATACGAAATCGGAAGATACCCACGGTGTTGGTTGCATGGCATGGTCAGCCTCTATCCGAAGCTACTTGGGAGTCCGTATATCAGTTGCGGAGAGTGTTCCCAGACTTTATCATCGAGGACGCTGATGTCTGAAGAGGGAAGGAATGTTACGCTCTAGCCGAGGTAGCATGACCTCGGAAGAATCAGTCGACATTTCCCTTATAGGATCTATCTTTGTAATATATGTGTTTGCGCTTTATGTAAATGATCGGGAGGGATTAATGTCAAGGTCCTAGGTGAGGGCTGATAGCACCGGACTAGATAGATCTGAGACCAGGGGCCTAGTGCAAAGAATGTGCCTAGGGGCAAGGAATTAAATGCATCCCAAGAGAGGGGTGAACTGTTGCATTAGTAAGGCCCTATATGGATGACATATGGCATCTAGATCTATCTAGGGAATTGGGGTGTCAAAGCTTGTGAGAGAATGGAGAATTGGGTAATTACGTGATTTCAAAAATAGCTCTCTCTCTCTTGCTTTTGAGCTTTGGCAGTTTGGCTGGGTGGTTAAGATGGTGCTACTCCCGTGATCAGAAAACGTGGCTTGGAAGAGAAAGTCGTGATAGCCAAGAAGGAAGTTCTTGTGATGGAAATGCTTGAGGAGGCCATAGGTGCTCACGAATGTGTAGTACACCAACAGACCAGCAAGAATGAGGGCTCAAGAGGCTGCCAAACAGCTTGGAAAAGCTGTCAATGTCTGAGGGAATGGATTCTTGACCTGCTCTGATACCACTGTAGGCTATGGCAAGCAATGGAAGCTCAAAAATGGAGGTGAGAAGACAAAAAACGAGATGTTGTAATGAATTGCTGCAAAACTAAGAGTGGAGGCTCAAGAGAGAGCCAACATAACAAAACCCTAGGGCTAAATGCCCTAACTAGACTAGGTGTCGTCCTAAGTGATACATGTACTAACTGTACCAACTAACCTAACTAACTGTAATTAGGCCTACAAGGGATATACCAAGGAATGAGTGGCACCTACGGATATCCCATAGAATGGCCTACAGTGGTCTCCTTGACCTCCGCATCCTATGGATTATGCTAAGAGTGACACTCATCTTTGGCGGTCTCCTTTGAGGAGAGCTGAGATAGATCGGACCTCGATCGTGCATGCTTTGGTCACCCTCTCTGTCATGTGTGGTCTTTGCGTCTCTGGCTTGACAGCATCGTGTCGTCCCTTCTCGTTGATCCACCCCACTATGTCTTGGAGCTAACTCAAGTGCATAAAAATCTGTGACATGTCCCTATGCTCGGTCTACCTCAGCCTCTTACAACGCCGTCACTCATCCATGGCTTTAGCAGCTAGGGTAATCAGCGGTGTTGATATCCACGTACATGGTTTCACGCCCCTATCTATTTTCTTGTCCTAACTAGATCAGAGATGACTGGCAGCTTTCATCCACGAGGCCGTCTAATATAAAGGAAGAATTTGCTTAAGACGCGTAGGCAAGATCAAGGCTTACTGCCAGACTCTACTCAAAGCATGATCACTGGGTTTTTCCGGCCAAACAACATGGACCAGCAGGGATCTGAGAGACGGCTGACCCGAGGACCAAAGCCACAAACACGGAATACTTGCTACTTGGTTAAGGCACAAATTCGACTAGGGGACCTTCCCTCTATGTTGATCAAATTGGAGGCACGGCAAACACGAGTGACAAGGGTAGACCACAAGGGACCACACATATTGATAGCTAGCACTGCCCTATCACACGCTTTATGCCACCATAATCTCATACATCATCAACTCCCTCTTAGGCTTGAGCTCTCGACCATTTTCCAGATGATCATCCCAGTGCTGCCAAATCCCATCTTCTCCATGAGCTAAGAGATTTCTCTTGGCATATTGGTGTCTTGAAGAAAATTCCTATTTTGTATTCGTCACAGGTGCTGATGCCCACTTAGGGGCTCCACCCTTTCAGCTCATTGTATCAGGTTCTTGCAGCTCTTGGGACGAGTGGGCACATGGGATCCTAATTAGAGCTATGGAGCTCTGATTTATTATGTTTATACTCAATGGAGATCGTTTGAGACACACAATACAGCCTTTTCCCATAATAGATTGGCATTTGTGCGCTTGGATTAGGCCTAGAAACTTATGAATGCATCCAATGCATATGACATATGTCCTCCTCGTATGTAATCATTTCATTGCTAGGCTGCCTAAAACAGTGTTCTTAGCCAAAATGTCACTAACTAAGCTAATAACAACATTTAGCTAATAAAAGTAGAACAGGAAATATCATGACACAGTCACAAAGCCACTTACCTACAAGAGACAATCTTGCCAAAGAACAATAGGTACTGACCATCCTCCACAGTCTTGCCTGCTTGTTGAAATTTCAGGTAAGTCCGAGGATAATGTTGCAAAAGTTTCCGTAGCTGTTAAATTGAGACAACAAACCATGAACTAAGAGTGTAGTTGAAAATGGATAAAGGCAAACATTCCCCAACCTTGGAAAAACACTTTCCTAAAAAAAGAGATTGCAAACAGGAAACAACGAGGCAGACTTAACATGCATGTATTATCATTTCTAAACCTTTCTTGAGAACGAAGTAAACCCGTGTGATATAATTCCCTCAATGCATCTTATTGTAAGCATGTCAGTGTGCACTGTTAGAAAATCACTTTACATATTACAATCATTGACACGAGCAAATCTAGAAATCAGTTTCCAGGGCTGGAGACTTAATAACAAAGGACATCTATGATAGCTCAGCTTGCACTATACTTCCTCGACGACCTGGACATTATCGATGAAAGCATAAAGAAGTTCCAAGTTGATTTTGAGAAAAAGTGTAAATGTCACGACACCTTCATATGGGATCTCCATGCAAACCAAGAGAGACAATTCATGACCAGCAACAAGCAGCACAATAAAGCAACATTGTGTGTGTCATTAAGCAATACATGTGACAATCTTGTACAATAAAAATGAAAAGTCCTGAAAATCACCGTGTGGAAACCATGCTCATCCAACCGAGAGGACATGTGCTGAGAAAGGCTCTTTTCCAAGTTAATGGGCTTGTTGAGCAGCCAGCTCTCATAAGTGTCACTCATGAAAACTTTCTTTGATATCTTTCTTTGTTTCTTGGCTTGACTATTATGAACTCTTTCCTGCTTCAACTTCTGAACCGAAGTGTCAGTTTTTGAATTCCCCAGCTCTGTATTTGCATGAAAATCGAAATTGGGGACTGCTTCGTGTGGATAGTTTGTGGTAGAAGTATTTAGAAGATTTTCACCCTCTCTTCTATCTGAACAAGTGTCCAATGTTTCGGTTACAGAAAATCTCGATATGCCTCTCCCTTCCTCTGTAGGGTTGTACAATTCAATCCGTTCACTACTTCCAAACACGATAGACGGATAAGAGACATTCTGAAGCATCGAAGTACGATGTCCATTTCTTTTTTTTAAATTGTTATGCTCCAAATTTGCCTTGTCGCAACTTGTGGAAGAAGAAAGGCCTTTGGTATCAGAAGTGTTCGCCTGCAGGTCTCGGCTAGCCTCTGCGAGGGCTATGTTCTGATCTAGGAGCTCCTGAACACAACGAAATCCCAAGAGCGTACAGACCTGATAGAGGGCATTGTCAATTGTTCCAATCAGAAAAGTCCTTGAGATTCTATCTATTGGAATCCAAGCTTCAACATTTAAGGATCCGTACAGCACCGTGCTGCAAACATGCATTTTTTATCATCACCGATAGAATCGCCACAGTCCACTTAGGATTTCCCAGAACAAAAACCTTCAGCACATAATGAGATGAAGCCCCAGGAAAAGCCTCTTAGAACAGAGTTAGACGAGTTGCCTGAACTAGCTAGAATAGGCAAACCACCAGTGGATCACTTCTCTTGCAAACTTAAGGGGAAAGACAACTAACCTTGTCACAAAGAGCTATCCGATCGCATGCACTCATACTTTCATAACTTTTTGCAGAGTCAGACAGAACACTCAATGTCTTGTCACCATGTGATGTGTGTTCACAGGACAACGCAAAAAGCTTTGTTGAAAGAAACTCACCAAACCTATGCACAATGAAGCGAGACTAAAGTTTAGCACATATCAACAGATGAAAAGAAAAGAAGAACAAACAGTAATAAAATTTCTACCATGAACCTCCAAACAAATCAACGCTCTACCACATGATCAAAGAGCTTGGTTGAAGGACGTGGCAAATCCGCATCATATCGTCAATTTACAGCAGAAGGTATACCGTATCTTCCGTCCCATGCAGTTTGGGAAACCCCGTTCAGCTTCATAAGAGATCGCCTTCCACAGCAACTCGCCATCTTCTTTCTATCAATGCGCAAATGAAACCAGCTCACCACAAAGGAAAATCAAAAAGCAAATTTTAAACTACTATCACGAGAACAAGGAACTAAACAAATAGCAAAGTCCCTTTCAAATAGATAGTTACACCTTCGAAAAGGAAGAAAATTTTGACATACCATGTAACTCTACATAGTTACAATACACGATGAGGAGAAGTACAGGTTTATTCATTACACTTACAATCGCAACCATAAGCAAGTTATAGATGAGCTTTTCAACAGTTAGACTTGCAAAAAAAAGATCTCTCAGTAAAGTGATTATTCAATGTCTTCTCACTGCTAAACAACAGACCATAAAATCCTTTGAATGTTATCCAAATCAACTTATAGTTTACATAAACACAATATGAGATCAATTTTTTGGCAACCCTACAGTTTTGAGCATTAAAAAGTGATTTTTTATTATATAGGTACTACTTTGGTTTACTTAAAAATCTGGATCAGCCAGCAAAGATAGGAACTACTGCCGACCAACATACTCTCAGAAGGCCTCCGTCAAGAGGGTATGCTGTCACTCGGAGCTCACCTCGGAACTGGAATCCCAGAACCCATTCCCTGGAACACAGAACCCTCTCGCCGGAACTCAGAACCTGTAACACAAGAATGCGGAGCCCCGGAATCCTTTGCCGGAGCCCAAAACCCAGAATCCTATTGGAACCCTGCAGTTTCTATTGCATTGAAGGGTGGCATACTTCTATATCAAATGATCCGGTAGTAAATTGAAATGTGGCTTTCCTCGTTACAAAACCTACCATTCAGAAATCAGAAAACACAAAAATATGGCAAGTATTAGAGAGACAGGGGAATATAGTAGGTTCAAGAGGTTTTCCCCAAGAATTCAAATCGTCACAATCCTACTACCAAGAATATCACTGTAGTGAACCCTTTGGCAACTCCAATTCCCAATCAGTTCTGAGATCCCAGATATCCCTTGCTGAGTTCCCCCTTCTACCTCTGCCTTCTCCCTCCGTCAGTCTTCTCTACATCTATGCCTTCCCTCCCCCCTGCTCACCATCTTATGCTCCCTCTGTGCACCCCACAACTTCTCCGTACTCCCCCACCCTGCCTGCCTCTCTTCCTCCATACAGGCCCATCTCTGTCCTTAGAGCCCCTAGGGCTGCTTCACCTCCTCCATATCTCCTCAGAGCCCTTGTCAGATGCTGAAATGCCTGCTTTAGCAGCTGCCCGCAGCAAAAAGGAACAACAACCTTTTGCCGATCTTCAATTAAACAGTACACAATGAACGACCCCAGAATCTGAAATATCCAGAAAATAAAACAGCAGATAGAATGCCGAAATAACTTCAGTGTATTCCTCCACAGACGTGGGAAAAAGGGCTCAAGAAAGAACAACAAAATGCAGCGTACGCTGGGGAAAAAAACAGCCAGAGGTGGCCACCAGTAGATGAGGATGAAAGGCACACTTGTAGCTGACTTAGGTCTCCTTCACGCATCATAGGAGGGCTTCAGTGGGATGGCCAAAGACCTAGCTTATGGACCTTTTTATAGGGGCTAGGGTTCAGGCCAACCTGAACCCTAGCAATGGTTCAGCTGCATAGCTGACCTGGGTCTATATAACCCCAACCTGCCCTCACCTGACTAAAACCTGGTAAGGTTGACCCAACTTGCTGGTCACAGTCTATAAATGATCCAACCACCAGCCAGGGCTGCCAAGCAGCTGCTCTCTTCTTCTGGCCTATATAAGGCCTTTTGCTGACACCTTGTGACTGTATGCCAGCCTATCTGCTGACCTGCCGGCCTGCAGCCAGGCCGATGACGACCTGTTAGGTTCATTCCAGAACCTGTAAAGGCCCTGCCATGTGGGAGCCACGGGCCTATGGCTGGGCATCTTTCAGCCCCACAGCCAGCCTTAATGATGGGCATACTCACAACCTTAATGCAGGACTGTAGGATAACCAGCACTGGCGGATTTGGTGGCCCATGTGGCTGCCACAGTAGGACAAATTATTGCTGTCCAAGTGGCAGGCTTTCTCAATCCCCTACATATGCCGTTTTCGGACAATCTACACCTAATATCCTATAGGTGTCAAGTCTTCGCTAGGAATAAGTAATCTACTCGGGCCTTGACAAGGACATGAAGGGCTTAGGAGGTGAACAATCTTCAGAACATGAAAACAGAGGTACTTTGCTGAAACGGGGTCACCTGTTTCTCATGAGGGGCTTCTTTCTTCCGTGTTGAAGTAGATTATGAGAGGCATTGGAAAGGCTCTGATACTTACATGAGGGGACACCTATTTCTCATGAGGGACTCCTTTCTTCTGTGTTGAAGTAGATTACAAGAGGCATTGAAAAGAACGAACTCTCTCTTATCTTCAGAAAATGAATGACCCCACAATCTAAAATATGCAGAAGATAGAACAGAAAATGGTAAGTCAAAATAACCTCAGTGTATTCCTCCATAGACGTGGGCAAAAGGAATCAACAAAGAGCAACAAACTTATGGGAAAAACAGCAGCCAGAGGTGGCCGCCATTAGCCTGATGATGAAAATCCAGACGTGTAGCTGAGTTAGGGCTCTTGCGTGCCCAAAGACCTAGCTTATGGGCCCTTTTAAAGACTGGAGGGGCTAGGATTCAAACCAACCTGAACCCTGAATTGGGTGACCTAATACGGCTGACCTAGGTATGTGATGACCCAACCTGCCCTCACCTGACCCAAACTGGTCAGGGTTGACCGGACCTGCTGGTCAACTGACTTGACAGGTCTACCGACCTATCTCCTGCGCCTTTAAAAACGTATAAATAGGGCTGCTCTGTGCAACCCTAATCTATTGCAGTCTGCAGATAGCATCAGAATAAAGATCTGATTCCCTTACCTACCCACACCAATCCCTAGATCTATTTGCCCCTTCTCCTTCTCATATGGGGGCTCACAGGTGGGGCAGTGATCTCTGAGACCCCTCACTCCTCTCCTTCAACCAGCTTTCCTTGCCAGCCCCCAGACTACCATCCCTTCGGCTCTCCTTCCCTCCCTCCCCTTTCTCCTCCTTTCAACTGTCCCCTCTTCTCAAAACTATTCATTCCCTATCCTCAACAAAGAACCTGATTATCCCCACATAAACCTTGAAGTCATCCCTTCCATCCCAAATCACTGTAAATGGCTTCAATATCAGCTCAAACCCTTCCAGCTCCACCGACTCGGAAGATAGTTTATTTTTCAGAAGACAAGTTAGAAAGCTTAAAGACGACATCACCCTTGAGCTCTTGGGAAAGCAGGAAGAAAGTGAGGTTAAGAGATTAGCCCGCTGGTATTGCAAATCTCTCATGATCAGCAGGACAGCTTACAAATATGTGTTTGAGAAGTGCACACAAAGACAAACATCACAAACTGAGGGACTTCTAGACCCCATAATGATATGGCAATGCCACATGGCAAGCCAAAACAATTTACTCACCCAAACTGTAGACAAGCTGCCATAGCTAAGCTTAACTAGTGTCAGAAGTAAAAAACAACAACTGGTTGGTCCAGAAATGACACCAAAGATACCAAACTTAAGCAACACTCCCATGATGCAGAATTTAATTGTAACATATCCCTGCACCATTCAAACTTCCTACCACCCAATACTGGGCTTTGTGAAAATATGAGCCACCTAATTCGTGGTCCAAAATAAGAGATCTATCTCCTAAGATGCAAGCTTCTCCCTGATAAAATGTGCTTGGTCCTTGCACTCCATGCAATTCCTGCTCAACTTTATATGGCGAATATGCATCCAATCACTAGGCAATCACACACTCTTCCTTCCGACCAAGCATGCAACAGAACCCAAAGGCATAAACTCCTGCACAACCAAGTGCCCAACAGTTGCAGAAATGCCAAAGACAGCCAAACTCTGACACATCCAACTACGAAAACCCTTCCAAAACAGGTCACCCCTATCTGTAGTCACCCTGGTCATTGCTCAACAGCATGAATCAACCTTCCTCTGCCTGGAAACAATACCAAACGCAATAACCATCCAACAACCTGTCCGGAGACGACAAAAGCAAACATAAACTAGCCTTCCTTTACCCAGAATCCACAGGAATCGGGCCATTTGAACTAGAAAACCCTGAATCCAGTGAAGTATGGATGACTCAGCCTTGGCGCAGTCCAAAGGCAGCTCCAAAACAGGTCGCCCCACCTGGAAAAGGCCTTGAAATCAGCAAAAGCTGACAGAAATCAGCCACAAAACAGTTCGCCTGTCTACCACCCGGGAAGCAGCAAGATGGGTCGCCTTGAGCCCAGAAATCAGTGAAATCAGCCTGTAGAAGAGTTTACAGCCCTCTTGGAGCCCAGAAAACAGCAAAACCAGCCTAAAGAGAACTCGCTTCACTTCTTGCTCAGTTTCCAGCAGCAGCAACAGCCTCCAAACAGGTTGCCCTGCCTCTTGGAGGTCACCAATAGCAGCAGAAGACCAAAAATCCAGCCAAAAACGAGTCGCCCTGCTCCAAACCCTCTCTTGGCAAAATCACGATTCACTCTCTCTTTCTTTCTAGCATGAATTTGGCCTCTTGCATGCCAAACACGTGTCATCTGCTGTTTTTTTGGAGTCCCCTGCTAAAAATAGTAAATTCTAATTGCACCACTCTTTTGCCCCTTTGTTGTACACATTGGTCCTAGGAATTAATTGCCTAGTAATTGGCCAGCACATTCACAATTTCCAAGGGCCCACTAGGAATTTTAATTCCCTCAGTCCCACACATATGTCCAGACTTCTGTGCCCCAGAGGCCCAAGGCAGTCACACGCAAATTGCGGGAGTCGCAAATCAAAATTCTCGTAAGTTCAAGTCCTCGTGACAATCTCCTGCACCAGAGCTCCATGTAGGATCCAAGCACATCTCCAGACTGTTCTACGTCACAATCCACGCCATTCATATGCTGAGCAGCCTCATGTCCCTACCATGTGTCATCGTGGCACACTCGTGCAGATCGTCATGAGGTGTTGCTGCTCCGACTCTATTGCAAGCCCCTCCAACCAAACAACAATTTCAAGATAGCATGGTTGTAGCATTAATAGTAATCGCAGGTGTGAGAGCGACCTCCCAGTCCCACAAGGAGTCTTTGAACCACCAGCACCGAAACCCTTCTTTGCAAACATAGATTCTGAAAACCACTAAACAAGAAACTTTCTGAGCATCCTAACAGAGTTTGCAGGCACAGGTCTGAACTTGAATCACCTCCTTCTTGCGAGGGAAAATCCTTCAGATAGACGATGAATCCCTAGAGCTTTGAATCAAGGTCGTCCTTCGGTAAGGTCCTTGCCTTCAAGCTCCACCACTTGTAAACTTCCATCAGGGCTCTGATACCATGTTAGAAATTCACAACAAGGAATATACGCATTGGAAGACAGCTATTGTGTAGCTTATATGGAATCCAAAACTCTTTCTTAGTGATCTCAACATACATGTGCAAGCAAGTAAATAGGCAATGCTCATGAGAGAGATGTAGAACCAGCATTATATATTTTTGTCCAAGAGATGAACACAATACAGAAGACAAGTCCCTGTCCCACCGAAAAGTGGATCCCTATACTTCACAAAATATCATGTTCTCCTACCTCCGTGGCACTTCTAGAACACCTGAGCCACGTACTCCCCATGAACTTAGGTGGGCCTCGTCGTCGCGCCTTACACCCACACCTTTAGGTTGATCCTCTCGGACAGCCACCTGTAAGGCAATGCTTGCCCTTGATCCAGTCTTCCTTGCTGCCCTGTGTAGACAGCCAATGGTGAAGACAAACTGAGGCCTTTGTCTGCTGCAATCAGCCACCTCCAATGCTCTTGAACAGGTCCTTGAGGCAGGCTGTCTGCAGCTCCAAAACGGTCTCCAAATGGATGTGTTATGAGCCTTGGAGGGCTTCCTTTTACAGCGCCATAGGCCCAACCAGATCTGGCCGACCCATAGTCTGTGGGGGCCGACCCTGGTTTGTACCAACAGCCCAACCTGGCCTGCTTATAGCCGCCTGTCCACGTGGTGCAAAGCCACTGGACCAGGCCTGTCCCTGCCCCAGTAGGGGTCTACTTCTAGGCCTAAACCAGGCTCACATCTCCCGCCTAGCAGTCCAACCTGCTACTGGACTTTTCGCCTCTGCTCCAGAGCTGTTTCAAATGCAGCAGCATTCCGTACACCTGCACCTATGATCCAGGCCTACACCTGGCCTTCCCCACGCAGCTCCAACAAGATATCCTCTTGCTCTAGAGCTCCAGGCAGGTCCCAGGCACATCCAAGGACTGTTCCACGTCACAGTCCAGGCCGTACATTTGCTGTGAGCAGCCTCTGTCCCTGCCACATGACATCGCGGCACACTCTTGCAGATCTTCATGAGCTGTTGCTGCTCCAACTCTGTTGCAAGATCCTCCAAGCACCCAGATACATGTTCTGATTGTGCTGTCCACAACCGCAGCCTATATGCTGTCCATCTGGCAGCCCCATGCTTGTGCTTTTCTTTGTTTGTATGCTGCTCACATGGCAGCCCCAACAAACCCAATTCCACCTCCCCCATGCTCTCCTCATATGGGAGCTTACAGATGAGGAGGTGACTTTTTCAACAAAAACATATGCATTCTTTGGCAAACATCCTAATTTAAAGAACTTTAAATTTAAGCAAATAAATGTATGCAATAAATGAGTTACCAAGCAAGTGGATATGTATTTTGTGGAGAGAAGTGACAGAGGAGCCAATGACAAACGTGAGGAAGGCCTCAAAACCTGATCAACAAGAGATGATCCGCATGTCCTCCTCTATTGGGTCAAAACCCAAGATATAAGTAAAGAGGAACACCATCTTTGAGGAGAGAGCTAGAGGTCTAGCCTAAAGCACCTGTGCTGCAGCATCTACCAATCAAAAACCACTTGAAAGAAACCTCTACCCAAAAGTCAAACATCACATAATTGCTAGGAGAGGTTAGAAGGTAGGGAGTACAACATCCGATCCCGAGCCCCGACTTGTAATCCATGACTGCGAGAAAAATAGTACTTGACCTTTCCAGCTCCACATCCCTATGTAACCGATGCAACACGTCTTTGGAAAATAAAAATATTCTCACGGCCAATGAGGCAAAAGAAGGGATTGGCTAAATGAGTTGCTATTAGTCGATCTTGAGACAAAAGGCTGACTTCTAACAAAAAAGTCCACTGCTGTGTGACCTGAGGGAGACTAAAAAAATTAAATGTTAAGGGCTTACGAAGGGGAGGATGGCACGGAGTGGGGGGGGAGAGAAGTAGAGAGGAGAAGAGAGGTTGGGGGATGTGGGTCAGGCGAACAGAGACCGGGCACGACCAGTCCAGGCTTAAGACGACGAGGGGGAGGTCCCAACCTTCATCTTTCTTGAAGGGGGAGGAAAGCAAGAGGAGCCAAGGGGGCGAGTGGTGAGAGTAATTGTAGCAGTAGAGGCAGGCGAGGGGGTGGAGGAACGAGGGGGGAGGGGAGGCAGATGAGGATTCGCGGGAGGAACGGGAGAAGGCGGAGGTTGGGTCAGACCAAGGGCTCTCCTACAGCCTACCATTGTGTAGAAGCCAAGTCCTCTGGGCCATAGCCTCTACAGGGTCGACTGGAAGATGATCAAAGACCTCTCCATTAGTAGTCTGGGGCCATCTTGAGCGGGAGCAGCATGTCTACTCTCCTTGCACTTGGTAAGCTACTGCCAACTCTGCCATAATGCGTTGTTGGAGTCTAGCTCGCCGCCTATGGTTCTTGGCAGCCCTCTTGCCAGGCTTCTTCCTCTCCACCCTGGTCCAAGCCCCCTCAGAAGGCTTCACCCAACGAGTCTAAGACTCTTGCTACTGCATAGATGTTGGGCTCTATTGGCATGAACGCCCCTGTGTTGATCCAAGTGAGCCTAAAGGAAAAAAAGGGAGGGGGGGGGGGGCCTCAGCCCTGTTGTCCATTGGGACAAGCTCACACCAAGTGGCTCATCTCCCTCCATTTGAGGCACTCGTCTAGTAGACCATGAACCTCAACATGCTGTTGGATCTCCCCTCCATCTAGAGTCTCGAGGAAGATCTCTATTGACAAGGTCTCCAAGCATTCAACAATCACCTGGAGTCAAGGAACCCCATCTCTTCTACAACCAAGGCTGCTAAAGATGAAGGGTGCCAAAACAGCCCCCAATGGAGGGGAGGATGGGTCGATCCTCCTTCAAGAACCCTGAAAACGGAGAGTCATTGAGAAGCGAGGCACATGATGCATTGAGCCCCTTTCATCAACTATAAATCCATGGTACTAAGGGATGAAACAAACCAGGTGAGGGACAAGGAAGATGTGTTGAAGAAATCCTTCACTATGCAAATCTTTACTACAGTCTATAGGACGGTCTAGTGTACGGACGCTATGTATACTGGTCAGCTCTCCAGCCCTTTTTTGAAGATCTGAGAAACAAGGCACCCTTATTAGTGAAACATGCTCATTCACTCTCACAGTAAGCCGAATTTCCATGTCTGTTTCATAGGGAGTCTCATCTCTTAGCTGGAAGGTTATGCTGAGCTATAATTGGAGCTTTGAATTGAGAAGCTTATCATTTTTATAATATGCCCTTTCAACGAAGGAGAGCTGCTGCCACATTCAGGAGGTCACAAGCTATGGGCGAGGAGCCTACAGCTGAGATCCCTCAACATTCCCAAAATTAGGACAGCGGACTTAACAAGCCTCAAACTGGGAGCAACAAAACAATGCAACATGGAGTCTGCGCAAAGGGAAATGCAAGAGCTTGACAGCCAACACTGTCATATCTCCCAACTGCTATCTTTATATTGACAATGCTTTTGTAACTGGTGGGTGTAAATGGAGCGTTTGTCTTTTAAACAGGCTTAGCTGTCACAAAGAATCCACCCTATGATTTTTTTCATGATGTAATCTGAAATGCTGCCGCTAAAGTTCCAGCTCAACACCAATTTCACACTAAACAAACATTTGCAGGCATGAAGTCTTTCATGCTTCTATCTCATTCCCAGACAAATGCTTTGTGTAACAAACAATTGCAGTTGGAGCAACTTCAAGAGACTGGCATGATCTTGGTTAGGATATAATATTCTTCATAGCTCAACTGTTTTGCCAACACAAACATGCTTCTTTGCAATGACTAATCCACAGAGCCAACACACCCACTCAAACTACCCCCAAAAACTCTCATTCCCAAAGTGATGTGCAACCATAGCTGCAAGTATCAGAAACAAACCTTCATATATCCCTCTTGTCAATGGTGCACAGGACTATGTATTTGTGTGGTTATTGAAGAGGTTCACAGATTGAGGCCTGGATGCACTTGGTCCAAATCCTGCAACTGTCTTGATGCTTCAACAATGTAGCAACCAAACACAGCCCTAACATTTAACAGAAAGGTTCAAGGCAGTTTTGTCCCACCCTCAGCACTTTTAAAAATTGAAAGACACATCAACACATGAAAAGGGTCAACTTACATTAAAAAAAGTCCTGGTGTTAAGATCCAATGAGCCGTTATTAGATTGTGATTCTGTAGCTATTGTATTTGTCCGAGCTCCCAAATGACATTCAACATTAACTTGTGCACTAAAAGCTGCATTCAAAAACATGGGCCATTTTTACCTCCAATTATATATTAACATATACAACTACATAGAAATACCATCTAAGAAGCATTTATCTAGAGTGGCATTCAATGCAATCTCAGTCAAGCTTCATATCGAAACCCAAAGAAGCAACCATCACAACCCATGCAATATGATCAATTAAGCCCAAAACACAACTATATGATGGGGAGCCCAGCAAAATGATTTCATAGAATTATTCATTGATTGAGGTGCATAATCTACAACCAGGTCCCTTGTCTTTCAACAAGCTTCCTCATCCTAACCTCTAAACACAATAAGGCCCTCCATGTCCCCCGCTCCCCCCCCCCCCAGAAAAAGTAATATATTCAATTCAAAACACCAAATTGCCAAGGTACAATCATAACATCAGAGGTGGGAAAGCTAGCTCCTTCCCAAACCTCTACCAAAAACCCCAAAATCTTACAACAAAGGTGGAGAGGTAAATCTCAATCCCTAGCCTCTCAGAGCCTGCTCATGAGATGGGAGATGAAGGTCTGTCCCAATCCTCACTAAAGGTCAACAAAGAACACAAAAAAGCTGCTCCTGAAAGAAGTTGCCAAAGCTAAGGAGCTATGACATGATGCCTTGCCCCATCAGGTCACACTAGAAGCCCTCAAAAACCCTGCATAGGAGGGGACCTACTTCCTCCAACATGACGCGCAAGAAAAAATTCAAGGGAGCAAACAATGACAACCTGCTTTCCTCTAGCATGTAACACATGCACCAGAAAACTATTTCGAGGGAGCAAACATCATGCTCAAAAGAGAGCCATCAAAACACTTGGTGGAAGAACAAACAACTGACATCATTCCTCGAACTATCCTGCACTGGACGCTATAGAAAAGAGCACCACCAACCATACAAGCAAAATGAAGCTCGACCTAGTAGCACCACAAAATCTTTAGAGGGAGCAAAGAGAAAATCGAAACGCTTGGCAGGAAAAAAGACAGAAAAAATCGTTCGTCGAACTATCTTGCACCAGATGCGACATAAAAGGGCACCACCAACTAATTGCAATATGAATATACAGACGGTCTTAATATATGACCTAGATCCCAATTCGGGTTTTGATGCAGCCCTCAGGGTTTGCTGGGATCACGTGGTATGGATAGTACCAACAAACAATGTATTATTGTTGGGATAGAGATGTCATTTCCCCATCTCTCAGTCCTCGTATGAGGAGGACAAGGGAGAGGATGACCTACAATAGGGAAGGGCTTTACAATGGATCCCCCAATGCAGAAGAAAAGGCTGCCACAAGGGTAGATCTGAGAGCAAATAGAGACTACCACATGGGCAGCAAGAACAGTAGATGTGGCTGCATGGATGGGCTGTCTAGACGCAGCACAAGGCTTGGATAAAGGCCGAGTACTGGCAGCAGCAGGCTCTGCAAGGGCAGCGCAAATGGTAGCCAACAAGGCCTACCAGATACGCCTGCAGCATTGTCGACAGGGACAAGGACAATCAACTATCTCCAAGACTGGGTCGGTCGTACACATGCCACGTTGACATGGTCGGTGTCACGGGGACGTGAAAAGTGATGTAAAGTATCTTTATACCTCAACCCACACTTAACCTAGGGTTAACCATGGTTAAGTGTAGTAATGGTTTGGCCCTGAGGGACTAGCTAGAAGAAGTGCACACTTCCTAGAAGTTCCTAGGGGCAAAGTCTAGGTGCACCACTAGGTCCTAGGGGCAAGGCAAAGGCTTTAAAAGAGGGGTCTAAAGGTTGGGCCCAAGGACAACCAACGTTGTCCTTGGTATGGGGGTTAGGACTTTGATGAAGGGGCAAATGGCAAGAAGGAGGTGCCATTTTTCATGCTTGTGTATGCATGTCCTTCCCCCACCTTCCATATCTCTCCCCTCACTCTCCCAAAGGTGCGGGATGTCAAGCAGTAGCTCCCCGTCTATTTTTTGTTGCACTTTTGCTGCTCCTCTTGTGTGTTGCTACTCTGGCTGCTCGCCCCCCCCCCCTTCCCTTGGCACGGTTTTCGAGGCAACTTGGCTGCAAGCACGCATCCTGAGAGGCTATACGACTTTGTGGCACAAATTTCAAGGCATTTTTCCTAGTGTACGAACTTTGCCGCGAGGATTTGAAGGCCAGATCTCGGTGCCAAGGCTCTGCTGCAGATTTGCATGTTGGAGATCCTCTACAGTTTTTTCTTGCGACCCACTGAGGAAAAGCTAACAGATAGCTCAAAGGAAGAAGAGTCCGAAGAGAACACTTAGGATTTTAAAGCTCAACTAAAACGAGCTGAACATGAAGCCCTGGAGAGGGATGATCCTCCATTCACCCTGGTGAAAGGGAGAAAATCTATGTAGGCTAAAAAAGTAAAGTCTGCAATCAGCTCCATCAAGTGAGAAGCCCAAAGACCCAAGCTCTACAGAGAGAGAAAAGAGAAGTCTTTCAAGAGGCTTTACTCTTGAGCCGCAGGTTAATTTCAAGAAAGGAAGAAGCTCGCCCCTCTGCCACAAACAGCAAAAATTGGTTCCAAGTTCTGTTTTTCCTTTTTCTTTCTTACTTTGCAGCTTTTTGCAATGCATGCGTGTTGTTTGCAGTCCTTTAGGCTATAGGCGGTCATGATATCTACCTTGAAAGTGGTAGTGAGCCATGCTATTGAGAAGATCTGCTTGAATTCGACCCAAGTGGTAGGTGCTCTACCTTGCAAGAGAAGGTTGGTCATCCATTGGAGCACATTGCCCTTCAAAAAAGGTGGCTGCCTTTCGGACTTTGGAAAGTGTCCACCTGAGTACGCAGCATCGAATTGTTCCACGAATGTCAAAGCTTTCAATCTGTCCTGCATTCGATTGAAGGTCTCAAACTTTACAGTCGCCCCTCCCTCCTTGTAATGTTATAATTTGCCTTTAGGGGTGACATTGTCATAAACGGGGGGCTGCAAAAACGGTGGGGGCATCACTGCTCCCGCATTCTAAGCCATTCCACCCGTACCCATGGTGGGGTTTGGCATTCCAGCCTCCAGGTCCCACTTCCTGCTTCTGTGGCATATTCCAAGTATTGCCCATTGTCCTAGGCATTCCTGTTTGCATTCCAAGTTGCATCCCAATGTTTGAATACATCATATTGGCATTTGCAGGGGGCATTCCACCCATCATAAGTTGCTGGAAATTCTGCATTCTAGGGCATTCTGGGTGCCTCTGCGGATGGTGCCACCATTGCCTGAAAAACCAATCCCCCTCCAAAATATCGTGGATGCATGGTGGGCTGAGGAAGAGCTTGCTGTCCCTGGTTGAATGAATGAAAGTTGTTGGCATTACCCGCTACAGGGGTGATCGAGGGTATCTCTAAAGGCTGTCCACTGAAAGAAACATGCCTTTGAGTCTTCTTATGCTTCTTCTGTTTCTTATGAGCTGACTTTTTGCTTCCAGGGGAAGCAACCATAGGGTGAGGAGCTTGCATAATCTCCGTGACGGCATGTTGCAACTGCGACAGGGCTCTTGCTACACTATGCATTCACAGCTGAAAAAAGAGCAGTAGGATCAAGCTCCTTTGCCTCATCTACCTCATCCTGTGAGTCCTCATTGGTATGCTCAAGAGAAACGGGATGTGCCCCATTGTCCTGCTGGTCATCACCCCCGCTGATACCCTGCTCCTCTTTAAAGCTCTCTGATGCTCTGTCTTCGTCCTGCCCCTCTTGCTCAGAGATGGTCAATGAACTCTCACGGTGTGACATGCTTGCTAAGTTTGATGGCTATAGCAACAATTGCAATAAAGGTGTCCTTCACCCGACACTAGCAGGGCTCACCTCTGTAGGAAGATGGTGATTGTTCCGGCGACGGAACCACTGAAACCGGCCTTCAATAACTAAAAGGGCAATGATCTTCTTCTACGCAGTCATAAACTTCATAAATAGCCACAATGCAAGCTTCAGTCACTTCAATCACTTAGCACAACTTAGAAACAAACTTCAACAACAACAAAGGTGAGGCTAGAATGCCCCTGCTTAATGAAAATACTACACAGTGCACTCACTGGCCCCAAATGCCTTGGCACCCCTTACGGTATTTATTTAATGCTTCTGAATGAAAATGATGTACAACAGGGATTCAACCTTGCACTATTTCTCTCTGCAAATCCTCTACCTGTCTTCAAGGCATCTAATCCAAGTGCAGCACTAGAATTCCCATTGGCAAGGCATACTCAGGCATTCAATTCTAATCTGACCCAATTGAGAGGCATTCATGCATCCAAACCATTGGCAAACTGAGCTCAAGGCAGCCTAAATTAGATGCTGCAAATTGTAGAAGTTTTGAGGACTACAATAAGAAGTTTTGGGAAGCCCTGTTGCAAGTGAATTCTTACAGACATGTACCGCTGTCCAAGGAAATTGAAAGGTATTGCTGCGCGTTGCCAAAGGAGATTCGTGACTACTACACGAAGATAAGGGTTTCCAATATGTCCCAGTTGGTTGAGAATGCCACTACCGCTTATGCACTAATGCAAGGGAAAGTTTTTGGGTTCAAAAAAAGCTCACAGGAGACATCCAGGTCAAAGGGCAGCAAGATGGAATCCCCTATGAAGGCAAAGTTTATTGCAGGACAGAGGCGAGTACCGACACGCACGTCTAATGAGGAAAAGCAAATTCTTTATGATGCCAACAAGTGTTATATTTGCAAGGAGGAAGGCCACAGGGCTTTTGAATGCCCACATAAGCAGAAGTTCCCTCCTACCGAGCAGGGTGAGTGCAACAAGACTGCGCCTGACTAACAGTAAACACTACTAAGTTTAGTAGAATTTGCAGGAGAGTTAAGTAGTGTAGTACCTTATGTTTAGGAAAAGGGTAGGAGAGGAAGATCATGGGCTGGATCTTCAACAGAGACTTGTGAGGGGCTGCACAAGGACAGGAGGAAGTCATTCCTTCTTAGAATTCAGCTGAGTATTGAACTCTTGCTGTATATTCTATTTCAGTAATGAAGTATAAGTCATGAATGAATTGCCAAGTACAACTAGAGCCCTTATATAGGTATGGCCCAAGGCAGTACAAAGCAGTATTGATTATGGGATTACCTACTAGGATGCCACGTGGCAACTTATGGTATCCCCTTTATTAAAAAAAAGAAAACACTTACAAGCCAATAAAGGCCTCTCTACTAACTTTTAGCCTAAGTAAAAAAGTAACCCTCTGTTACAATCCTCCCTCCTCAAATAGAAATTTGTCCTCAAATTTGAAAAGGCTGTAACCTGAACATACAATGCTCCTTGTAAACCTGAACAGCTCAATTCTGGTCATATCAGCTGAGCAATGAAGTTTCTCAGTCAATACCTCCCTGTAGGCATGCTGATCTGTAAATGGATCATATAATATTCCCAAGAAATCAAGCAATCAGGTGGAAGAGCTATGCTGTCCAATATAACAGATCTGATCATATGATCCAGTGAGAGACATGCTGATCTGAGAAAGGATAGTGAATGCTGGCTGCAACATGTCCATATATGCTATATAGCAAGAGAAAATCAAATCTGTTCATAGGGACTCAATTTTGGCCATAGGATTCAGCTAAGCAATTGAGGGTACTGCTCCACAATTGTAGACGGCTGCCAAGAAGACTCCTCATCAGGTAGACCTCTCCATTTGATAAGATATTCCATGTAGGACTTGTTCCTCAACACATGATCTCAAAATCCAAAGATCTTCTCAAGTATATACTCAGTTTGACCCTCTTCATCCATAGGAGGTAGCTCTTCCATAACTTGCTCCTTAGGCCCCAAATACTTCTTGAGCAGTGATACATGGAATACTTTGTGTATTCTAGAGGATGGTGGGAGCTCCAACTCATAAGCCACTTCTCCAACTTTCCTCAAGACCTTGTAAGGTCCATAATACCTATGAGCAAGCTTAACATTGGTATTACCTTTCAAAGAAGCATGCCTAGACTTATGTAATCTGAGAAATACATAATTCCCTTCTTCAAAATGAAGATCTCTCCTATGCTCATTAGCATAATCCTTCATCCTTGCTTGGGCCCTTACCATATTATCTTTACATTGCTGTAATAGAGCAGTCATGTGAGCCAAATCATCCTTGGCTTGCTGGCTTGTCAATGCTTGATCAATAATGGTTGATGGGACACGAGCTTTACAGCCAAACATGGCTTCAAAAGAGCTCATACCAATTGAAGTATGCTTGGTGGTATTATAACAAAATTCAGCTAGATGCAACCATTGATCCGACGATGCTTGGGTCTCAAAGCAAAAATGCCTTAGATAATCTTCCAACCAGCGGTTAACCCTCTCTGTTTGCCCATCAGTTTGAGGGTGATCTGCTGTACTTGGGGAAGAAGTGTTCCCATAGAACTGAAAAGCTCATGCCAAAAATGCCCCATAAACTTAGCATCACAATCACTCACAATCTCCTGAGGAAGTCCATGTAATTTAAACACATTCTCCATGAATTGCTTAGCCACCTTGGAAGCTGTAAATTGGGTCTTAGTAGGAATGAACTGGACAGCTTTAGTAAGCCTATCAACAACCACAAAGATACTGTTCCAACCCTTAGAGGTCATTGGTAGACCTGTAATAAAGTCCATGCTGATATGTGCCCATTTACCTTGAGGTATAGGTAGAGGTTGTAGTAGACCAGTTGGCCTCAAATTCAACTCCCTGTTTTGTAGACAGGGCTTACAGCTTTGAACATAAGCAAGAACATCCTTCCAAAGCCCCTTCCAGTAAAAACTCTGTTTTACCTTATCATACGTCTTGTTGAGGCCTATATGCCCCACCATAGGAGATGAGTGAAATTCCTGCAAGATTAGCAGCTTATAGGAGGAATTTTCAGTAAGAAATATTCTATCATTATACCACAAGAGCCCATTGTGCAACTTGAAATTGGGATGTTGCTGACAGTCAGGATCTTGCAAGTCTTGGAACATAGCAGCTGCTTGAGGATCATTGAGATACTCTTCTTGAATGCCATGGATCCAATCTTTATAAACCTCAGTAATAGATGATAAAGTACAAGCCCATATCCTGGAAACAGAATCTGCCACAATATTTTCTTTGCCCATCTGGTAATCTATGTCAAAGTCATAGTTTTGCACAATGGATAGCCATCTCCTTTGCTTGGGTGATAGAGAAGACTGAGATAGAAAATATCTGAGAGTCTTATGATCAGTCTTGACCTTGAGATGGCTGCCATAAATGTAGTGGTGCCACTTTTTGATTGCATGAAGTATTGCCAACATCTCTTGGTCATAAATGTGGAAACTTGACTCCTTGTCATCCAATTTCCGACTTTCAAAGGCAATAACTCCATGATTCTGCTTTAGGACAGCTCCAATGCCCCTTCCACTAGCATCAGCCTCAATTGTAAAAGGTTGAGAGAAATCAGGACATATCAAGATAGGCGCTGAAGTTAATGCCTCCTTTAATGCTTCAAAGCTCTTATTGGCACTGTCAGACCATTGGAAAGCATTCTTTTTTAGAAGATCAGTGAGAGGAGCTGCCAATTTGGCAAAATGCCTTATAAACCTTCTATAAAATGATGCTAGACTAAGGAACCCTCTCAACTAGGTGATATTCTTAGCTATAGGCCAATCCTTTATACACTTTACCTTGCTAGGATCCACCTTAATGCCACTATTGCTGACAATATGGCCCAAATATTCCACTTCTTGAGCCATGAAAGTGCATTTACTTGATTTGGCATACAACTGGTGTGTCCTCAATACTTCCAATACTTGTTGGACATGCAATAAATGCTCTTCTTTCGTTTTGCTGTAGATCAATATATCATCAAAGAATACCAACACAAATTTATAGAGGAAAGGCTGCAAAGACTTGTTCATTAGGGCTTGGAAAGTTGCAGGTGCATTGGTTAGGCCAAATGCCATCACTTTGAATTGATAAAGCCCACGTTCTGTCCTGAAGGCAGTTTTATGTTCATCTCCCTCCTTCATCCTTATTTGATGATAGCCTGACTTTAAGCCAATCTTTGTGAAGTACTTTGCCCCTCTAAGCTCATCCAGTAGATCATCAATTCTAGGGATAGGAAACCTATTCTTAACTGTCATTTTGTTCAAATCCCTGTAATCAATACACATTCTAAATGAGCCATCCTTCTTCTTAACCAATAACACAAGAGAAGCAAAGGGTGACTGACTGTGTGGGAAAAGCGATCATAATGGCACAGTATTAAAAACTTTCTGAAGTCAAGAACACGTATGCAACGATTTGGACTCGTCTACAATATGGTCATATGTACACTTCGGTGATATAGTGTCCAATCAATTATTGGAAGGCAGATACCTTTTCTTAAAAATTATGCAGTAAACAGAAATGTCACCAAAATATTTATTAAAAAAACAAATTGTCGTCTATTCATGGGGCAGGGGAGAATAACTGCCACATTAAGTAATACATACGGGCAGTTTTATTGTCTTTATCTCCTAATTGTAAAACTACTTAGATTCGCATTTTCTCTCACATAAACACTTAGTTATTTTGAAGGAGCCCTCTACTCTAACTCACAAGAAGTCCAAACAGAAGTTCTTCTTGCAAAAATTAAGGACAATTTAAGAGATTGTTGACCCATCAAAGTGATGTGCTTACCTTCATGCATAAACTTCATATACAGTCTATTAAGGTCCATAGAGAATTCTCCCAAGGTTCTCAACCATTCACAACCAAGGACAATGTCAATAGGTCCCATTTCCAAGACAAATAGATCTCCATGAAAAGTTAGTCTTGAGAAAGTTGCACTTGAGCAGCCCGACAATATTGCTTACTGTGGGAATGCTGACCATTAGCCCCCTCAACTTTGATCCCATGATCCGAAGTGGATGGGCATAACCTCATTGTTTGAAGTGTCTTTGCATTAATGAAGTTATGAGTGCTCCCACTGTCAACCGGTCTACTTCTCACCACAAAGGTAGCACAAATTCTTCTTCTTCCTGTCATTAATAATTGCTTGAGATAACTGCTTAACCAACTTGTTTCTTTTTATCACTCAGATCATCCTTTGGAGTGGGTTTAAAGAATGACTTTACATTGTCCCATGCCACTACCATACACTGTGGGGAACCTAGAAATAGAAGAAGTTGTAGCAGGTGCAGGAAGTTTGCTTTCATCATTGGAAACCCCTTTGAACATAGGCTTAGTTCCAAAGTGACCAATACCCAAAGTCTTCTCCTTCCCATTGTATTTGAGTTCATAAAGCTCTGCCAACTGCATGGCCTCTTTAAGAGAATTGGGCTTTTGAGCTGCAGCATCTGAAGCAATACTAGGGTGCAAACCATGGATGAATTTGAGCATTCTAACTCTTTCATCAATACCATGAACAAACAAAGCCAATTTCCAAAACTGTTTGATATAAATTTTCACTAATCCTTGCTGAGTAAGATCATACCACTTACAAATATATTGATCCCTAGTAAAAGGAGATATAAAAGTTTTAAGCATTTCAGCCTTGAATTCATCCCAAGCATTAAAAGTTAACCCTTCTTGCTGTAGATGCCTCCACCAAGAGTGGGCATAATCTTCCAGATGAAGAACAGCAAATCTGATTTTACCTTGATCACCCTTTGGATATAGAAGGAAGTAGTCAGCCATCTTGCTGAGCCATTCCTCCAATTCCTCAGGAGAGATAGAATCACCTTTGAACTTAGAAAGTATAATCTTGTCTTTCATATCTTTGTCTTGATGAATAGGTCCTTTTGGTTCAATAGATTTAACTGTTTGTATATATTGCTGGAATGTCATTGCTGCCCTAAGGTCTGCTGGTAGCAACTTATATTCATGGAATTTTGACACAACTCTTCAGCTGCTAAACTGTTTTTTTTTTTTTTTGGGCAAAAAAGAGACTTCTATTAAGTATTAAAGAAAACCGTTAGAGCAAGCTCCATACGGGAATACGGGATACACCATGCAATGCATGAAAAGCTCAAGAGCCAAAAAGAAAGGATTGGGGCTGATAGTGCCATCTCAATCTGGTAGCAACCTCTGAGAAAAAGGGAGAACCCCTCCAAACTCGAAGAAATACAGTCGTCCTAGAAGAGGCTGCCTATGAAGGGCCCTGCATGCTAGCCCATATGGCTATCAAAGTGTGAATCATGTCACTCCAAATACCCGTGAACACCTAACTGTTATTGTTAGGAGTCCTGGATCCTTATCCATATGAGCTGTAACTCCACTAGAGTGATAGGTCCTTCGGGCAAAAGCCATAAAACCAAACGATTAAGTTACATGTATAGGATCATCATCATCATCATCTGAACCTGAGTCTCCATCAATTTGGGGATCCATAAGTCTCTTCCCATCATAAATTTGACTTTTCTTGAACTGGTCAAACCTTTTATTAAAAGTGGCAGACATATTCTGCATTCTCTAGTCAATCCTCTGATTATTGGTCTTAATCTCATTAGTTAACTCCTTGAATATCTGTAGCATTGGATTTATACAACTCTTTATGATCTGTTCTAGCCTCTTGGTTAAGGGATGCTTGTACTTGAGGAGTTGCTACTAAATCCCCTTGAACATTGCCAACATGAGGATCATTGATCATCAGATGGTTCCTTTTCTCAGATGGAATCAAGGATACCCATTGATTGCTTACTAGCTTGACCAATAGACCTCTTTACATGCATTTTCAATGACTTCAATCTAGAGTAAATGCACTATCTTAAGCCCTGATCAATAACCGGTACCAAAAGCCCCAAATGCTAGTTTTGCCCTAATTTCGCAGGTCAAACTTCTGAGAGAAAACTTGAAATTTCCCACTTGTTTAGGCGATCCTTATGCTGAGACTGAACCAAAGGGCCAATCAAGAGTAGAATTTCATAACATTACACCTGGATGGCTAGAAATTGCTAGAACCTTTGGCAAATAGCAATTCTGCGCTAGCTGTTGTACTGAATTTTTGAAATTCTCTGTAACAAAAAACCAGATCACTATCACACTTTGTCAGTTGCATTCATGGAGCTAGGCGACCATCTGCACTAGAGCTGACCCGAAATGAAGCTGTACATCTGAAGATCGCAGCAATTCCTCCATGCCAGCCAATCGAAATAGCTCATAACTCCTCCAAATAGTCTCGGATCACCACCAGACTTAGGGAGCAGCCTTGCCAAGAATGTCCTAATTTGGTGCAAGAAAACAGCAGATCGTCGCTTTCTTCACTTTCTTGCGCCATAGAGAAAAAAAACCTCAATGTTGACTCAATCCTCCATCCTTTTAGGGAATCTCACACATAGAAATGATCAGGGAAGTAGGGGCTTTCCACTGATGTAAGAAGCCCCAAATTCCCAGCACTTCGAAAATCAGGGTTTCTCAGAACCTACCATGTGGCAACTCACAACAGAGAGCACTTATGGCGCTGAATTTTTATAGAGAGGTAGGCCCTAGGCTCAAGAGTAGATGCTCCAAATTTCAAAGTGATTGGACAAATAATTTCCCACAAATTCCCACGAAAAGTGCTCTTTCACCTTCAACAGAATGATGGACACGATTTTTAGAGAACACCAAGCCTTTGTTGGCCCTTTCTTCGATGACATCATTGTGTTCTCTCCAGATGAGGCTGAACATAAGAAGCACCTGGCAATTGTTCTTGAGGAGCTACGGAAGCATAAGCTGCTTGTCAATGCCGAGAAAAGTGAATTTTTCATGCATGAGATCCATTTTCTCGAGCACATTGTTTCCAAGGATGGAGTTAGGATGGACCCCACCAAGGTAGAGGCCATCAAGAATTGGCCACACCTGAAGAACATCCATGAAATACGCAGCTTGTGCTCGTGCTACAGGAGGTTCATTCGGTATTTTGTAGAGATTGCATCTCCTTTACATGCCGTACAAAAGAGAGGGGTCACTTTCAGATGGGGTTCCAAAGAAATTGCAGCTTTTGACCATTGAAGGAGAAACTCTGCTCAGATCCTATGATTATTTTGCCAGATCTTTGCAAACCCTTCGCTATCCAAGCAGATGCATGTGGGAACGGCGTAGGAGGGGTACTTATGCAAGATGGAAGAGTCGTGACATACGAGAGCAGAGTGCTCCAAGATGCTGAAATGAATTTTGGCATCTATGAGAAAGAGATGTTGGCTGTCATACATGCTCTTTCGACCTAGATGCATTTGGGTGCTGATTTTCATGTTCAGACCGATCATCAATCACTACAGTACATCAAGCAGATTCAGTAAACAAGGCCACTTTATTCCTGTAAGGAAGAAAATTACAGCAAACCAGATGGCAAGACTCTTTATGTCTCGTGTGTTTAAACATCACGGGATGCCTCAATCAATTATCAGTGATACAAACGCGCGGATGACAAGTCTTTTCTATTTGAGAATATGACAAGTCTTTTCTGTTTGAGAATATGACAAGTCTTTTCTGGAGAGGTATCTTTGAGAATATGGGTACCACGCTGAATTTCTCATCCTCTTTTCATCCTGAATCTGATGGGATGTTGAGTTCGCTTACAACAACACTATACACTCATCCACAAGGAAAGCCCCCTTTGCAATTGTGGCACGAGAACGGAAGGTACCTCCCATTCTACATACGAAAGAGAAGATTTTTGAAGCGGACAGATTTGTGGAGAGCTTGGATGTTGCTCACCAAAAGGTCAAAACAGCCCTCCAAAAAATCCAAGAGAAGCACAAATGGGCAGCAGATAAGCATCGCCGAGAGTTACTCTTGAAGGAGGGTGATTGGGTGCTGCTGCGTTTTCAGAAAGCACGATTCAGGAAGATGAAAGGCAAGACCAAAGTGTACACAAAGCTGAAGATGAGGTATCATCTTCAACTTTGTTTGTTTACAATAAAAATACAAGAGCATGTACATCAAGTTTGAAGATCATATATTCATGTCCAAGTTTGAGATGAAAAAAATCAATCAAGAGTAGTTACATCAATAGCTTCATCCTGAGTCAAGTCTTGCATGCCAAACAAGTCTATCTCCAAATCTATACCGAGTTGATCTCCTATATCATCATCGTACTCTGGTGTCGTACGTTCACCTAAGACTTGATCTTGTAATTCCCCTTCTTCAATAAAGTCGGTTGATTCTTGATCATCATCTTCTTCCTCAATATCGTGATCTCCATCTTCCTCTTGTACGATGTCATTATGTGCATCTTCTTCTTGACTCATATTGTGATCTTCATCTTCTTCACTAGATCCATCTGGATCAATTGGATCCAGCATTGGTAGTGGCATCTCCATGTCCACATCTCTATCTCCAAAAATCTTTTTACTTTGTGGTGCACCTTAGATCACATACCATCATCTTGGATTAGAACGATCTAGATGAAAAACCACCTATATTGAAGATGGGTGTCAAAAGCCATCAATTATATAAATTTATGCTTAAGTCGATACGAACATGTACCAATTGATCTTTAAAAATGAAAGCATTCGATTAATTAAATCATTAGTATGCACCTGCTCTCAATGCTTGGGAAGAACAAAAGTATCTCTTTCATTGGTCCAGATTTTGGTGGAGTCTATCGCAAAAAAACCACTACTGTCTTTCCTCAGTGTAGCATGGGGACCGTTGTAAATAGTAAAAGCATCCAAGATGAGGAAGGTTGCCGCATTTTGAAAGGCAATGCACTTTAGTGGCACACCAACCTTATGCTTCATGGAGATGCACCTGCTACTTGGCTGGAATTTAAGCAAGTGGTCTCTTCTACTTGGCTTACTCCAACTTTTGAAGTTGACGTAATTTCACACGGGCATGACTTGTCATACAAACTTTGCAAGAATCTTGATGATTACACCAAGAGGTTTTGGGATGTTTTGCTGCCATTGAGCTCTTACAGGCATGTTTCTTTGAAAGAGCAAATAGAAAGGTACTCTTGTGGATTGCCTAGTGAGCTACGTGATTATTGCATCAAAACCAAGGTGGATTCTATGACTCAATTAATTGAGAATGCAAGGACAGCATATGCATGGATGCAGGAGAAGAATTTGGGCTTTATGGACAGCAAGAAAGAAGACAACAAACGGGCTGCCAAACACCAAGATAAGGACACCAAATCTGAAAATAAAAATTATGGCAAACGACCATTTCAAAAGGGAGGAAAAGCCCAATTCAAGCTGGTCAAAGGCGTGGACAGCCTAATAAACAGCCCCGTACCAAGTTATCTGATGAAGAGAAAAAGTCACTCATGGAGCAAAACAAATGTTTTATATGCAAAGGAGAGGGACACCGCTCTTATGATTGCCCATCCAAGAAGAGAGACAGATCAGATGATGATAAGAATGATGATAAACAAGCTGATCGAAAGGGCAAAAGGCCTAAACCTTCCGCAGGACTTCTTCCCAATGTGATTGGGAGTTTGCCACATGCACATGATGAAGAAAGACTGAGATGTGCAGAGCATGGGGAAAAATCAGAAATCAGAATTGTTTGTTTTTCTTTGATTCTGGGGCAAAGGCGAATTTCATTACTCTTGATATGGCAGGAAGGCTTGGCATCAAGCCTGAGGAAATGGGGCCATCCGGCATGTGTGATATGGCCAACCCTAAACTCAACACACCTGTCACTCCTATCATTGGCAAGTTGAGGATGCATATCCAGGGATATCAGGATGCAGAGGACTTCTACATTATGCCTTTGCCAGTGTGATGCTTTGCTTGGGATGCCTTGGATGTACAGGGTGGGGACTGATGTGCAGATGAGAAACAAGAAGATTTCTTTAACTCATAGAGGCAAAAATCATGTACTTGATGTAAAGTTGAAAGGGGAGTCCATCCCTATAGTTTCAGCTTCTTGTATTTCCAATGTAATAAAGCATCATATTTCAGCGTACTTGATTTTTGTCAAAGACGACAACCAACCAGTTTAGGAAGGCTCTACTCTTTCTGCTTTAGATAGAGAAAGGGCTGCTTTTATTTCAGATTTTCAGGATTGTTTCTCAAATGCACTTCCTCAAGAATTACCTCCCAAGAGGCCCGAGGATCATCAAATTGATATAATTCCAAGAAGCTCACCGCCTAATATACCTCCCTATCGTGTCAGTAAGGCACAACAGGAAGAGATAATGTCACAAGTGAAGAAACTCTTGGAAAAGGGATTAATACAGCCAGTAATTCTCCTTACTATTCCCCTATGTTGCTTGTGCAAAAGAAGGATGGCAGTTGGAGAATGTGTATTGATTATAGGGCTTTGAATAAAGTCACAATTAAGAACCGTTTTCCAATTCCACGCATTAATGATATATTGGATCGGTTGGAAGGTTCCTCAATGTTCAGTCGTATTGACCTTAAAAGTGGATACCATCAGATAAGGATACGACCTGAAGATGTCTACAAGACTGCCTTCCGCACTTCATTTGGCTTATATGAGTTCCTTGTGATGCCTTTTGGTTTGACTAATGCACCTGCCACTTTCAATAGAATGATGGACAGAATTTTTAGAGCACACAGAAAGTTTGTGGGCACTTTCTTCGGTGACATCGTTGTGTTCTCTAAAAATTAGCAAGAGCACAGAAAACACCTCACTATTGTGTTTCAAGAGTTGAAAAGACACAAGCTATTAATAAACACCAAAAAAAGTGAGTTCTTTATGCATGAGATTCATTTTCTCGGTGATATAGTGTCAAAGGATGGAGTCAAGATGGATCCTGCAAAAGTTGATGGCCAATTCTGAAAAATCTGCATGAAGTCAGAAGCTTCCTTGGGTTGTGTTCATACTATCGGAGGTTTATAAAGTACTTTGCAGAAATTGCTTCTCCCTTGCATGCTTTACAGAGGAAAGCTGTACCGTTTCGGTGGGGACCAAAGTTTGAAGAGCTGAAGCAAAAGTCGTGTTATGAACCTGTTATTATCTTGCCAAATCTTGCAAAACCCTTTGCTGTAACTTGTGATGCATGTGGGAACAGCATAGGAGGCACTTTGATTCAGGATGGCAGAGTGGTTGCATATGAGAGTAGAGTTCTCAAAGATGCTGAATTGTACTTGCAGACATACGAGAAGGAAATGTTAGCAGTGATACATGCTTTGACCACATGGAAACATTACCTTCTTGGAGCTGTTTTTTATGTGCAGACAGATCATCAATCACTTAGATATTTTCTCACGCAGAGAAAATTATCTGAAAAGCACATGAGATGGGCTACCTTCCTCTCAATGTTTCAAATTGTACATGTGCCGGGTAACAAAAATGTCATGGTTGATGCACTTTCCAGGAAACCACAGCCTGAAGCGGTCCCAAGAAACCCAATGTTTCAGCAGTGAGCATTGCTTACAACAATGCGTTAGATGTGATGAAAGATCAGTATGTTAATGATGCTGATTTTTCAACTATTTATGATCAGCTTTCTGATGGTCAAAGGCATGATCACTATATGTTGAAAGAGGGTTTCATTTTGATGCATGGACGACTCTGTATCGCTAATCAAATGCGACAGAAAGTCATAATGGAAAGTCATGCTCCTCCATATGCAGGACATAGGGGAATTACAGCAACAATTACAGCAGTGGAGCAATACTTTTATTGGCCATCTTTCAAGAAAGATGTGGAAGAATATGCATGGTTTGTCAGAAAGCAAAGTTTGACAGGCAAAAGGCACCTGGGTTGTTACACCCTTTGCCAATTCCGGATAGACCATGGCAAAGCATAGCTATGGATTTTGTGTTTGATCTTCCACGTACTCCTACTGGACATGATGGATTGTGGACAATAATTTGTAGGTTTAGCAAACAAGCCCACTTTGAGCCAGTAAGAAAGAAAATTACAGCAAATCAAATGGCCAAATTGTTTCTGCAGCATGTCTTCAAGTATCATGGGATGTCTGAATCCATAATCAGTATTAGAGATCCGAGGATGACCAGCCTCTTTTGGAGAGGGCTGTTTGAAAATATGGGCACTACGCTGAATTTTTCGTCATCTTTTCACCCTCAATCTGATGGACAATCGGAGCAGGAAAACTCTACCATCCTGGATATGTTTAAATGCTATGTCTCATACCACAAAAGCAAATGGGAGCATTATTTGCCTTTGCTGGAATATGCTTACAATGATACGGTGCACACATCCACAGGTAAGCACCTTTTGAAATAGTGGAAGGTGCCAGGAAGATACCTCCCATTTTGCATACAAAAGAGAAAATCTTCGAAGCTTATCGTTTTGTGGAAAGCCTTGAAGAGGCTTACAAGAAGATCAAATATGCCTTGCAAAGAAGTCAGGACAAGCAGAAAAGAGCAGCAGATAAGCACCACAGGGAATTGGTATTCAGTGTTCACGTAAGGTGATTGGGTTTTGCTGCGTTTTCAGAAGGCAAGGCTGAAAAATAAGAAAGGCAAGGAAAGGTTGTACACAAAGCTGAACATGCGTTATTATGGTCCTTTCCAGGTTTCTGAAAAGATAAATGAGGTAGCTTACAGGCTGAAGTTGCCTCCGCATTGGAAGATACATAATGCCTTTCATGTGAGCTTGTTAAAGCAATATCATGGACATGTTCCCAAGGATTTACCTGATGAGGTACAGCCTGAAGTGGAAGAACAGGATGAACTTCTGGTCCCAGAGCAGATTCTGGCACACAGAGAAAGAAAGGTCAAGGGTAAAGTTATCCGTCGCTACTTGGTAAAATTTCAAAATTACCCATCACTCGATGCAAAATGGATGGAGAAAGGTGAACTAGCAGATTCACCTGGGATATTGTAGCTTTACCTTGATGCTTTCCAGTTAGAGCCGACTGCGGTCCGGGCTCCTACAAGTAGTTCAACAGAGCAAGCATCTGGAACATTACCTGGTGTTCGAGAGGGGGGTACTCCCTCAGTACAAGCGGGCTCACCGTGATTTCATGAGGTCGCTTGATGACACTGTATGTTTCATCCGAGATACTGAGCTAACAATATTTCTGTTGTGAGACTTCATCATATTGATGCATCTTGACTATTGATCGTCGAGGATCACATAGATTTTGAGCAATGTATATGATGGATGAATGCATGCCTCTCCTTATTTTCACTGTCTCTGTGTACTATAGCTGCGGCTTTCTTGTATACTCTTTCATGGTATATTTCATGCTCGCTCTTGTGTTTTGGGACAGTAAACTATGGTTTGCTGTTTCAAGAGAGGGGTATGTCAAGGGGGCGTGAAATTCTGAGTACTTTAATGTACTATAAGACTGTGACAACTTAGGTTTTAAAATTCCAAGCGTGGGCTTAATAACGTGTAATTAAACGCGGCATGGTGCCTAGTACATAAACGTAATTAATCCCTAGGCCCAAAGACATTCCAAGTAATTAAAAGAGTGGTTGTTGGAAAAAGATGACGTGGCATTTTTAGAGGGCCATGTACCTTCAGTGGCCCCCTAGAGTTCCACGTGGCTCTAGTGCCTTCTACATGCTCCTTTGCCATTCCTAAACCATCCTGGGCCTTCTAAACTTCACATGTGTGGTTTTCTCTCTCATCTTCTCCCTTTGTTGAGATTTTGGACTGGTTTTTCAGCCTCCTTCAGCTGAATTCCGTTTTTCTTCATAACTCCTCACCCGTTTGGATTCCTCAACTCCCATTTGGCCCGATGGCTTCCCCTTTGCCTCCCCTTCGCAGTGATATGCTTTTCCCTTCGTGCGTTTGGTAGAACGGGCAGCTTTTCCCTTCGTGCGTTTGGTAGAACGGGCAGAGCTAAGCACTTCTTTTGCTGGTCGAATTTGTAAAAGTGGCTTTTTCTTGACCTTTTTGCTTCTACAGCCTCCTAGGCCTCTCCTCTTGCAAAGCTACAACTTTCTGTTGAATTTCGAGTAGTCCCACGTGCTGGTTGACTGGTTTTTCTCAGTTTTAGAGAACTTTCCGGCAATGAAACTTCTTCAAAACCTTCTCAATGCATTCCTCTCCGAAGCACGCTTCTTTTTAGCCCAAGAACTCCCACTTCTTCGCGACAGAAGTGCTTCTTTTCGCATTTTTTAGTGGAATTCTTATACCTAGATGAATCCAAGAACATTCCCAAACTCATCCTCAAAAAACACAACATAGTGCAGTTCCAATCTCACAATAGTCACTCATAAGATTGAAAACCATAAACCCCATCACACATACAAATCCACACACCCACATACTTGAGCATCCATTTATACAAAGTCTTCGTACTGAGTTTCTGTCGGCACTCCGGAGGTGAAGGACAGACTCGGCCATGACGAAGGCTAGCACTAAAGGAGAAGGCTAATCAAAAAGTAGTCCAAAATCTCTTCATTCAAGCTACAACTGCTTGTGAAGTCTAAACGATTTCATTTCAGTCTCTCCTAAACGAGCATCTAAATCTAGCTGATAGGGCAACGCACCATTTAAGATAGAAAGAATTATCACAATACCAACAAGCCGCAACTTGGACGAAAACTTCACAACGTGAAATTTGCATGTCTGCTAATACAGCAGAAGCATATACCTAGATGAATCCAGGAACATTACCAAACTCATCCTCAAAAAACACAACATAGTGCACTTCCAATCTCACAATAGTCACTCATAAGATTAAAAACCATAAACTCCATCACGCATAGCAGGGACTAGCTACTATGACATCCCCACTTACGTCATTAGCGCCCAACAGTGGGGATAGACCATAGTATAAAAATATGCTCTCACACATACAAATCCACACCCCCACACATACTTGAGCATCCATTTATACAAAGTCTTCGTACTGAGTTTCTGTCGGCACTCCGGAGGTGAAGGGCAGATCGGCCCTTGTAAATGCTCTTTCTTCATGCCTTTACACTTCTCTTTGGCTGAGAATGCAATTGGGCATTGGCTACTATGTCCTCTTGGCGATTGAGGACTTGGTTCAAGTTTTCAGGGCTTGGTGAGTTGTGATTTTGCTGCTACAATTTCTTTTGCCATAAGCTATTGGTTGGCCTCGTGTGCCGCCTCTTTCTTGGTTCACAGGTGCCCAGGCAGTGCTAATGAGTCATTCTTAGGTTGGGTACTTTGCTGATTTTATTTTGGAGCTTTGAAAAGCTTTGTGAATGCCATCTGGAAACCACTCAAAGAGAGTGCAGCTGGGGTGCAGTGTGATTGCATCTAGACAGCCAATGGAATTGCACTCGGAAAAGAGAATGCCTTTGGATTGAGCCTATGGATTGAAAGCCTTGCGAATGCTTAGTGAATTGGGGCTGCGTGCACAGTTGCAGGGAAGGTCTCCTAGATGCAACTTGTAATCATTTCACTGTGAAATATAAAGAAATACCGAAAGGGGCGCCACAGTGTTTGGGGCCAATCGGGTGCGCTTGTCTATGTTTGTTGAGCAGGGGCATTCTAGCCTCCATCCCTTTGTGATATATGCTTTGTGAGCTGTAAATAAGTGCTGAAGTGATTAAAGGTTTAGTTCCACTGCCCTTTGAGTGATTAGAGGCGCTTTCACTTTGTGTTGGGTGACTTCAATTTGAGTGAAGACAGAAATGACAGATGGCATGGCAAAGGAGCTATTATTTGAAGTATTGAGTCAAAAAGGCTTATGGTAGACTCAGGACCCCTGGTTGCTTTACTTCGATAAATATATAGACAGGTGGAGATATGAGAGAAGCAAGATTGGACATAGCATATCTGTCTCAGCATCTCCTGTCAAAAATTTGCAATCTCACAACGAGGATTATTTCCTCTATTACTCTTTTGGACCGCAAACCACTGTAGCTGATGTGTGATTTTGGACTTGGTTTAAAGCCGATCCCAGTATTTTCCACTTAAAGACTGTCCAGAGAGAGATTACTGAAATTTGAAATGCCCCCCTTGCAGAAAATGAGCTTGCTGCTGATTTTGGCAAAGGGTAGTTGACAACACTCAGACCATTCAGCAAGAAAAGAAAAAGGCTTGGCTACCTTTCACGATATAGTCTAGCCACAACGTCACAAAGTTTTCCCCTTGCATCACCTATAGATCTTAAAAGACAACTATGAGCTTAGCCCAAAGCAGACATGGATGCCCGTGAAGTTTCCTTGATGCTAAATTGTAGACAACTTATAAAGATGGCAAGAGATGGTTGGTTTGCTTATTCAAATGAAAAAACTAGGCAAGTATCTTCTATGCTAAAGTGATTAGAGGCTACAAAATGGTTTCTGGCCATTGGAAGATCGATACGACCTTCTAGCAGCTCGAGTGCCTCTACATCTGTGACTACTCCATACCTATTGTTGGTAACGCTAGATGCAACATTAGGGATAGGCATCAGAGCTGAAGAGGTGTAGCCGCAGAGAAGATTTAGAGAAAGAGAAGCCCCTCTAACTGAAAAAGAACATCGCCAAGGATATGAAAGTGAGTAGGGGGATAGAGATTCTTACGAGAACCGGTGTCCTCCCAGAGATGTACCTCGCCCATCTCCATTCATAGGGAGCTTCTGCATCTTCAAAGATTTGGTGCAAGAACTTGATTCCGAGAGTGCTTCAACGTGATGTCGCAAACCCAACGAGCTAGATCTAAGAGATGGTACGCTTGCAGCCCATCACAATGTGGATGGGATTGGAGAGAGGAGGAGAAGGGAGATGGAAGATCCGCATATAAGGGAAGCATAGTTGCACGAAACAGCCGTTTCTTGCAACGGCGAAACGAAAACGGTTCGTAATACCTTTTTTTTCTTTTTTTGGGTAGGTGTGGGTTTGTTTGTTGGGTGACTTTGCGTAAGCGGGGGGGGGGGTGTTTTGTTGGGGGTGGTTGGCTCTCTTTTGATTAAATTGTTTTTTGCCCTCTTTTGATTAAAACATTTTTCGCCAATCGTCGCCTCATGTCGTCGTTTCCGCCACCTCCTATGCTGCTGCTCTCCAGCCTCTCCATCTTTGATTCCTGAGCCTTGGCACCCGCAACCTGCTCTCCTCTCCATCCCTCCATTCAACAGGTTGCTCTCCACCCTACAGGCTGCAGCCTACCCTCCATCCTCTCCATCCTACAGGCTCGCAATTGCTCTCCATCCTCAGCCTGCTCTCCATCCCTCCACTACCTCTCGTCTCTTACCTCTCCATCCTCCTCCTCCGACTCCTTCTACCTCTCCATCCTCTTTCACCTCCCCATCCTCCTACCTCTCCATTCTTTCTCACCTCTCCATCCTCCCTCTCACCTCTCCATCCTCCCTTTCAAACTTCGGATTGTGATAACTTCAAACTTGTTAGAACTTGGAACTTGGAACTTAGAACTTAGTTCATGAATGATGACACATGTTGATTGTTGAAGCATCATTCATGGATAATAGATGATACGAGATAGATCAATCATCATAGGAATATAGAATTATAGAAGCATGCATGATGCTTCAAGTATAAATAATTGTATTATGTATGATTTGCACTCTATTGATAATTATATTACGTATAAAAAATAAATTTTTATACATAAATTGTATCATATTGCCATTTCTTCCGTTTTCGTTTCGGCGGGAGCCAAAAACTCCGTTTCTTGTGTTTCCTCCGTTTCCGTTTCGACTGGCAACTATGAAGGGGAGATAGTTGTTAGCCATCTTAGGACAGAAGCAGCATGAGGGAGGAGGAATGGCGGGACAGAAGCCAAGGTAGGAGGGATGATGAGGTAGGCGGCAAGTACCTATTCAAAGGGTCTAAATGCATTAAATGTGCCAAGGGGCAAATGATTTCAATGGTATCCCAAGAGAGGGGTATATGATGCTTTAGGAGATGCCCTAAATTGTAGACATGTGGCATACTAGATCCATCTAGAGAATTTTGGGGCTTGGTGGAATTTGCAAGCTTGAGCCTTCACGTAAGTTAGTTGTTCTGTGAGTTTTGCTACCACCAAGAATCGGTTGGGAGGATATTTTTGTGCTTGCCCCGTGATTGACTGTCGAGTTGACAAAGTAAATTGAGTGATCGTAATATTTGGTATCAGAGCCTGGCGATCTGTGAAGGTGTGAGAACAAGTGGCGGAGTGTCGGGCTGTTGAGTGGATTCTTCGTTTAGCCTTAGCGAGCTACGACCGTGAAGCCAATAGAGGAGCGGGAATATCAAAGGATATTCTGAAATAGTATCGCCATTGACTGATCTGACCTCAGATAAAGTACCTTTTATATGGGGACAGAATCAACAGGAGAGTTTTAACACCATAAAACAAGCTGTGGTCTCAGGACCGGTGTTAAAAATAGTTAATCCCCAGGAACCGTTTTTCCTTGAAACCGATGCAAGTGGCATTGCGGTAGGAGCAGTTCTCCTTCAAGAGGGGAGGCCAGTAGCCTTTGAGAGCAAGAAGCTCTCTCGCTCAACGAAATTGGTCAACTCATGAATTAGAGTTGTATGCTGTTGTCCATGCTCTGAAAACATGGAGACATTATTTATATGGATCAGAGTTTTATGTTGATGTTGATCATGATACTCTGAAACATTTTTGTAAACAACCTGACTTGAGAGGCCGCCAAGCTAGGTGGGCAGAACTCATGCAGGAGTTTACTTTGACGATTTGGTACCGAAGAGGGAAGGATAATAAAGTTGCTGATGCATTGTCACGCATTATGACTCTAATGACCGAGATTAGAGAAACTCAAAAGGTGGACGAGTTCGTCCAGAGCCTTTGGCCTAAGGCTCATGTATTCAAACCCGAAAAAAGGATAACCTAGCATTCGGAAAAGACCAAACTTATGCAAGATATACCATAAGAGATGGTATGCTGAAAAGAAATGGTAAGGTATTTAAGGACTGAGTTGGGAATGAGTTGTGGGGATCATCCAGAAACGGATGGTCAGACGGAAGGAATCAACCAAATTTTAGAGGATATGCTTAGAGCATATGTGTCATTGAGGTAACATACATGGGACAAGTGGTTGCTACTGTTAGAATTTGCCTACAATGATAGAAAACATTCCTCTACAGGGTTCAGTCCGTTTGAGCTGAACTATCGTTATAGACCAGCAAATCCAACTTCAGTTGGAATACCTCAGAAAGTACCTAGTGCCGCGAACTTTGTGGGTCAGATGCGGGAGATGCTAGCACTTGCGAGAGCTAACATCCGCCAAGCTATGGATAGAGCTAAGGCGTATGCGGATGAAAACATATCTGTTAGAGAATTCAAGAAAGGAGAAAAAGTTTTTCTCAGAGTTCCTTCGCACTCTAAGTCTTTGACTGCAGGAGAGTGTGCTAAGTTATCACCCCGATATTGTGGACCGTGGTTAAAGAATAGGCAAGGTAGCCTATAAATTAGAATTACCACAGGGTTATAAGGTGCACCCAGTGTTTCATGTTTCTCGTTTAAAGGAATTTTTGCATACAAGTGACTCACTAATCGAGGGTGTTGTTTTGTTTCACGAGATAGAGGATAATGCAGGACGCAAACCAACAAGAATCTTGGACCGAGGAACGATGCAAGTACGCAATCGAAAGATACCCACGGTGTTGGTTGCATGGCATGGTTTACCTCTATCAAAAGCTACCTGGGAATCCGTATACTAGTTACGGAGAGTGTTCCCAGACTTTATCATCGAGGACGCTGATGCTTAAAGAGGGAAGGAATGTTACGCTCAAGTTGAGGTAACATGACCTCGGAAGAGTTAGTGGACATTTTCCTTTTCAAGGATCAATGTTTGTATTATATTTGTTTGGGCTTCACGTAAATGATCACAAAGGAATCAAGGTCAAGGTCCTTGGTGAGGGTGACATGGCATAAGACTAGGTGGATCTCAGGCCAAGGGATCTAAATGCATTAAATGTGCCAAGGGGCAAATGATTTCAATGGTATCCCAAGAGAGGGGTAAATGATGCATTTAGAAGATGCCCTAAATTGTAGACATCTGGCATACTAGATCCATCTAGGGAATTTTGGGACTTGGTGGAATTTGCAAGCTTGAGCCTTCACGTAAGTTAGTTGTTGAAATTTTCAGGACTCCAAACACTAGAGGGAATCTCTCTAGCAATAGACATTTTTGGCTTATCAGATTTAACAAATATCCCTGAGAAACTTTCTGCTCTTTTATGGTTAATTTTACATAAAGCGTTTTGAACAAATGCTAGGGGCGGCACG